>NC_025995.2:53590758-53737614 GCF_000442705.2 Elaeis guineensis | reverse complement strand
GTGATTGATCTAGATAGACTAGTACACAGATTATTTTTTCTGACAAATGGATCTTGAGTCTGCAGTGTAGAAACACTGGAGCGAGAGTGCAGGTGGTTGTCAGAGAACAACTAGTACTGAGCATGACTAACACGAGAAGTCACAAAGATGTCTACTCACTCGTTAGTGATTTTCTCGATGCTACAGTTGTATGACTGATCCTTTGACCTGAGATGATACTACTACTTGTAGTGAGACTGCTGGAGTTTGACTAACATATTAACATGGGTCTCAAGGAGTCCTTGTAGTGGATATTGGCGATAGTTGGTCCACTATAAGAGTGGGGTATGCGTCAAGATAGAATTTATCGATCCTAGCAGAAGAGAGTAGTCCTATGAGATTTAAAAGGCTGAGTTCTTAAGTCTATGGCCATAGCATTGTGATTGATGAAAAAGAGTTTTCATAGAGTCACATATAGACTTGAGCTAATTGAATCTATCATATGACTGATGTTGAGATTTGACGATTCATCTGGTCAGGACTCACGATAGAGGGACTGTACCATATGCTAACTATACCTAAAGATTTATATTTTATTCTATTGATTTGCCACTATATACTGCAAGGTGTCACTGATGGATTGTGAGACTCATGAAGAACATCTTGATAATCAATGATCCTTGGTGGGCTGAGTAAGAATTATTCCAATCCATTGAAAAGAGTTTCAATGATACTGTGATAGAGATCATAATATATCTCACTACTAGACAAAATAAAACCTATGGGATCACACACAAAGAGACTTTTAACTGATCAGATGGTTGAATAACGATTATGAATCATAATAGGATATGATTATCAATTTGATTGATTATTGATCCAATGCAAATGTTGCATTATACATAACTTACTAAAGAGTTAGTAAGTTATAGAAGGAATAATTAGTAATAGGATTGCTAATTGGCTCAATTTGATTGAGCAATGGGGCTTGCATCAAGTCCAATTTGATTGGATTTAATTTGACTCATTTTGAGTTTGATTTGATCAACTCTATAGGGTTATAGGATAACCCCAAAAGGATTAGATGATTAGTCTCAGTTGAATTAGGATTTGGGTTTGACCTAATTTCTAATTAGACTAGGATTTATATATTCCTAATTAGACTATAAATCTTTATTTTCATGCTGCATCAAATCCTAATGGGATTAAGATTAAAATTGAGTGGGACTCAAGCACCAAGAAAGAGTCCAATTAGACTAGGACTCCTCCTCCAATTAGGAGACATCCAATCTAAATTAATTGAGCTCCAAATTAGATTTGGTTTTTCATCTTTTTGACTCTAATTTGATTAGGATTTATTGGTGCTTTAATTGGATTAAAACAGCTATTTAAATGAAGAGTCCCATGGGTTTAAAACTCTTCCTTTTCTTTCTCCAAAAGGACTCCAACGTTGAACCTATTTTGTGCGCCCAAAACACCCATGCCTCAAACCACTTCAACGCCACTTTTTCCTCCCTACATAAACGTGTAAGAAAGAAAATATTCTCCCTTTCTAGCATGTAAAAATCTGGTTGCAATTATTTTTGGTTGGGCGGCACAAAGAGGATAGAGTCCAAGGCTCTTTGGACTCTATCTCCTACTCAAATTAGTGTTCATCATTTAGCCTATAAATACTCCACTATGGGACGTTGAATAGGAGAGATTTAGACCAGGTTGGGACATCCAAAAGGAGAGGATTTGGTGTGGAGAAAAATAAGGAGAAGGGCCACAGTGAGATGGTCTAAGGTGTGAGGTATTTTTCTTCATATCTCTTCTTTCTTGCAACAACTAATGGTTAGTTGTTAGGACATCTCTATCCCTCCCTCTTGTCCATGTTTAGACATGGATGTTCTCTCTTCATTTTATCCAAAAGTTGGATAAAATTATTACATCTCTATTATAGAGATTTGGTGCATGGATTTTAGGAAGAAAAGAGAAGAAAAGATTTTTCGTATGATCTCTAGTGTAGAGATCAAGATCCTCCTATATCTTCTTGTTCTCTAAGAGTGTCTTAGAAGAAAAAAATATTTTCAACCATCAAGATACAATCTCTGCAAAGAAACTAACATCCGATGAGATCAAATGGCTTCTGATCAGATCAGAGTCTCATATCAATATTCGTAGAGGTCGAACGTTTGTGCAGTTACAAGGGATCTTCGGAAGATATCCATGATCATCAGTTCGTGTTGAAGATTGATCCATATCCAGATATATTTTTTATTTATTTTTTCTATTTAATTTTTATATCTAAATCTTATCTCATATATGATGATCCTGATTATGGTTTGAAAATATGATCTTATGCATGCTTAGATTAAATTAGATTTAATCTAAAAGTTTTTAAAATTCTGCTGCATACTCTTTTTATAAAATATGCATGCATAAAATTATAAAACTTCAATAGTGGTATCAGAGCCATGTCATATGTATGAGATTTAGATTTAAAATTTGTAAGGAAAATTTTTAAATCTGAAATATTTTGATGTCGTTCTGGCATAAGGTGGTCCTGGCATAACTTTTTATGCTGATGGTTGTCCTAAAATGATGTCAAAATTTTTAATTAGATTAGATTTTTAGATCTAATTTTTTCAGCATATATGTGATATATGTTTTGTTATTTAGATTGAAAAAGAGTTTTGAGATCTGTTTTGATTCATATATATGATATATGAAAGCATGTTTAGGGCTAAAATTTATTTTTATGATCTGAACTTATTTATGTATATGATACATATTTGAATGCATGATCTGAAATTATTTTGAGATCAAAATTTACTCTTCATGTAAAAAATTTAGATCTGAAAATTTTATTTTAAGATCTGAAATTATTGTTTGTGCATGAGGGATTGGTCATGGGTAGATCAAATTAGGTCATGTAATTGGATTACATTAAAGGGTTTTTGATTTGATCATGTTGGGTCTAAATCGATTTAGCAATTGATCCAACTGAGTCATGTGTTGATTAGGATGAGGTCAATAAAGCTTAAGATTACACAATTGTTGTTGATCGAATCGATTGACACCCATATGTAGAATCGATTAACTTAAAGACCTAATTCGGCTCTGTGGCTTGAGTCTCATTCACCTAAGCCAACCTATTCGGATCAATTATTTAATTGGTGTTTAAGGCAAGTAATTGAAAGATGATTATTTAATTGGTTTCGTTCGCTTATCTGGCCAATTTATTGGTGTCTAAGGAAAGCAATGGGGGGACCCCCACCAATCTCCACATACCTAGTCAGTTTGGAAGATTGAGTCTCAAATATGGTTGCTTGATGGTTTGATTTAGTCCATGTCAATTACATCAATCATGTGATGACTGATTAGATGAGACCTAAACTTAAATTTCTCCATAAAATATTAAGTCCAAAGTCTTCCACCTTTGTAGATGTGCGGGCATGCTATCGGCGTTGATTGTTCTCGACTGGTCACAGTGGTTCAGTTACATCAAGAACACGTAACCACTCTATTAGCAAAGAGTTACTGTGGGGTAAAGATGGGGTTGGGCCCAATAACTATTAGGTGAGGGACTCAATGACGATTTTACGCCTACTTGTGAACGATGGGTCTGGCTTAACTAAGAAATGTAGGTCATAACTGTTAAGTGAGCCCACATGACTTAGAGACCAAATGGCTACAACATGGTTAGAGAAGCATCTGGGCAAAGAGTTGTCCCTGCATCGGTGTTTATTCATGTTACCAATAACTGTTAGGTGAGGTGCATAGCATCAGTGGGACCGCAGCACCCACTAGAAACCCAATTATCGCATCAGGGTTTTCGTTTCTCTACCCAAAGAGTATGGGAGATCTGATAAAATAATGAGAGTCTCTCTTTGTATCTAAAAGTTTCTAATGTAAATCATAAAATAAGTATAAACATCCAATTAGAATCTTTGCTATCTGCTGTTCATTGTGTTAGCTTCTAGCCCTCTAGCTTGAGTCCTAGATATCAACCGATTAACCAAAATTGAGTACATAGACTAGCTCATAAATCTAAAAATTATTCTTAATTTTAGAAAATTAAGCTATATTCTCTACCAGATTATTCTGATATCAACAATCCATCCAACTCAAAGTCAATGAGCTATACTTGATGAGTGAATGGACATAACAATTAAGATAAGTGCTATGCATGAGCACTTGTTCACTGCCTATGACATGTTGATTTACCTACAAGTGTTATGAGATCATAAAAGTTGCACAGCGTATGTGATGCATGAATTGGTAGTCAGTTAATGATCATTATTTGATAATAATCAAAGACATTAAGGAGCTCAAAAGGCTCGATATGATCATGCATAAGGAATTGCTTGTGGATTTGATCCTGCGATCTTTGATTAGTTTATATGGATAGTTTATGCTAAACTATCATATGAAAGACTATCGTGGCACCTCATCTGAATTGGTCAAAGTGTTGACAACAAAAAAACCTTGAAAGAGTTCAAAGGTAAATACCTGGAGAGCCTAAAGAAACAAAGACACGCCTAGAATAGGTATGTCAAGATTGCTCAATGCTGTCCTTACAATTTTTTCTTTTCTCAGTTGAGTTGTGGACTCTAGTGTAGAGTCAATGGGAAGGTAGAGGGTTGAGGAAGTAACCCTTAAATTAGCTATTGGGCAATAGTTGCTGCTATGGCTATGGATATCTATCCTTTACGATCATCATTTGGATTTAATTTTTAGAGATGGTCTCTATTATTTGTATGGTGATGCATATGTGAGCTTAATTGAGTAAATAGTGAATGCCATTGGATTAGAAAAATTTAAAATTGAGATAAAATTTAAAGTATATGTGGAACCTATGGCTAAGTCGTATTATAGAAGAAATGATTAATAAATTGAAGAAATATGGGCTTGGGCTCATTGACTCTTGAGTCAAATCTAGTTTGTGTATCATCTCTTTGAGGAAATATGACCAAACTACTCTTGTGGGACAAGAGAAAAAAGACTACTGAGATACTTATCCTAGTATACATTTGATGTGTGTAGCCCATGTATTGTGCTAACCAAGGAGTTGTCTCTACTTTATATATGAGATACAAAATCTAAAATTTTTGAAATGTTCAAAGAATTCAGATGTGAGTAGAGAAGTAAATTGAAAAATTTCTAAAGGTACTTCGATTAGATCGAAGATGCAACACCAATAAAAAAAATTTATCAGTTATCTCATAAAATGACATAATTTCATATTGGACTGCTCTTAGTGCATTTCAGTTCAACGAGATAAGAAGAGTTAAGCAACTATATGAGATATGGTCTAATCCATAATGGACTTCACTGATTTATATTTCTTTAGGGACATATGCTTTATTTCTATGAAATTAGATTGTCTCTAAACCTGTTCTTACCACACCATATGAGATATGGCATAAGGTGAGAACTGAATCTTAATTATTTTGAGATTCAAAGATATCTAGCCTGTGTCTAGGACAGCAGGTGGATATGTTAGAGAATAGATCTATAAAGCTCATCCTAAAAGAGTTTGGGATATTACTTTCTGAAAGGATTGCAATATGATTATGACCCGACATGCTATCTTCTTGGAAAATTATTTAACCAAGATAAAGCAGTGAGAGTAAAGTTAAGCTCAAAGAGAGTGTCTCTGAAGAGCAATAAGCCTTGGAACTTTAAGAACCTATTCATCATAAGCAAGTAGATGTATATTCCTTTTCCACCTCGTACACTTAGTCAGATCTCCTATCCTCTCGAAAGGTACTTGGGTATGCTTAACAGAGAATATAGAAAAAGTCATTTCTCATGGGAGATGGGAGCATAGAGATGATTCCAGAACATACAATGAGGCGATGTGAGAAATCGACTCCAAGAAAGGATGTGAAATAGCTTTCCTGAGTAGAGATCTTTTGAAGATTTTTGCGTGGAATAGCCTATGGATTTTACTTCTTATAATAGGAGATCACAAAGTCTATAATAATCTTGGAGTTGGAATAGTCATTTTGATGATATAATCAAATTGTTTGATCGGACATTAGAAATTATGGGTTTCAAAAGGGTCAGTGGGAGTGTCTAAAACTGACATCGGTTAAAATATGATTGAATATAGATTTCTCTATGAAAGATATAATCGAGCGTCCTAAAGATCTATAGTGATAGATGCAATTGGATGATTATGTTTTCACAGATAAAGTATAGAGACTGGATGCTGAAATGATTCAGCATAGAAATCTCAGAGAGGGTCTGCTATCCTTTTGGGCATAGTCATATGTCATGTTGTACTTAAACTGATATAGTTATTACTGTGATTGTCACGAGTAGATATCAGTTGTATCTAGGCTAAGAGCATTGGATTGCTGTGAAAATATCTTAAAGCTCTTAAGAAGAACTAAGGATATATTTTTAACTTGGAGAAGGATCAAAACTAGGAGTGGGAGGATACACCAATTCAGATTTTACATCTGATATTGATGGAAGAATGTCTACATCATGGGGTGTATTCCTATGTCGATATTTTGGAAGGGTTTTAAATAATCAATCAAAGGAAGCTGAGTACATTGTAGATGTGTAGGATGTATTCTGATTTTAATATTAGTTGCAGAATCAGATGTTATGCCATTGGATATCGTGACACTATACTGCAAAGATAATGTCACTGTAGCCCTTGCTAAGAAGCCTAGATCTCACCAGATATCCAAGCATATAGAAGAGCAGAACATGCGACTACCTCAAGTAGAAATACATAGCGGTGCAGAGAGCAAACTCCATATGTGATGTGGTTGACCCGCTGGTAAGTCACTTAACTAGCCTAAGACTATAGCCTGTCTTGTGAAGATAGAGTTTGGTACATGACAGATTGACTTTAGTGCAAGTGGGAGATTGTTGGATGTATGCCCTAGAAGCTAATTTTAGATGACACATTTCATATCTCTAGGATATGATTTTGTACTTATTGGATAGTTATAGTACCATTCTTGTTTATGTGTCTATAAATCATCTAAGAGATTAATAAGATAATGGCACATATTCTCAAAGAGTTGAGAATTTGAGGTATGTGTCATTAATGGTTGATTCCTAAATTACTTCTGATCATAGGATCATCACGGGTATGGTGATTGATTTGGATAGTCCAGTGCACGGATCGCTTCCTTCTAACAGATGGATCTCGAGTATGTAGTGTAGAGATACTGGAGCGAGAGTGCAGGTGGTTGTTCGAGAACAACTAGTACTGAGTGTGATCAACACGAGAAGTTACATGGATGACTGCTCACTCGTTAGTGATATTTTCGATGCTGCAGTTGTATGATTAGTCCTTTGACTTGAGATAACACTACTACTCGTAGTGAGGCTGCTGGAGTTTGACTGACATATTAATGTAGATCTCAAGGAGTCCTTGTGGTGGATGTTGGTGATAGTTGGTCCACTATAGAAGTTGGGTGTGCGTCATGATGGAAACTATCGACCCTAGCAGAAGGGAGTTATCCTATGGGATTTAAGAGACTGAGTCCTTAAGTCTATAGCCACAGTATTGTAATTGAGGAAAAAGAGTTTTCATAGAGTCACATATAGACTTGAGCTAATTGAATCTATCATATGACCGATGTTGAGGTTTGACGATTCATCCATGACCTGTCATCTTGTCAGAACTCATGATAGAGGGATTGTACCATGCACTAATTGCACCTAGAGATTTATATTTTATTCTTTTGGATTGCCACTACATACTGCTAGGTGTCACTAGTGGATTGTGAGACTCATGAGGAATATCTTGATGATCAATGATTCTTCGTGGAATGAACTAGAATTATTCCAATCTATTGAAAAGAGTTTTAATGATATTGTGATAGAGATCACAATATATCTCACTACCAAACAGAATAGAACCTATGGGATCACACACAAAGAGATTTTTGATTGATCAGATGGTTGAATTATGATTATGATTATGAATAATAAGATTTGATTATCAATTTGATTGATTATTGATCCAATACAAATGTTGCATTATATATAACTTACTAAAGAGTTAGTGAGTTATAGGAGGATTAATTAGCAATAGAATTGCTAATTGGCTCAATTTGATTGAGCAATGGGGCTTACATCAAGTCCAATTTGATTAGATTTAATTTGACTCATTTTGGATTTAATTTGATCAACCCTATAGGGTTATAGGATAACCCCAAAAGGATTGGATGACTAATCTCAGTTGAATTAGGATTTGGGTTTGACCTAATTTCTAATTAGATTAGGATGTATGTATTTTTAACTGGACTAAAAATCTTTATTTTCATGCTGCACCAAATCCTAATGGAATTAGGATTAAAATTGAGTTTGACTCAAGCATCAAGAAAGAGTCCAATTGGACTAGGACTCCTCTAATTAGGAGACATCCAATCTAAATTAATTGGACTCCAAATTAGATTTAATTTTTTATCTTTTTGAGTCTAATTTGATCCTAATATGATTAGAATTTATTGGTGTTTTAATTGGATTAAAACAGCTATTTAAATGAAGAGTCCTATGGGTTTAAAACTCTTTCTTTTCTTGCACCAAAAGGACTCCAACGTTGAACCTGTTTTGTGGGCCCAAAACACACATGCCTCAAGCCACTTCAACGCCACTTTTTCCTCCCCATATCAACGTGTAAGAAAGAAAAGATTCTCCCTTTTTTGCATGTAAAAATTTGGTTGTAATTATTTTTTGTTGGGTGGCACAAAGAGGATAGAGTCCAAGGCTCTTTGGACTCTATCTCCTACTCAAATTAGTGTTCATCCTTTAGCCTATAAATATCCACTATGGGACATTGAATAGGAGAGATTTAGACCAGGTTGGGACATCCAAAAGGGGAGGATTTAGCATGGAGAAAAAAAAGGAGAAGGGGCACGGTGAGAAGGTCTAAGGCATGAGGTATTTTTCATCATATCTCTTCTTTCTTGCAATAACTAATGATTAGTTGTTAGGATATCTCTATCTCTCCCTCTTATCCATATTTAGACATGGATGTCCCCCCTTCTCTTTATCCAAAAGTTGGATAAAATTATTACATTTCTATTGTAGAGATTGGGTGCATAGATTTTAGGAAGAAAAGAGAAGAAAAAGTTCTTCTCATGATCTCTAGCATAGAGATCAAAATCCTCCTACATCTTCTTATTCTCTAAGAGTGTCTTAGGAGAAAAAAATATTTTCAACCATTAAGATGCGATCTTTGCAAAGAAACTAGTACTCTGGTGAGATCAAAAGACTTCTGATTAGAACAGAATCTCGTGTGGATATCCGTAGAGGTCGAACACTTGTACGGCTATAAGAGACCTTCGGAAGATATCCATGATCATCAATTCATGTTGAAGATTGATCCATGTCCAGGTATATTTTATATTTATTTTTTTATTTAATTTTTATATCTAAATCATTTCTCACATATGATGATCCTGATTATGGTTTGAAGATATGATCTTATACATGCTTAGATTAAATTAGATTTAATCTAAAAATTTTTAAAATTCCACCGCATACTCTTTTTTAAAACATGCATGCATGAAATCGTAAAACTTCAATAGTGGTATTAGAGCCACATCATATGTATGAAATTTAGATTTAGATTTAAAATCTGTAGAGAAAAATTTTAGGTCTGAAATATTTTGATGTCGTTCTGGCATAAGGTTGCCCTGACATAATTTGTAATGCTGAATGGTTGTCCTAGAACGATGTTAAAATTTTTAATTAGATTAGATTTTTAGATCTGACTTTTTCAACATATATGTGATATATATTTTATTATTTAGATCTGAAAAGAGTTTTGAGATCTGTTTTGATTCATATATATGATATATGAAAGTATGTTTAGGGCTGAAATTTATTTCTATGACCTGAACTTGTTTACGTGTATGATATATATTTTGAATGCATGATCTGAAATTATTTCAAGATCAAAATTTACTCTTCATGTAAATAATTTAGATCTAAAAATTTTATTTTAAGATCTGAAATTAGTGTTTGTGCATGAGGGATTGGTTATGGGTAGATCAAATTAAGTCATGTAATTGGATTACATTAAAGGGTTTCTGATTTGATCATGTTGAGTCTAAATCAATTTAGCAATTGATCCAACCAAGTCAAGTGTTGATTAGGATGAGGTCAATAGAGCTTAAGATCATATAACTATTGTTGATCGAATCGATTGACACCATATGTAGAATCGATTAACCTAAGGACCTAATTCGGCTCTGTGGCTTGAGTTTGATTCACCTAAGCCAACCTATTCAGATCAATTATCCAATTAGTGTCTAAGGCAAGTAATTGAAAAGTGGTTATTTAATTGGCTCCGTTCACCTACCTAGCCAATTTATTGGTGTCTAAAGAAAGCAACGGAGGGACCCCCATCAATCTCCACTTACCTGGCCAGTTTGGAAGGTTGAGTTTCAAATATGGTTGCTTGGTAGTATGATTTAGTCCATGCCAATTATATCAGTCATATGATGACTGATTAGATGAGACCTAAACCTAAATCTCTCCATAAAATATTAAGTCCAAGGTCTTCCACTGTTGTAGATGTGTGGTCATACTACCGGTGTTGATTGTTCTCGACTGGTCACAGTGGTTCAGTTACATCGGAAACATGCAACCACTCTATTAGCAAAGAGTTATTGTGGGATAAAGATGAGGTTGGGCCCAATAACTGTTAGGTGAGAGACCCAATGATGGCTTTATGCCTGCTTGTAAATGGTGGGTCTAACTTAATTAAGAAGTACGGACAATAATTATTAGGTAAGCCCACATGACTTAGAGACCAAGTGGCTGCAACATGTTTAGAGAAGCATCTGGGCAAAGAGTTGTCCACGTATCGGTATTTATTCATGTTACCAATAACTGTTAGGTGAGGCACATGGCATCGGTGGGACCACAGCACCCACTAGAAATCCAATTATCGCATCAGGATTTTCATTTCTCCACCCGAAGAGTGTGGGAGATCTGATGAAATAGTGAGTCTCTTTTTGCATCTAAACATCTTTAGTGCAAATCATAAAATAAGTACAGACATCCAATTAGAATTTTTGCTCTCTACTGTTCATTGTGTCAGCTTCCAATCATCTAGCTTGAGTCCTAGATATCAACCGATTAATCGAAATTGAGTACATAGACTGGCTCATAAATTTAAGAATTATTCTTAATTTTAGAAAATTAAGCTTTATTCTCTATCAGATTATTCTAATGTCAACAACCCATCCAACCCACAGTCAATGGGCTATACTTGAAGAGTAGATGGACAATGACAATTAAGATAAGTGCTATGCATGAGTACATGTTCACTGCCTACGACATGTTGATTCATTTACAAATATTGTGACATCATCAGAGTCACACAGCATATGTGATGCATGATTGGCAGCCAGTTAATGATCATTATTTGATAATGATCAAGGACAATAAGGAGCTCAAAAGGCTCGATATGATAATGCACAAGGAATTACTTGTGGATTTGATCGTGCGATCCCTGATTAGTTTATATGGATAGTTTATGCTAAACTACCATATGAAAGACTATCATGGCACCTCATCTGAATTGGTGAAAGTGTTGATAACAAAGAAACCTTGAAAGAGTTCAAAGATAAATACCTGGAGAGCCTAAAGAAATAAAGACATGCCTAGAGTAGGTATGTCAAGATTGCTCAATACTATCTTTATGATTTTTTTTTCCCAATTGAGCTGTGGACTCTAGTGTAGAGTTGATGGAAAGGTAGAAGGCTGAGGAAGTAACCCTTAAATTGACTATAGGGCAATAGTTGCTACTGTGGCTATGGATATCTGCCCTTTGCGATCGTCATTTGGATTTAGTTCTTAAAGATGGTCTCTATTATTTGCATGGTGATGCATATGTGAACTTAATTGAGCAAATAGTGAATACCATTAGATCTGAGAGATCCCAAATTGAGATAAAATTTAAAGTATATGTGGAACCTATGGCTAAGTCATATTGGAGAAGAAATGATTAACAAACTGGAGAAATATGGGCTTGGGCTTATTGACTCTTGAGTCAAATCTAGTTTGTGTATCATCGCTTTGAGAAAATATGACCAAACTACTCTTATGGGATAAGAAGAAAAGGACCACTGAGATACTTATCTTAGTACACATTTAATGTGTGTAGCCCATGTGATGTGCTAACCAAGGAGTTGACTCTACTTTGTATATGAGATACAAAATCTAAAATTTTTGAAAGATTAAAAAAATTTAGATGTGAGTAGAGAAGCAAATTGAAAAATTTCTAAAGGTACTTCGATCAGATCGAAGATACAATACCAATAAAAGAAATTTATCGATTATCTCATAAAATGATATAATTTCATATTGGACTACTCTTAGTACATCTCAGCTCAACGAGATAAGAAGAGTTAAGGGACTATATGAGATATGATCTGGTCTATAATGGACTTCACTGATTTATGTTTCTTTAGGGACATGCTTTATTTCTATGAAATTAGGTTCTCTCTAAACCTGTTCTTACCATATCGTATGAGATATGGCATACGGTGAGAACTGAATCATATCTCATACAGTGAGAACTGAATCTTGCTTTTTTTGAGATTCAAGGATGTCTAGCCTGTGTCTAGGATAACAGATGAAAATATTAGAGAATAGGTCTATAAAGCTCATCCTAAAAGAGTTTGGGATATTACTTTCTGAAAAGATTGCAATATGATTGTGACCCGACATGCTATCTTCTTGAAAAATTGTTTAACCAAGATAAAGCAGTGGGAGAAAAGTTAAGCTCAAAGAGAGTGTCTCTGAAGAGCAATGAGCCTTAGGACTTTAAGAACCTATTCATCATAAGTCAGTAGATATATATTCCTCTTCCACTTTGTACACTTAGTCGGATCTCCTATCCTTTCAAAAGGTACTTGGGTATACTTAACAGAGGATGCAGAAAAAATATTTCTCATGGGAGATGGAAGCATAGAGATGATTTCAGAACCTACAATGAAGCGATGTGAGACATCGACTTCAAGAAAAGATGTGAAACAGCTTTCCTGAGTAGAGATCTTTTAAAAATTTTTGTATGGAATAGCCTATGGATTTCACTTCTTGTGATAGGAGATCACAAAGTCTATAATAATTTTGGAGTTGGAACAGTTATTTTGATGATACGATCAAATTATTTGATTAGACATGAGGAATTATTAGTTTCAAAAGGGTCAGTGAGAATGTCCAAAACTGACATCGGTTAAAATATGGTTGAATATATATTTTTTCATGAAAGACATAATCGAGCATCCTAAAGATCTATAGTGATAGATGCAATTGGATGCTTGTATTTTCATAGATAAAGTATAGAGACTGGATGCTGAAAGGGTTCAACATAGAAATCTCAGAGAAGGGTCTGCTATCCTTTTGGGCATAGTCGTATGTCATGTTGTACTTAAATTGATATAGTTTTTATTGTGATTGTCATGAGTAGATATCAGTTGTATCCAGACTAAGAGCACTGGATTGTTGTGAAAATATCTTTAAGCTCTTAAGAAGAACTAAGCATATGTTCTTAATTTGGAGAAGGATCAAAGCTAGGAGTGGGAGGATACACCAATTCAGATTTTATGTCTGATATTGATGGAAGAATGTCTACATCATAGGGTGTGTTCCTATGTCGATATTTTGGAAAGATTCTAAATAATCAATCAATGGAAGCTGAGTACACTGTAGATGTGTAGGATGTATTCTGGTTTTAATATTAGTTGCAGAATTAGATATCATGCCATCGATTGTCCTGATACTATACTACAAAGATAATGGCACCATAGCTCTTGCTAAGGAGCCTAGATCTCACCAGATATCCAAGCTATAGAACAGCAGAACACGCAACTACCTCAAGTAGAAATACATAGAAGTGTAGAGAGCATACTCCACATGTGATGTGGTTGACCCACTGGTAAGTCACTTAGCTAGTCTAAGACTAAAGCCTGTCTTGTGAAGATGGGGCTTGGTACATGATAGATTGGCTTTAGTGCAAATGGAAGATTATTGGATATATGTCCTAGAAGTCAATCTTGGCTGACACATTTCATATCTCTAAGATATGATTTTGTATTTATTAGGCAGTTATAGTATCATTCATATTTATGTGTTCATGAATCATCCAAGGGATTAACAAGATAATGATACATATTCTCAAAGAGTTGAGAATTTGAGGCACGTGTCATTAATAGTTGATTCTTAAATTGCTCCTGATCAAAGGATCATCATGGGGATGGTGATTGATCCGGATAGATCAGTGCACGGATCACTTTCTTCTGACAGATGCTCTCGAGTCTGTAGTATAGAGACACTGAAGTAAGAGTGCAGGTGGTTGTTAGAGAACAACTAGCACTGAGCGTGACCAACACGAGAAGTCACATGGATGTCTGCTCACTCGTTAGTGACTTTCTCGATGCTGCTGTTGTATGATTGGTCCTTTGACCTGAGTGATACTATTGCTCATAGTGTGGCTACTAGAGTTTGACTGACATATTAACATGGGTCTCAAGAAGCCGTTGTAGTGGATGTTGGCTATAGTTGGTCCACTGTAGGAGTGGGGTGTGCGTCAAGATGAAATCTATCGATCCTAGTAGAAGGGAGTAGTCCTATGGGATTTAAGAGACTGAGTCCTTAAGTCTATGGCCATAGCATTGTGATTGATGGAAAACAGTTTCCATAGAGTCATATATGGACTTAAGCTAATTGAATCTATCATATGACCGATATTGAGGTTTGACGATTCATCCATGACCTATCATATGGTCGGCACTCATGATAGAGAGATTGTACCATACACTAACTGTACCTAGATATTCATACTTTATTCTACTGGATTGCTACTATATATTGCTAGGTATCACTGGTGGATTGTGAGACTCATGAGGAACATCTTGATGATCAATGATCCTTGGTAGGCTGAGTTGGACTTGTTCCAATCCATTAAAAAGAGTTTCAATGATATTGTGATAGAGATCATAATATATCTTACTATCAGATAGAATAGAACCTATGGGGTCACATATAAAGAGACTTTTGACTGATCAGATAGTTGAATTACGATTATGAATCGTAATAAGATTTGATTATCAATTTGATTGATTATTGATCTAATACAAATGTTGCATTATATATAACTCACTAAAGAGTTAGTGAGTTATAGGAGGATTAATTAGTAATAAGATTGTTAATTGACTCAATTTGATTGAGTAATGGGGCTTGCATCAAGTCTAATTTGATTGAATTTAATTTGACTCATTTTGGATTTGATTTGATTAACCCTATAGGGTTATAGGATAACCCCAAAAGGATTGGATGATTAGTCCCAGTTGAATTAAGATTTGGATTTGACTCAATTCCTAATTAGACTAAGATGTATGTATTCTAACTGAACTAAAAATCTTTATTTTCATACTACACCAAATTTTAATGGGATTAGGATTAAAATTGAGTTTGACTCAAGCACCAAGAAAGAGTCCAATTGGACTAGGACTCCTCCTCTAATTAAGAGACATCCAATCTGAATTAATTGGGCTCTAAATTAGATTTAATTTCTCATCTTTTTTAGTCTAATTTGATCCTAATATGATTAGAATTTATTGGTGTTTTAATTGGATTAAAACAGCCATTTAAATGAAGAGTCCCATGGGTTTAAAACTCTTCCTTTTCTTACACCAAAAGGACTCCAACGTTGAACCTGTTTTGTGCGCCCAAAACACCCACACCTCAAACCACTTCAATGCCACTTTTTCCTCCCCATATCAATGTGTAAGAAAGAAAAGATTCTCCCTTTTTAGCATGTAAAAATCTGGTTGCAGTTATTTTTGGTTGGGCAGCACAAAGAGGATAGAGTTCAAGGCTCTTTGGACTCTATCTCCTACTCAAATTAGTGTTCATCCTTTAGCCTATACATACTCCACTATGGGACGTTGAATAGGAGAGATTTAGACCAGGTTGGGACATCCAAAAGGGGAGGATTTGGCATGGAGAAAAATAAGGAGAAGGGGCACGGTGAGAAGGTCTAAGGCGTGAGGTATTTTTGTTCATATCTCTTCTTTCTTGCAACAACTAATGGTTAGTTGTTAGGACATCTCTATCTCTCCCTCTTGTCCATGTTTAGACATGCATGTCCCCTCTTCTCTTTGTTCAAAAGTTGGACAAAATTATTACATCTCTATTATAGAGATTTGATACATAGATTTTAGGAAAAAAAGAGAAGAAAGGGTTCTTCTCATGATCTCTAGCGTAGAGATCAAGATCCTCCTATATCTTCTTGTTCTCTAAGAATGTCTTAGGAGAAAAAAATATTTTCAACCATCAAGATGTGATCTCTATAAGAAAATTAGCATCCCGATGAGATCAAAAGGTTTCTGATCAGATCAGAGTCTCGTGTCGATACCCATAGAGGTCGGATGCTTGTGCGACTACAAGGGACTTTCAGAAGACATCTATGATCATCAGTTCATGTTAAAGATTAATACATATCCACGTATGTTTTATATTTATTATTTGATTTCTGTATCTAAATTTTATCTCACATATGATGATTCTGATTATGGTTTGAAGATATGATCTTATGCATGCTTAGATTAAATTAGATTTAATTTAAAAATTTTTAAAATTCTGCTGCATACTCTTTTAGTAAAATATGCATGTATGAAACCGTAAAACTCCAACATAAGTTGGGTGTCGTCTCATCGAGTACCCACGCACATCCTAGGCACTTTCACCTTATTCATGATTTGATCAGAAAATGAGTTAATATTAAAGAACAATGTAATTGGACCAGTTCACTAAGCCATACATCGCAGTAGTGTAATCGCCATCCTGATTGCATGGGCATCAATTAAGGGGCGATTTGCTTTAGTGCAAGTGACAGATTAAAAGAATAGTGCCCTACAAGCCAATCACATCGAGATGCGATGGAACTTTTCTTTATTATCTTTCTGCTCATTTGCATGGCATTAGTTATTTTTATTTATATGAGGAATTATGTTTTATCATTTGCTGCATCATATTTTTTATGATTATGATAAATCCTATAGATTAGGATAATGATTTTAGGATCATGATGAGATCATGCCAGTGAGACCTAAAATCTTGATAGCCCCAATCTAAAATATTTTCAGTCGTTGGATCATCAAGTCGGAGATCGATGACTCTGGTAAGACTGGTACATCCTATGTATGCTCGATGGAGAGGATGGTTGATCTCATAACTACTTATGTGGTGATACTAATATATGGATATAGGTGCTCATTAGAGAATGAGTTCATTGAGCTGACCCATAAAAGAATATTTGATGGAGCCTTACAGCATGTCAGCAAATGGTTCTTCAGTGGGAGTGGTGCATGTGATCCTTTGACCTGAGATCACCATGGTACCATGTGTGTATGGACCCTTACTTTGGTTTATTCTCTAGCACACCACTTTGAGATGTGTATAAAATATTTTAGGTATGGCAAAGTATGCATGAAGGTTATGAGTGGTCTACAAGGAATTAGTCACTCCTTGTAAGAGGAGAGAACATCCTATGTGATCTCATAGGATGGTGACTCTAAAAGTCTCTGACCAGAGCAGAGATGAACAGTAAAAATAATTTTTACTGGTTCATTAATTGAGTCATCATCATCTGATTGAGATACATATAGTTAGGTATTTGGGTTTGACATATTTTCATACCCATAGCCTTTTTAGAATGTTGTGTGATCGAAGGATTGAATTGCATGGTAACTCACTATAGAAGGATAATTTTAGTATTTTTATCAAATTTTAAATCTTTTGGATAGTCATGACATATTGTTAGATGCCAATCTTGACTTGTGGGCTCAACAAAATTAAAATAATTTAATTCTAAAATCAATTAGGAAGAGTCCTAGTTGATTGGGACTCTTGAGCTGATCTAATCCAATTGGATTAAGATTTCGTCGAGAGTTTGGTCCACTGTTGGCTAGATTTGGAACCCAATGGATCACACACAATAGAGATTTAGTCTTGATCTAATTAATTTGAATTTATTATAAATTCAATGGATTAATTAAATTGCTAGCATATGAATTAACCCAAGTTCTCAATTGGGTCCAGTGCAAAGATGTTTGTGCTAACCTAGTCTTGTTGCCTTGACCTAATGTTATTAGGTTTGAACCATTTAATTTATTAGTTTGTTTTATCTAGTTTTGTGGAAGTATTCCACATAGAACTAGCCTCTTCCACGTCAAGCCACATGCCTCATTTAATTTTTGATGCCCCATTTAATTTGGCATCTAAGGAGAGGAGTCCTCCTTTACTCCTCTTAATTTCCTTATGTCTTCTATGCATCCCTTTTATTTGTGCGCCATCAGATGATGCCTAGGGATATATGGGTGTGAAAGATATGGAGGGGTCCTTCTCTTAGAAGGAACTCCATGCCAATTTATTTTGGATGCCTCCTTTATTTTGGGCATTGAAGTGGAAGAGTCCGCTTCACTTGGGACTCTTAATTCCTCTTTTATTCCATGCATTTTTCTTCCCTCCACGTGCCATGTGATGGTTCTAGATAATTGTTGGCACAAAAGTGGAAGAGTCCTTCTACTTGAAGGCTCTTCCACACCTAGAGTTTTTATATAAAAGATTTTATTCTTTATGGAAACAAAGGAACGACACATGGGATGTGTTTGCACCAATTTATTTCTCCCTTAATTCCACGCACCATTTTATGGTGTTTCGATTTTTTTTGGTAGAGGAGGAGTCCTTCTGTAGATGAAACTCTTCCTATTCCATACCTTGACCCCCGGTTTCCATGTTAAAAATTAATTGGAATGTGTAAGGGAGTTGGGACGCCAAGAGTTGGCACCCATTGATGTCTTGTGTGGTGCCCCTTCATCCCTTATATAAGGGGTGCCCCATATGGCATAAAAATTATCCAAATTTTGTTTTAGACATGGGATTAGATGAGAAAGTGATAGAAAAAATCTGAAGTAAAAATAAAAAAAGAAAGGAAAGTAAAAATAGAAAGAAAGAGAGGAAGAAAAAAGGAAAGTATGAGATACTTGTCCTAAAATCAGATTGTTCATGTGTTGAACATAAAATCTGATTACAGTGTGGTTTGATACTTTAGAAAAGAATTTCTAGAGTGGTCCTGTTGGAGGTCATGAAGACATACAAGCAATGGTGTATCAAGTTCTTGCGAAGGACTATCGGCAGTGCACTTAGGAAGAAGGCTGCAGCACCATGATGAGTTGGGAAGGGCCCTGACCAATCCTGTGGGGATCACCGTTAGAGGGCTTTTGCTTTAGAGTCTTGTGGAGATCTCAAAATCACCACTTTATAGTCTTCATGGTGGTATATGACTTCTGGTCTTCTCCTAATATGCATATTATTTGTGATTTGATTGCAATCGTCAAGTGGTTCTTGGGCTTTTGAGTTTCGATGGTTGAGTTTAATTATTAAACTTTATTTTCAAATGTTGAATGCATGTTAAAATTTTTTGAAATCTATGTTCCGCTGCATCATTAGAATGCAATACTGTCAAGGGTAGCTCACGAAGGGTATGGATATAAGTGTCCCTCCGACTTAAGATCACCACGATGACTTGCAAGCAACTCACTGTACTTTGATGCCAGACTAACTGAGTTTTTAATTCAGTCATGGAAGGTTTCTGGGGACAGTCAAGTATTTGTCAAGTCGGTGCATGAGTCAAGATGGGATTGATCCCTCCAAATTAGTAAGAGATATACATCAGTGTATTTCAATTTATCAAAACTTGGGCCTAGGTAACTCATGTGATGGATTTAAAAAAGATTGAAATACAATGTGGATGATTTATCTAGGATTGACAGTTAAATCTTAGGTCATCCTTGAGTATTAGGGTCAAAGGGATGAACTATACGGTAACTATATGCCAATAGGTTCTTGAATGTTGCTTCATCTTCATTCGACCTACCCGGACGTCGGGTCATCATTGCTAGATGGTTACATCGATTGATTTAGGAAGGAGTTCTTGTACTACTGGCTTAGATTCAAACCTTTGGGATCACACTCAAAAAAAATTTCTGACTGATCGTGTGGCTGATCAACGATTGAGAATCATTCAAGGGCTTAATCATCAATTCGATTGATGATTAACCTTATGCAAAAGTTGTAATAAATTAATACACCAAGTATTAATAAATTAATAGAGGATTAATTAATAATTAAATTACTGATTAGTTCAATTTAGTTGAGAAAAGAGGATTAAATAAAATCTAATTAAATTGGATTCAATTAGGTTTGACCCAATTAGGTTATGAGATGATCTAATCGCTAAGGAAGAATTATCTCTGATTTGATTAGGACTTTGATTCAATCAATTTCTAATTTGATTAAAAATTTATAAACCTAATTAGATTAGATTTTATATATTTTATTTAGATTAAATTAGATATGATTTGGTTTGGATTTAGATAAGAAAATTAAGAGTCCTTATTGGAATAGGACTCTCGGTGAAGCTACCTGTGTGATTGAGTTCCTCTATCATGAGTTCCGACTGAATTAGGGTTAAGGTGAACTCGTCAAACCCAACATCAGTCATATGAATCAATCGATCGATCTGAGTCCGATATGAAACCCCAATGGAAAACTATTTTCAATTATTTTACTCTGCTTTGGCCATGGGCTTAAGGACTCGATCTTTCGATCATCATAGGACTACTCCTCTTATCTACCAAGGTTGATAGATCCCATCTTGGTGTGACCTAGTTCCTACAATGAATATGCTACAGCCAACATACACTTCAAGATTTTGAATGGCTAGAAGATCGAGTTATGGTGTAGTCAAACTATAACACACTCAAGATGAACTATCGATGCACCTCAGATCAAAGAATAGACATACAACTGCAGCATTGAGCTAGTCATCGATGAGAAGGTAGACTTCCTTATGACTGCTCGATATGGTCACGCTCAGTACTCTCGTTCTCAATGAATACCTGTACTCTCGCTTCGGTGTCTCCATACCGTAGACTAAGAAATGATTGTACACCAATCTTTCGGATCAATCACCATCCTCATGATGATCCTATGGTCAGGAGCTGTTTATGAGTTAGTTATGTAAATTCATGCCTTAAATTTTCAACTCTTGAAAATGTGAATTGACATTCCTACTAACTCAAAGGATGTATCACAGACACAATGTATACAATATAATAGAATAATAATCTATTTATTGATTTATAGTCAAAATTATAAATTATCCTTAGATTTGTACAGAAATGTGTCAGCTAATCTGGCATCTAGGGCACACATCTAACAAACTCCCACTTGACCTAATGCCAATTGGCTACATATCTAAGTCCCATCTTCTCAAGGTGGGCTTCGATCTTTTGCTGGCCTAATGACTTTATCAGCGGGTCTGCCACATTGTTTGTGGAGTCGACTCTCTTAACCTCTACCTAACCCTTTTCAAGATAATCACGGATCAGATGGAATCATCGCTCGATATGCTTGGACTTCTGGTCAGATCTTGGCTCCTTAGCTAGGGCTATGGTGTCATTATTATTGCAGTAAAGAGGGATGGCATTCGATGACATCACTCCAAGCTCTGTGGCAAATTTTTTGTACCAGAATGCCTCCTTCGCAGCTTTCAATGTAGCAATATACTCTGCCTCCATGGTGGAATCTACAATCACCATCTGCTTGGAACTCTTCCAGCTAACTGCACCACCATTGCAAATTAACAGACTCTCAGATGTCGACTTTCGATCATCTATATCAGACATAAAGTCTGAGTCTGTATATCTCTAAATCTGGAGTTCTCCATTCTCAAAGACTAGAAACATATCCTTAGTCCTTCTCAAGTACTTAAAGATACATTTCACAGAAGTCCAGTGCTCTTCGCCTGGATTCGACTGATATCTGCTTGTGACACTCATAGCATGGGCTATATCAGGTCGTGTACATAGCATGGCATACATGAGGCTCTCTATTGTCGAAGCATAAGGGATTTTGCTCATGCATTCAATCTCCTCAAGTGTGCTAGGGCACATCTTTTTGGAGAGATGAATACCTTGTCTAAAAGGTACTAAACCTCTTTTAGAGTTTTCTATGCTAATCCTTTTTAGCACCTCCTCTATGTACATCTTCTGTGAAAGTCCCAGCATCCTATTTGGTCTATCTTTATAGACCTTAATACCCAGTATAAAGGATGCCTCTCCTAGATCTTTCATAGAGAACTCCTTAGACAACCATACTTTGACTGAGGTCAACATGGGAATGTCATTCCCAATTAGGAGAATATCATCTATGTACAATACGAGGAAGACAACTGTGCTCCTACTGACCTTTTTGAATACATATGGTTCCTCCTCGTTCTTGATGAAACCAAACATTTTGATGACATCATTGAAATAAGTATTCCAGCTCCGAGATGCTTGCTTAAGTCCATAAATGGACCTTTGCAGCTTGCAGACATTGTGATCATCATCACTAGATATGAAACCAAGTGGCTGTTCCATATAGATATCTTCCTTAAGATGTCCATTTAAGAATGCCATTTTTACGTCCATCTGTCATATTTCATAATCGAAATAGGCTGCAACAGCAAGCAATGTTTGGATGGATTTTAGCATGGCTACGGGCGAGAAGGTATCCTGATAGTCAATGCCTTCGCGCTGACTATAACCTTTCGCCACGAGCCTAGCCTTGAATGTCTCCACATTTCCATCTGCACCTATCTTTTTCTTGAAGATCTATTTATACCTAATAGGTATAATACCTTCAGGTAGATCTATCAAGGTCCAGACTTAGTTTGAGTGTATCGAGTCAATTTTTGATCTCATTGCCTCTAATCATTTCTCGGAGTCGATATCTGATATCGCCTTATCATAGGTCTTGAGATCATTACCATGAGCCCCATTTCCCGTGAGGAATATTTTTTCTATATCCTCTTGTATAGTACCTAAGTATCTATCAGGAGGACGAAAAACCCTAGTCAATCTACGAGGTGGAAGAGATTGTGTTAGGACTGGTTCTGATTGATTGGGTTCCTCAAGTTCTTTAGCTTGTTGCTCTTGGGAGACATTCTCCTTGAGCTTAATTATTCTTTCGATGCCACCATTTTAAAAAACTATTTTTCAAGAAAAATAGTATTTCGACTCATAATCACATTGTGGTCTTTCAGAATATAGAAATAGTATCTTAATGACTCTTTAGGATATCCTATGAATCGAGCTCTAAAAGACCCAAACTCTAATTTGTCCACCTGCTGTCTCTTGACATGAGCCGGACAACCCCAAATTCTAAGATGACTCAGACATGGTTTCTTACCATGCCATATCTCATATGGTGTGGTAGGAATGGTTTTAGAGGGAACCCTATTCAATACGTATATTGCTATCATGAGACAATATCCCCAAAAAAACTCAGGGAGGTCTGTGAAGCTCATCATGGAACAGACCATATCTAATAGGGTCCGATTTCTCTGTTCTGAAATCTCGTTAAGTTGTGGCATTCCAGGTGGAGTCTATTGAGAGACTATGCCATTATCCTTAAGATAGTCTAGAAACTCCCGACTAAGGTATTCACCTCCTCGATCTGATCGAAGAACCTTAATGGGCTTTTCTGTTTGTTTTTCTATTTCATGTCTGAATTCTTTGAATTTTTCAAAGGCTTCAGACTTGTGTTTCATTAGAAACATATATCCGTACCTAAAAATATCATCGATAAAGGTAATGAAGTAGACATAGTTGCCTCTAGCCGGCACATCAAATGGGCCGCACACATCCGTATGTACTAGGACAAGTAGGTCTGTGGCCCTTTCTCCATGTCCTACAAAAGGGAGTTTGGTCATTTTGCCTTGAAGGCATGATTCACAAACTAGATGTGACTCGAAAGTCAATGGACTCAACAGCCCGAATTTCTCCAATTTGTTAACCCTGTCTTCTGCTATATGACCTGGCCTTAGGTGCCACAGATACCTATCATTTAGACTATCTCTATGCCTTTTAATTTCTATGGCATTCATATTTTGCTCGATATTAAATATAGATACATCAATATGTAGCTGATAGAGACCATTAATAAGAAAATCATTTGCAACTTTATTATTTTCATAAAATATGTTACAATGATTCTTATGAAAGCTAATCACATAGCCTTCTTGTGCTAAACATGAAACAGAAATCAAATTTCTGCTTGCTGCAGGCACATAATAACAGTCTCTAAGAACTAAATCTAATCCTAATGGTAATCGTAGAGGGTTGGTTCCCACGGCCATAGCAACAACTCTTGCTCCTTTCCCGACACGTAGGATCATATCCCCATCCCTCAGCCTTCCGCTCTCCTCAAGACCCTGCATAGAAGTGCACAAATGAGCACTAGAACCAGAGTCAAGTACCCAACTGGATGTAGAGGAAACCGTAAGATTAGATTCTATAATGAGCATACCTCCAGAAGGACCATCCTTCTTGTTCTTCAGGGTGGCCAGGTACTGAGGACAGTTTCGTTTCCAATGACCATCTGAATTATAGTGGAAATATTTTCTCTTTTCAGCAGCCTTCTTCTTCGGTTCCGTCTTCTTTCTTTTTCCATCCACCTTCTGCTTCTTCACAGACTTCTTCTTCTTTCGAAAAGACTCTCTTGGAAGAAGTCCGTTCCACAGTAAGGACTGAGCCTTTTGAACTCTTCAAAGAAAGCTCAGCCGTAACCAACATGTTCATTAACTCAGCCAAGGTACACTGCATCTTATGCATATGAAAGTTCATGATGAACTGACCATATGCATCAGATAAGGACTGAAAGATCACATCAATCTGAAAATCCTTGTCTAAGATGATACCGAGCTTCTCAAGCACCTCAAGGTCCTTGATCATTGTCAAACAATGTTCTTGGACTGACTGCCCATCACGCATTTTAGTCTTAAAAAGTCTTTGGCAGACTTGATACTTGGCTGCGTGACTTTGTTCACTAAACAACTCATGTAGATGAGCCAACATTTGGTGGGTAGTCATAAAATTCTCATGCTGGCACTGCAAGTCATCAGACATTGCACCCAACATGTAGTACCTAGCTTTGTTATCTTCATCCATCCACTTTTTCAGAGACGCTCTCTGTTCAGCAGTCGGACGTGCTGGCATGGTAGGTGGGTCCTGATCCAAGACATGAGTCAATTTTTTGAAACCTAGAATAATTTTGTAGTTCCTCAACCAGTCCTTAAAATTGGGTCCAGTCAATCTGTGGGTGTCTAGTATTTTGGTCAGGGGGTTTGAGGCAGACATGTTTCTTATAGAGAGTCAAAAGTTTCTATTTAGATTTTGTAATCAAACTTAACCAATTTGTTTAGGGGTTTCATTTTTAAACAAATTAGGCTCCCACTATTTTCTCAGATCCCTATACTCCCTAGGTAGAGATGTGAAAATCTCTGTGATTAGTGATTTCTAATGGGTGGTGCGGTCTCACCGACTGGCTCACCACCTCACCTAATAGTTATTGGTGATGGGTCAACCGATGAGTGGACAACTCTTGTCCAATGATTCTCTAATTATGGTGCACCCAAAATTAGGTCTCTAATTCATGAAGCTCATCATGTCCGAAATATTGCTCCAATTCTTAGTTAAGTCAGACCCACCATTTGCATGAACTAGAGTCTTGATTGAGTCCCTCACCATATCCGAAATATTGAGCACAACCCATCCTCTAATCCGTAGCATCCAATGCCTAATGGACATGGTTGCATCTTCCCAGTGCAACGAACCACTGTAACCAGTCGAAACAATCAATCTCGAGAAAGGCCTGCACATCCATAATAGTAGAAGATCTTAGACTTAATATTTTCTTAGAGAGATTTGATTTAGGTCTCATTAAACTTGACTTGATATAGTCATAATAATTATGACTAACCTAGTGACATGGGCTAGCTCGAATTGTTAGCCACCTAAAATTAGAACTGGGTCGACACATATGGCCAAGTAAGTGAGACCGGTGGAAGGGATATGCCATTAACTCGATAAGAATACATTCGAGTCGAGTAGCTCCCAATTAAAAATCATTCGATCGCATCTGCCCAACTTACCTTAGACACCAAATTATCGAACCAGAACCAATTGGGTTAGTTTACAATCCAGGCTCTAACCACTGAACCAAGTTAGGTCTTAACTTGATTGAGTCACATTTAAATGTGATTCGACCTTGACCTAAACTTAATCCTATTAGGCTGGTCAATTATTAGCTTTCATGATCTCACCTGACCAACTGTTGATTCGGTTTGATCAACCACTAGACCTAATTGACTTACCCAAGCCCGAACCCAATTTTATGAAAATGATTTAGATCTGAAATTCTCAATTTTAGACCTAATTTAATTTTATAAGCTTAATTTATTAATTAAGTTTTGGGTTCATAAATAAAATATATAAAATAAATTCTAGAATTTCAGGATCTAGGGTTTTACAGGAAAGTAAGTTTTAATTTCTGATTAAAGATGAATGCGCAACACCCCTACACGTCATAAGAACACCCCATTGAATGGGAGGAGAGGGCCTTTAAATCTTACTTTGTTCTTATGACCGGACGGCCATGAGGAACACCTTAATCAAAAATATAAATTTAACTACAAAACTAGTTAGATCTAAGTTACATATCACATATATAATTTCAGATCTAACTTATACATACTTTGCATACATCTCATGTATTAAAATCTGATCTAATTAGCATGCTTTTAGATCTGATACATCACATGTAACATCTGAAAAATAAGATTTAAATTAAACTATTCAATATAAAATCTATTCTAGATAGTTACTAGAATAATTCTACAACTAGTCTAGGCATACAGCAGATCAATCTTATAAATTAATTAAATTTTATTTTCTATTTTTTGATCTAAATATAACATTTATAATATCAAAAAATTAGAGAATAAATTAGATCTAATTTATATTTTAATCATATTAAAACATAAAATTTCAAGACTATTCATAGTTTAAACTATTCCTAGTCTAGTCATGCATCTCATACATGTTAGATCTACTTAGATTTAATTTTAAATTTTCTGATTTCAGATCCAATCATATCTAATGTGATATCTGAAATCTATTAATATCAAACAAATAAAAATAAAAATTAGATCTAAATTAGATCTAAAATAGAGCCATCAACCTGGCTCTGATACCAGTTGAAGGAAAAAATCAGCTTTTTCCCTGTAGGATCTTCCAGATTTCATCAAATCTGGAGCAGAATAATTTAAAAAAAAAATTATCCTATGTTTATTTTAGATCTAAATCTTTATATCTAATCTTATTATATGATATTAATTCAAAAATAAATCTAAAAATATGAGAAAATATGAAATATCTTAAGGATAATCTGATTACCTTGTAGATGATCGCAGCAAGCCTGAGGTTCTGATTTAGCCATGCAATCGCCTGGCCTCTACCAGTATCCAGTTAGGTAGGATCTGGATCATCTTCTCCTCATGAATCTTTGCTCCAAAAATCATAACTAAATCTGATTAGGAAGATCTTCAAAAGTCTTTCTGAAGTTGGAGCAGCAGCCTGTCGAAGAAGTCCTGCAGCCTTCCTGTTCAAGGCGACACCACGCCTTAGTCCTTTGCCAGATGGGTGTCCAACTCCTTGGACATAAAGAGGGGAGGGAGTACTTTAGATGGGATGTGGAGAAGAGGAAAGGGGGTGGCAGCTTTGATGGGTTTGGTGCAATCACATGAAACCCTAGGCGTAGACAGGATTTATATAAACCCTGCTGCACTGCACAGTGCCACATCATTCAACCAATCAAAAAATTCTATTTAATCCAAAAAAATTTTGATTGGTGGAGTGATATTATCTGATCACATCAGATAAGAACTCCCACCCTCTCTCCTATATTGGCACTAACATTGGATAAGCACAATCATGTTGGCACCAAGAGTCCATGTTGATCAAGACTCTCCATCCTTATCCACTTGGGGCGCCCACTTAATCCAATTGGGCTCATGTCATAATCTGATTATGGTACTCAATTTAATATGAATTTAGCATGTGGACACTCCACAAAAATCCTCCAATGAGCTCTTGCCAAGTGGCCTTCAGTTTAAGACCCATATGTCAATATTTGATAGATATCCTAAAATGAAAATGGCAGGTGTCAGGAATTAGCAGGTGTTGCCTTAAATTCATCTCATGAATTAAGACAATGCTTTTCTGAGCTAGACAAACTTTATTTAGACTGAGAAAAACCTTCTCAAGATTCTCTGGGTGAGTCAAATCATATTTGGCTCAGTCGAGATAGAAAAGATTATACGAGAAGAAAGTTAGGCTCAATTGTGTGCTAGCACGATTTCCTTGAACCTAATTGGATCTAATCCAAATCAATTGGGCTAGCTCAATTGATGACATTCAGATCCTAATCCTTGTTAGTGTGACCTAGTTAGGTTCAATTTTGTATGGTAATGAGACATGTCGTGATCTCATCATCGACATCATTGAAACTCCTTTCGATGGACCAGAACTCTTTTGATTCAGACAATTAGAATGATCGATCATCAAGATCATTCTAATTGCTCTCAAAATCCATCAGTGACACCTAGCAGTATATGGTGGCAATCCATCAGAACTGAAGATGAACCTCTTGGTGCAGCTACCTGTGTGATTGAGTTCCTCTATCATGAGTCCCGACTGAATTAGGGTTAAGGTGAACTTGTCAAACCCAACATCAGTCATATGAATCAATTGATCGATCTGAGTCTGATGTGAAACCCCAATAGAAAACTCTTTTCCATTATTTCACTCTGCCATGGCCATGGACTTAAGGACTCGATCTTTCGATCACCATATGACTACTCCTCCATCTACTGAGGTTGATAGATCCCATTTTGGTGTGACCTAATTCCTACAATGAATATGCTACAGCCAACATACACCTCAGGGTTTCGAATGGCTAGGAGATCGAGTTATGATGTAGTCAAACTATAACACACTCAAGGTAAACTGTCGATGCACCTCAGGTCAAAGAACTAGACACACAACTACAGCATCGAGCTAGTCATCGATGAGAAGGTAGACTTCCTTATGACTGCTTGATATGGTCACACTCAGTACTCTCATTCTCAATGAATATCTGTACTCTCACTTCGGTGTCTCCACACCATAGACTCAAGACACATCTACCCTAAGGAAGCGATCATACACCAACCTTCCAGATTGATCACCATCCTCGTGATGATCCTATGGTCAGGAGCTGTTTATGAGTTAGTTATGTAAATTCATGCCTTAAATTTTCAACTCTTGAAAATATAAATTGACATTCCTACTAACTCAAAGGATGTATCACAGACACAATGTACACAATGTGATAGAAGAATAACCCATTTATTGATTTATAGTCAAAATTATAAATTTGCCCTAGATTTGTACAGGAATGTGTCAGTCAATCTGGTATCTAGGGCACACATCTAACACATAGATCGTCCAGTCTCTACAGATCATCCACTCGAAGTCCTGATCGGATCTTCCTTTACGAGAGTGCTAGCTCGCATCGAAGGCTCTGGATGGTTGATCAAAGCTCCTTTCTTCAGATCTTTTGAACTTCTCCGATTTAAAAGATGAAGCTTTACAAAGATGTCATGGTGTAGAAGATTGGACAAGACTCACTCTTGTATTTTCTTCTCACAAAACCTAGAGTTGAAACCCTAGAACCCATAGCTCATGCCCGAGAGAAAGAACACTTCCTCTATTTCTCACGCATGGAAGCCCAACCCACTCTCAACTTTTCACATCTCCACACTCAGATTTCTTACATCAAAAAACACTCTTAATCTCATACAAAACTGATCTCCTTGTAAGGTTGGCATCCTATGGAAGATAAGGATAAGAAAGAGGTAGTTTTGGTTCAAATTCAAACATTGGTTGATCCTTATTACCAATTTAAATCAAATTTGAATTAAATTTTGAATTAAACTTTATCTTCATCTTTTGAACTTACAGATAGATTGACCAATATTAGAATGGTGCAAAAAATCTCATAAAAAAATACTTTATGCATAAAGAAAAGTGGTGGCGTGAAGAGGAGAGTCCAACTCAATTTGGACTCTAGATTTTCATTCAAATTCAAACCCATTTGAACTCAAATTTAAACTAACCAATTTTTAGTTCAAAAAAAATTAGATGAGGATATGGAAAAAGCTTTTGGAAAAGAAAAAAATCATATAAAAATTTTTCTCACATGAAGAATATGAGGGCGCAGAGAAAGGAGTTGCAAGGGATTTGAATTCAAATTATTTTCTCATCCAATTAGATTCTTAACCCAACCAAATTAAGTTAAACCTAATTGGACCACTAAATCTAATCTAATTAGGTAACAAATAACTTTGATTAAATCTTAATCAAATTAAAAATTAATTAAGCTCAAGTTCTGATCATATCAGTAATCAAACACCCCTAGTGATTTGGTCACTCATAACCTAATCGGATCAAACTAAATTGAATCTAATTCAATTAGATTTGATCCAAAACTCAATGTTCAATTAAATTAAATTAATTAATAATCTAATTACTAATCAATCCACCTATAATTCATCAATAATTAATAAATTTATTTATTACAATTTTTGCATAGGATTAATTATCAATCAAATTAACTATTTTACCCTAGAACGATTATTAATCATTGATCAGCCATATGATCAGTCAGAATTTTTTTTTGAGTGTGACCCCATAGGTTTAAACCTAGGTTGGTAGTATAAGAATAATCTTTCTATACCAATCAAAGTGACCATCTAGCAATGATATCTGACATTCGGATAGGTCGAAAGATTGTAAAGCATCATTCAAAAATCTATTGGCATATGATTACCATAGAATTCATCTCTTTGACCCAAATGCTCAAGGTGACCTAAGATTTAACTATCAATTTTGATATGGTCATCCACATTATATTTTAATTTTCAAAATCCATCACATGGATTACTCCAGCCAAGGTTTTTCTGAATTGAAACACATTGATACATTAACTTCTACTTATTTGGAGGGGTCAATTCTATCCTGACTCATACACCGACTTCGCAAGTACTTGACTGTGTCTAAAAATCTTTCATCATTGAATTAAAAATTCAGGTAGTTTGGAACCAAAGTATAGTGAGTTGCTTGTAAGGCACCATGGTGATCTTAGATTGGAGGGACACTTATACCCATATCTTTTGTGAGCTACTCTTGATAGCAGAGTGCTCAGCAATTGATCACGTTCAGTGAGATGTACTCCTATATCTCACTTGAATGACATACCAGTGTCTCTATACTCCATGGTTAAGAAGACAACCAACATACATGGCACACAATGACCTATACTTAATATAGCTATCATCTTAATAATAGTATATTATTTGATCGTGAACTTAAGGTTTAAGGACAAAATAATATAACCTCTTATATCGAATCAAATAGTCTTAAGGACTTCATCACATAACAGGAGTTCAAAATAAGATATACACAATGATAAAAAAACTAAATAATATTTATTAATTCAATAATTCATATATAATTGTAATAATAAGCTCAACCGTCAACAGACTGATGATTGGCTTTGGGACATAATTTTCAATAAAAATCTATCTCTAGCACTCCATATGAGATATGGAAAGGAAAGAGGTCCAGTCTTAAATATCTTAAGATTTGGGGTTACCCTACTTATGTAAAAAATATTGATAGACATAAGCTTAATGCTAGATCAGATAAATACAGATTTATAGGTTATCCCAAGAAGAGTATATGATACTATTTCTATCATCCTACTCAATAAAAGGTGTTTGTTGGTAGGCATGTCATTTTCTTGGAGAAAGTGTTCATCCAAGAAGGGAGCAGTGGGAGGACAGTTAAACTTGAAAAAGTATTGGACTTACAATCTATCCAGAATCAGCATGTGGAGAATTCACAAGCTAACACTCAACCAAAAGTGTCCATTATTGAGGCACAGTCACTACACACACCTCCACTCTGAAGGTCAAGTAGAGTGCGTAATGTACCACTCAGGTATGGATTTATCATTGAGAATGACAACACATCCCACATCATTAAGAATGATGATCGTATGACCTATTCGAAAGCAGTCATGAGTAGTGATTCTGACAAATAGCTTAAAGCCATGAAATTCGAAATAGACTCTATGTATACCAACCAAGTTTGGACTTTGGTTGATGCATTTGAGGGTGTGACCCTGATAGGCTGTAAATAGATCTTCCAGAAGAAGATTGAAACAGATGGCCAGGTAGAGACCTATAAGGCCAGGCTGGTGGCAAAAAGTTTCAGACAAAAATAAGGTGTTGATTATGAAGAAACCTTTTCACCCGTAGTCTTGCTCAAATCTATTCGGGTTATGCTTGCTATTGCTACATACTATGATTATGAGATCTGCTAGTTGGATGTCAAGACTGTCTTCCTCAATAAAAACATTGAGGAGGAAGTCTATATGACTCAGTCAGAGAGATTTGTCTCTAATGAGAGAGCAAATCAAGTATGCAAGCTAAATAAATCTATTTATGGATTAAAGCGAGCATCGAGGAGTTGGAACATCTATTTTGATGAGACAGTCAAATCATTTGGCTTTATCAAAAATATGGATGAACCTTATGTGTACAAGAAGACTAGTAGAAGTGCTGTTATCTTCTTGATCTTGTATGCGGATGACATATTGCTCATTGGGAATGGCATACCTATATTGCAATCGATCAAGACATGGCAATCATAAAAATTTTTATGAAAGACTTGGGTGAAGCATCCTATACACTTGGTATAAAGATTTATAGAGATAAATCAAAGAGGATGCTTGGCTTGTGCCAGTCTAGGTATATAGACCTTGTGTTGAAGAGGTTCAACATGGAGAGAAGTAAAAGAGGATACTTGCCCATGGATCATGGCATACAACACTCTAAGAAGATGTCTCCTAAGATCCCTGAAGAGAGAAATAGAATGAGTTCTATTCCTTATGCTTCGACTGTACGATCGATAATGTATGCTATGCTATGTATCAAGCCTGATGTAGCTTATGTCTTGGGCATTATAAGCAGATTTCAGACAGATCCAGGAGAGGATCATTGAAAAGCTTTGAAAAATATACTCAAGTACTTGAGAAGGACTAAAGATATTTTTCTTATATATGATGGATTTGATTTGAAACTGAAAGGTTATACTGACTCTAGTTTTCAATCTGATCTGAATGATAGTAATCCATATCTAAATATGTGTTCACCCTATATAGTGGAGTAGTAAGTTGGAAGAGTTTCAAACAGCAAATGTTGCTGACTCAGTTACTGAGGCTAAGTACATTGCTGCTAGTGAGGCTACTAAGAAGATCGTCTAGATGAAAAAGTTCATCTCAGAGTTGGGTGTGATTTTAAAAATTGAACAATCAGTGCCACTTTATTGTGACAATACTGGGGTAGTTACTCAAGCTAAGGAATCGAGGTCTCATCATAAATCCAAGTACATCTGAAGGCAATTCCACCTTATTTGGAAAATAGTCGAAAGATGCGATGTGATCGTGGAGCGAATTGACGTCAAAAAGAATATAGTATCATTCACTAAGTTTTTGTCATTGCAACAGTTTGACCGCCACCTAGATTGCATGGGCATCATGTTAGGAAATGTGTCCCAAACCCAATCGTTAGACAATTGTGCTCATTTTGTAAATTATATATGAATATTTATTAATAAAAGTTATTTGACTTTTTCATTACAAATTGTCTATCTTTGAACTTCTATCCTATAATGAAGTCTTTAGAACTATAATTAATCGACAAAGGAGGATTTGTCGTTAAGTTCTTAAAGTATTCACGATCAAATGATATGCTATTAATAGGATGATAGCAATATCGAGTATAGGTCATTGTGTGCCATATGAGTTAGTTGTCCTCTTAACCAAGGAGTGTGAAGATACTGTTATGGCATGTAGATGGAATGTAGGAGCATATTGCATCGAAGTTGATCATGTGTCGGGCACTTTACTGTCAAGAGTAGTTCGAGAAGGATATGGGTATAAGTATCCCTTAGACCTGAGACCACCACGATAACTTGTAAGCAACTCACTGTATTTTAGTATCGAACCATCTGAGTTTCTAATTCAGTAACGAAAGGATACTGGATGCAGTCAAGTACTTAACAAATCAGTGTGTGAGTCAAGATGGAATTGACCCCTCTGAATTAGTAGGAGATATGCATCAGCGTATTTTAATTTAGTAAAATCTTGATCAGGATAATCCATGTGGTAGATTTGAAAGGTTGAAATATAATATGGTCAACTTAATTAGGGTTGACAATTAAACCCTAGGTCACTTTGAGCATTTGGATCAAAGAGATGAATTATACGATTACCATACGCCAGCAGATTTTAGAAGGTTTCTTTGCAATACTTCGACCTATTCGATCATCGGGTTACCATTGCTAGATGGTTACATCGATTAGTGTAGAAATTTATTTCTATACTATCAATTTAGATTTGAACCTATGGGGTCACACGCATTAAAAGATTTGATTAGATCAGATGGTTGAAGAGTCCAATTGGATTGTGACTCTGGTAAAGAGTCCTACTCAGACTAAGACTCTGTGAAAGAGTCCCACTGGACTGGGACTCTATTATTAATATAGAATTAATTAGTAATTAGATTACTAATTGATTTAATTTAATTAAGAAAAAAACTTTGGATCAAGTCTAATTAAATTAGATTCAGTTCGACTCAGATTGGATTTGATATGATCAATCCTGATTACAAGAAAAATTTGATCCTGGTTTGATCAGGATTTTGACTCAGCTAATTTCTAATTGGGTTAAAAATTTGATATGATATCTGAGTTTTCTTTTAGATTAGGTTCATTTCTATCAGTAGGTTCAATCCAAATTTGATTTGGATTAGAATCAGAATTAGAAATGAAGAGTCCTTATCAACTTGGACTCTATCCTTATCTCTTGTGCCACTGTTGAACCCATGCCAATTTCTCCAGGCCTAATTGAATTTGGGTTGTGAGTTTTGGCATTATGATAGAGGGTCCAATAAGAGTGGGCAACAATATTTGTTGAGTCATAATCTTATCTCTTGCCTAATTCGAATGCAATCGAATTAGAGATAAGATGTAAATTAGGAAAGATATTTTTCATATATAGAATATTATTGGCACCATATTATTTTTTTTCTTATTTTTCTTAGAGAATTTTTTGATGTGTTAGACTCCAAAATCCTTCTCCATGTTTAATGATTTTTTTGAAATTTTTTGGGATGCCCAAATATGGTTTTGGCAAGGATTATTGGTGCCCTTCCTTGTAGAAATCCTAATTTATAGTCTATAAAAAGGGATCCTCTCTTTTTGACGTCCTATGATCAATTTTCTTACTAGTTTTTATTTTTTAGAGCTTTTCTCCTCATCCTCTCTTCCTCCTCCAAATCTTGAAGAAAATTTATGATAGTGCAGTACATGCAATTAAAAAATTTTATATAATAAAAATAATAGATTAATAATTTAATCCTAATCATATGTATTAGACTTAATCTTAGACTACCACATCAAGATCTTTGATATGAAAAATATATGCTTTAAATCTAAAAATAAAAATCATATCGATCTCATCGAAGCTGAAATTTCAGATCTAACTATTAGATCTATCATAAGATTCAAAATAAGTTAGAGATAGTTATCAAATAAATTTTGATCTTGATCTCCTCTGATCTAATAGTTGGAGAGGGATGTTTCTCAGGTTGCTCATAGCCACATGAAGTTGTCTGGCCTCTACAAAAAAATTCACACAAAGACTGACGTAGATTAGGGGCTTGGAGATACTAGTCTGCGAACAACTTCGGCAGCTGACCTCTTCCTTCTTCTATAAGCACCTTGGACACTCCAAAGTGATAGAAGATCTGGAGGAAGAAGAGAGGAGGAAGAGAAGAGGCTCTAAAAATAAAAAATTTATAAGAGAAATTGATCATGGGACATCCAAGAGAGAGGTCCCCTTTTTATAGACTAGAAATTAGGACTTTCCAAGAAAGGATGCCATGAATCAACATCGAAACCCCTTTTTGGCATCCCCAAAAATTCTATAAAAATCATTAAGATGTGGAGAAGAAATCTAAAGTCTCACTCACTAAAATATTTATCAAGAAAAATAAAGAAAAAAAATAATATAACTCCAACAATATACCATATACAAAAAATCTTTTTCCTAGTCTGCATCTTATCTCTATTTCGGATCACATTCGAATTAGACAAGAGATAATATTATGACTCATCAACTATAGCCAACCACCCTTATTGGATCCTCTCTCATGACATCAAAAATTATAATCCAAATCCAATTAGGCATGAAGAAATTGACATGGATCCAGATGTGGCACAAAAGATAAGGATAGAGTCCTAGTCTGACTTAGACTCTTCATTTCTAATTCAATTCTAATCCAAATCAAATTTTGATTGAAATACCAATAGAAATGAACCTAATATAATTAAGAATATAAATATCTCATTAAATTTCTAATCCAATTAGGAATTAATCAAGTTCAAACCCTAATCGAATCAGGATCAATTTTTTCTTGTAATCGGGTTTGATCATATCAATCCCAATCTGAGTCGAACTGAATCTAATTCAATTAGATTTGTTTCAAAGCTCTTCACTCAATCAAATTGAGTCAATTAGTAATCTAATTACTAATTAATTCTCAATAAACGGTAGAGTTTCAATTTCAGTGGGACTCTCCCACAAAGTCCTAGTCCAAGTAGGACTCTTCACCAGAGTCACAATCCAATTGGACTCTTCAGCCATCAGATCTGACCAAATCTTCTAATGCGTGTAATCCCATAGGTTCGAACCTAAGCTGGTAGCATAGAAATAACTTCTTATACCAATCGATATAACCATCTAGCAATGATGACCCAACGATCGGATGGGTTAAAGTGTTGCAAAGCAACCTTCTAGAACCTACTAGCGTATGATTACTGTATAATTCATCCTTTTGACCCAAATGCTCAAGGTGACTTAGGATTTAATTATCAATCCTAATTAAATTGACCATATTATATTTCAATTTTGTAAATCTATCTCATAGATTATCCTGTCCAAAGTTTTGCTAAATTGAAATACAGTGATGCATATCTCCTACCAATTCAGAGGGATCAATTCCATCTTGACTCACATACCAACTTGATAAGTACTTGATTGCACCTAGTATCCTTCTGTCACTAAATTAGAAACTCAGATAGTCTGATACTAAAGTACAGTAAGTTGCTTACAAGTCATCGTGGTGGTCTCAGGTCGGAGGGACACTTTTTCTATACCCTTCATAAGCTACTCTAGACAGCAGAGTGCTCAGCAAATGGTCACGTTCGATGTGAATGTACTCCTATATTCCATCTGCATGCCATAATAGTATCTCCACACTCCTTAGTTAAGAGGATAACCAATTTATATAGTACACAACGATCTACACTTGATATCGCTATCATCTTAGTAATAGCATATCATTTGGTCGCAAACAATTTTAAGGACTTAACGACAAATCCTCCTTTGTCAATTAATATATATAGTCCTAAGGACTTCATTACCACACAAAAGTCCAAAAATGATCAATTTGTATTAAAAATTTCAAATAATTTTTATTAATAAAAATTTATATACAGTTTACAAGATGAGTACAATCATCTAATGATGGACTTTGGGACATATTTTTCAACAACTCCCACTTAGACTAAAGCCAATCGGTACAGTATTGTATATCCATCTTCGATTTGTGGTCATCAAACTCCTTGATTTTGAGAGCTTTAGTAAATGGGTTGGCCAGGTTCTCCCTTCCATCGATCTTTTGAAGGTCGATGTCACCTCGATCCATGATCTTCCGGATAAGGTAATAATGATGCAGAATATGTTTGGTGTGCTGATGGGATCTCAGCTCTTTGGCTTGAGCAATGGCTCCAAATTGTCACAGTATAACAAGGCAGGGCCATCAATGGAGGGTGCCACTCTGAGCTCATCGATGAACTTTTGCAACCATACAGCTTCCTTCGCAGCATCAAATGCCGCGATATACTCTGCTTCACAAACAGAGTCTGCCATAGTATTCTGTTTGAAACTTTTTTAGAAGATTGTTCCATCATTTAGGATAAAAATATAATCCGACATACTCTTACTATCATCATGGTCTGACTGAAAACTGGAGTCGGTGAATCCCACAAGTTTTAAGTCAGTTTCACCATATACAAGCCACTGGTTCTTAGTATTTTATAAATACTTAAGAATGATCTTTACGACCTTCCAGTAATTTTCTCTTGGATTAGACTGGTATCTACTCACTACCCCTAATAAGTATGCCACATCTGATTTCATATATGTCATGGCATACATAATAGAACCCACTACCGAAATATATGAAACTCTACTCATATGCTTTCTCTTTTAAGGAGTTGTCGGACAATCTCCTTTCGAAAAAGATTTTGGCCTATCGAAAGATAGCCTTTCTTAGAATTCTCTATGCTGAACCATTTCAGCATAGTATCTATGTACGTAGATTGAGAGAGCCCGAGCAGCCTCTTAGATCTATCCCTATAGATTTTCATCCCTAGGATGTAGGCTGCTTCTCCTAGATCCTTCATGGAGAATTCTGATGACAGCCATACTTTTATTCCCTGTAATGCAGGGACATCATTCCCAATTAAGAGAATGTCATCTATATACAATACAAAAAATATAATTATAGAACCATTTGCCCACTTATATATGCAGAGTGTCTCTCCATTCCTAACGAAGCCATACGTTTTGATCACCTTATCAAAATATATGTTCTAACTCTGAGATGCTTGCTTCAATCTATAAATAGATCTCTGAAACTTATACACCTTGGACTCATCTGTGGATATGAACCCTTCAGATTGTATCATATACACCTCTTCGTTTAGCTCTCCATTTAGGAAAGCTATTTTCATATCCATTTGTCAGACTTTATAGTCCAGATATGCTGCTATCGCAAGCATGATCTGAATAGATTTGAGCATTGCCATAGGAGAAAATATCTCATCATAGTCAATACCATAACACTGATGATAACCCTTGACAACCAAACAAGCTTTATAGGTCTCCACCTTCTCATTTGCTCCTCTCTTCCTCTAGAAGACTCACTTACAACCTATAGGCTTTACCCCTTCAGGTGGGTCAACTAATGTCCATACATCATTGACCTTTATGGACTCCATTTTGGATCTCATGGCTTCAAGCCATTTATCAGAGTCGGATCTCTGCATTGCATCTATGTAGGTGATCAGATCCTCATCGTTCTCATCAAGTTCGATAGGATCCCCATCCTGGATCAAGAAAACTAAATATCTATCCAGCTGATGCGGTACTCTACCGGATCACCTTAAGGATGTTTGCTTATTAGGCTCCAGATTTGATCTCATCAAATTCGATTTAGATTCAATCATTGGTGTCAGTTCTTCTACCTGTCGAACTTCATTAAGCTCGATTTTAGAGGCACTTATTCCTTTATTAAGAATTTTTTTTTCAAAAAATATGCCTTACTACTGACAAACATCTTTTGTTCAGTAGGTAGGTAAAAGTAATATCTCCTTGTTTCCTTGGGGTACCCTACGAAATTATACTTATCGGACTTAGGACTGAGCTTGTCAGTTTGTAATCATTTAACATAAGCTAGACACCCCCAGACCCTAAAGTAAGAGAGGTTCGGCCTGCGTCCTGACCATATCTCATTTAGTGTCTTACTAACTGACTTGCTTGAAATATTATTGAGCACAAGACTAGCTATTTCAAGAACATATCCTCAAAAGGAGATCAACAGAGTTATAAACCCCATCATGGACCGAACCATGTCTAACAAAGTTCGATTCCTCCTTTCTGAGATGCCATTATGCTGTGGTGTCCCTGGAGGGGTCCATTGGGAGAGAATCCTATTCTCTCCTAGATATGTCAAAAATTCATTGGAAAGGTATTCACCTTCTCGGTCAGATCGAAGAATTTGAATATTTTTTTCAGTTTATTTTTTTACTTCATTACGGAATCGTTTAAACATTTCAAATGATTTAGATTTGTGTTTCATTAAGTAGATGGACCCATACTTAGATAGGTCATCTGTGAACATGATAAAGTAGCTATATCCTCCTCTAGAACATGTGCTCATGGGTCCACATACATCGATATATATCAGACCCAGCACATCACTAGCTCGTTCACCTTTTTTAGTAAAAGGTGACTTGATCATTTTTTCAAGCAAACAAGACTCACTGGTAGGTAACGATTTATAATCATATTTATCAAGAATTTCTTCTTGAGCCAACCTGTTCATCCTGTTCTTGTTGATATAACCTAGCCTACAATGCCAAAGGTAGGCATCTGTGACATCATCTATTCTAGGATGTTTATTTGAAATGTACATTACATTAGACCTAGATACAATATAGATACCATTGTTCAACTGTCCACGTAAAATTGTAACACCATTCAAAATGATATCATAAAAATTTTTCTTTATTGATATTTTAGAATTGGCCAAAAGGCCTATAGAAATAATATTTAAAAAAAAACTAAGATAGTAATGACACTCATTAAGAATAATATACTGAGACTCGAAAACAAGCTTGATGATTCCAAAAGCTAGAACTAGAACTGATCTTCCATCTCCAATATTCAGGAATCTCTCGCCTTCTCCAAATCTTCTAGTGACCTGAAGACCCTGCAATGAATTACAAATATGAATAAGTCTTCTAGTATCCAATACCCAGGTCATTGTATCTATAAGAGAGAAGTTACAAGGTGTTATCATATAAGTACCTTATCTAGCAACTGATTGCTTCTTCTTCTTTGGTCTATTCGGATCAAGGGAAGCGATATACTGAGGATAATTCCTCTTTCAACGACCCTGCTTCTTACAAAAGAAGGACTCTGCCTGACTTTAATCAGCCTTAAACTTGAGTTTCTGGGACAGACTCCCAGCACCAGGCACCTTCTTATTCTTTTTCTTTTTCTTTTCTTAAAGGGACGACGACTACCCAAAGAAGATCCTCCCACTAGATTCACTGTCTCCTTGTGGAGCTGGTGATTTTTCTCAAAAGTTTGTAGCAACCCCAACAGACCGTGGTAGTTGACTATAGGTTTCGTCATTCTGAAATGACTGAGAAACGGTAGGACTTGGGAAGAGAGTTCAGGATCGCATCTTTTCCCAGCTATTCATGCGAAGGGAAGCCAAGTTTGCTCAATCTTTTAATCTGCTCGATTATATACAATACATGAATGGTAACAGATGCACCCTTCCTCATCTGAGCATTGAAAATGATGCAACTAGTCTTGTGCCGCTCAACGTCATCAGGAGTACCAAAGAAATCCCTCAACACTTGAAGCATTTCTTTTAGCTGAACTTTTTCAAACTTTCGATTAAACTCATCATTCATGGAGGCCCGCATGATGCAACAAACTATGGTGCGATTGTTGAGCCACTTCAAATAAGTATCTCAGACCACTCCTCGGGCGTTAGGAGCAGGCTTCTCAGGTGTCGGATCCATTATCACATAAAGGATCCGCTCATACTCCAGGACAATCTTTAATTTTTGATATCAATTATTGAAATTTGATCCGATAAGCTTCTCACTGTTCAATAGTGATCGGAGTGACAAGTTTGAGACCATATCTGTACACATAAAAAAAGAACAAAGCCTAATTACTATATGAATTTATTAATCCTAAAGACTTGGACTTTAGTCTAAAGGTCCTCTCACTATTTTGTACGAATTGATAGCCTCTACCTCCAATTTGAGGAATTATCTTAATTCTTTAGCGGGTACTAGAATCCACACAGACTACATATAGGTGAGGATGGCTCAGTCAATGCATATGCACCTATGGATAGGTTCTCAACTAATTATTTCTCCAAACAACTTTTAGTATTTAATTTAGCCCCATATTTTATTTCAGTAGACGATGGGCCTCCATTGAAAGTTTTGGTTAGGTCAAACCATTAAGATGAACCTACTTAGTGATTCTATCTAATGAGTGATTAGATTCAAGGATGGCTCGATTAATCCAACCATCATCAGATAGTTCATCAGAGTCATCATATGATGAATGATAATTCCATCATTCAGAGAGAACATCAAACGGATGGTGCCTGCAATGTCAATCAAAAATAATAAATCTATTATCACTCACCTTAATGGAAGGCTATAATCTAGTTATCACCATAACCAGCTCATTTTAAGGACCTAATAATTTAGAGGATTTAATCGATTTAGAGAAGAGAGAAGAGAAGAAAAGATCAATCAATAGATCATAATCCTCCCATTGACTTCACCAAGTCACTGAATCAGGTTAGGTCATGCTAATTGAACTGGCACCTAGATCAGTCACACTGATCAACCTTAATGGCATGGGCTAACTTGAATCACTTAGCGATCTAATCAAAATCTAGTTAACCAAATTGGTCAGATAAGTGAGATCGGTGGGAGGGTCTACTAAGCTTGCCTTAGACACCATCGAAATGACCAGATAAGCTGCTCCCAATTAAAAACCATCGATCGAAATGCCAAACTTATCTTAGACACCAATTGGTTAACTAGTTTTGATTTGACCAACCTAATGGTTCGGATTCAACCACTGACCCACAATCAAGGTCTATTTGGTCTAATCAAAGATATAGACTTGACCATCTACAGCTATTGTTCTAGAGAAATCCTAATTAATCTAATTCAATATTTGGTTAGACTTAATCAATTTCTTTATATGGTCAATCAATTTTTTGATTCTAATCTTAGGTCTAACCTAATTAAAGAGAAGGATCTGATTTGAGCTAACCCATGCCCCTTGTTTTATGCAATGTCATTAGATCTAATTCATAATTTTAGATCCAATCAGCTTGATACTTAATTCTCAATTAAGTTTTGCATCAACATATTAAGATTTTGAAAATAATTTTTTATGTAAACTTTTTACATCAAGTCATAAAATTTTTTAAATCAAATCTAAATTTTTTATGATTTTAGATCAAAATAATTTTGACTAAACAAGATTAGATGTAACTAACTATCTTCGCAATTTGCATCACATACAACAACACCTAGGGTTTCAAGATCTAAGATTTTGCAAGAAAGTAAGATTTCTCTTTTCACTTTTTCTTCATGGGACCTTACAATGTCACCTCTATATGCCATGAAGAGCATCCCATTGAATGAGAGGAGAGGGTCATAAAATCTTACTTGCTCCTATGACCAGACGGCCTAGTGATTACCCAATCCGAATACTTTGCTATTTAGAACATCTAATCTAAATAAATAATAATTAAATCTAAAAATAAATAAATTTATATCTAATTTAAATCATAAATAATCAGATCTAATAACAAAAAATGAGATCTAAAATTATATTAATTCATATCAAAATAATCTGACTCTGATATGAGTTGAAAGAAATTTACAGTAGTACAGTGCATGCAATTAAAAAATTTTTACAATAGAAATAATAGATTAAATAATTTAATCCTAATCATATGTATAAGATCTAATCTTAGACTACTATATCAAAATTTTTAATATGAAAAGTATGTATTTTAGATTTAAAAATAAAAATCACATCGATCTCATCGATACTGAAATTCTAGACTAACTATTAGATCTACTAGAGGAATCAAAATAAGTTAGAGATCATTACCAAACAAATTTTGATCTTGATCTTGTTTGATCCAACAGTTAGATAGAGTATTTCTCAAGTCACTCACAGCCACACAAAGTCATCTGGGCTCTATAGAAAAATCCATACGAAGACTGGCACAGATCAGGTGCTCGGAGATGCTAGTCTGTGAACAACTTCGACAATTTATCTCTTTCTTCTTCTACAAGCACCTTGGACACTCCAAAGTGATAGGAGATCTAGAGGAGAAAGAGAGGAGGAGGAGAAGAGATGCTAAAAATAAAAAATCTACAAGAAAATTGATCATGGGACGTCCAAGAGAGGGATTGCCCTTTTATAGAGTAGGAATTAAGACTTTCCAAGAAAGGATGCCATGAATCAACATCAAAACCCCTTTTTAGCATCCCTAAAAATTTCAAAAAAATTATTAAGATATGGATAAAAAATTTAGAGTCTCACATCCTAAATGATTCCTCATAAAATATAAGAAAAAAAATAATATTGCTTCAATAATATACCATATATGAAAATCTCTTTCCTAGTCTACATCTTATCTCTAATTCAGATTGCATTCGAATTAGGCAAGAGATAATATTATGACTCATCAGCTATAACCAACCACCCTTATTGGATCCTCTCTCATGATACCAAAAATTATAACCCAAATCCAATTAGGCATAAAAAAATTGGCATGGATCCAGATGTGGTGCAAAAGATAAGGATAGAGTCCTAGTCTAATTTGGACTCTTCATTTCTAATTCAATTCTAATCCAAATCAAATTTGGATTAAAACTACTGATAGAAATGAACCTAATCTAATTAAAAATTTAAATAGCTTATCAAATTCTTAACCCAATTAAGAATTAGCCGAGTCCAAACCCTGATCGAATCAGGATCAAATTTTCTTTGTAATTAGGTTTGATCATATCAATCCCAATCTGAGTCGAACTAAATCTAATTCAATTAGACTTATTGCAAAGCTCTTTACTCAATCAAGTTGAGTCAATTAGTAATCTAATTACTAATTAATTCTTCATAAATAGTAGAGTCTCAGTCCCAGTGGGATTCTCCCACAGAGTCCTAGTCCAAGTAGGACTCTTCACCAGAGTCACAATCTAATTGGACTCTTCAGCTATCAGATCTGATCAAATCTTTTAATGCATGTGACACCATAGGTTTAAACCTAAGTTGGTAGTATAAGAATAATTTTTTATACCAATCGATGTAACCATGTAGCAATGATGACCCGATGACCGGATGGGTCGAAGTGTTGCAAAGCAACCTTCTAGAACCTACTGGTGTATGGTTACCATATAATTCATCCCTTTGATCCAAATGCTTAAGATGACTTAGGGTTTAACTGTCAACCCTAATTAAGTCGACCACATTATATTTCAACCTTTTAAATCTATCTCATAGATTATTATGGCCAAGATTTTGCTAAATTAAAATACACTGATGCATATCTCTTACCAATTCAGAGGAGTCAATTCCATCTTGACTCACACACTGACTTGATAAGTACTTGATTGCACCTAGTATCCTTCCATCACTAAGTTAGAAACTCAGATAGTCTGATACTAAAGTACAGTGAGTTATTTATAAGCCACCGTGGTGGTCTCAGATTGGAGGGATACTTATACCCATACCCTTCACAAGCTACTCTTGATATGGTCACATTCGATGTGAATGTACTCCTACATTCTATCTGCATACTATAACAGTGTCTCTACACTCCTTGGTTAAGAGAACAACTAACTCATATGATACACAACAACCTACACTTGATATCGCATCCTAGTAATAGCATATCATTTGATCGTGAATAATTTTAAGGACGTAACGACAAATCCTCCTTTGTCCGTTAATATATATAGTCCCAAGAACTTCATTACAACACAGAAGTTTTAAGATGGTCAATTTATAATAAAAATACTAAATAATTTTTATTAATAAAAATTTATATACAGTTTACAAGATGAGCACAATCGTCTAACGATGGGCTTTAAGATATATTTTCCAATAGATCTCTCTTATTTTGGAATATCCAAGGTGCTTGAAAAAAAAAAAAGAGATCAACCATCGAAGTTGCCTGCAGGCTAGCACCTCCAAGCCCTTGATCTGTGTCAGCCTTCGCATGGATTTTTCTGTAGAGATCAGACGACTTTATATGGTTATGAGCAACTTGAAGAACACCATTTCCAAGTGTTGGACCAGAGAGGATCAAAATCCAATTAGTTTGATAATCATATTTAACCTATTTAAATCATACCATTAGATCTAATAGTTAGATTTAAGATTTCAGTATTGATGAGATCGATATGTGTTTTTATTTCTAAATCTAAAGTGCATCATATTTCATATTTTCTTTACATCATGGTAGTCTAGATTAGATCTTATGCATGTGATTTATATTTAATAGTTTAATCTTATTTTTTTGTTGCACAAAAGTTTTAAAATTGCATGCATAGACTACCTACGTTTCTTTCAATTGGTATCAGAGCCATGGTTGTTTTGATATGAATTATTATACCTTTAGATCTAATTTTTTATTGTTAGATCTGATTACTTATGATTTAGATTTGATGTAAATATATTTATTTTCAGATCTGATTATTATTTATTTAGATTAGATATTCTGAGTAGCAAAGTACTCGGATTGGATAATCACTAAGCCGTCCGATCATAAGAGCAGGTAAGATTTCATGACCCTCTCTTCTCATTCAATGGAGTGCTCTTCATGATGTGTAGAGGTTCCACTATGAGGTCCTATGAAGAAGAAAGTGAAAGGAGAAAACTTACTTTTTTACAAAATCTTAGATCTTAAAATCCTAGATATTGTTGTATGCAATGTAAGTTGCGAAGAAGTTAGTTACGTCTAATCTTATTTAATCAAAATTATTTTGATTTAAAATCATAATAAAATATTTAGATTTGATTTAAAAGATTTTATGATTTAATATAAAAAGTTTACATACAAAAATTATTTTCAAAATCTTAACCATGTTGATGAAAATTTTAATTAAAAATTTAGTTAATTAGATCTAGAATTATGATTTGAGATCTAATGACATTGCATAAAATATGGGGCATGGGTTAGCTCAGATCAAGTCTTTCTTTTTAATTGGATTAGACTTAAGGTTAGAATCAAAGAATTGATTGACCATGTAGAGAAATTGATTAAGTCTAACCAAATATTGAATTAGATTAATCAAGATTTCTCTAATATAATAGTTATAGATGGTCAAATCTATATCTTTGATTAGATCAAATGGACCTTGATTGTGGCTTAGTGGTTAAACCCAAATAATTAGGTTGGTTAAATCGAAACTAATTAACCAATTGGTGTCTAAGATAAGTTTGACATTTCGATCAGTGGTTTTTAATTAGGAGTGGCTTATTTGGCCATTTCGATGGTGTCTAAGGCAAGCTTGGCAGACCCTCCCACCAATCTCACTTACCTGGCCAATTTGGTGAATTAGATTTTGATTAGATCGCTAAGTGATTCGAGTTAGCCCATGCCATTAAGGTTGATCAGTGTGACTGATCTAGGTGCCATTTCAATCAGTATGATCCTAACCCGATTCAATGACTTGATGAAGTCAGTGGGAGGATTATGGTCTACTGATTGATTTCTTCTCTTTTCTCTTCTCAAAAATCAAAATTAAATTCTCTAAATTATTAGATCCCTTAAATGAGCTGGTTATGGTGATAACTAGATCATAGCTTGCTATTAAGTTAGATGATAATGGGTCTATTAGTATGATGATCATTGGAAGCCCAAAGGCCTGGTGCTCATTTGCTATTGGAATTATCATTCATAATATGATGACTTAGTCGAGTCTCTCTGTCAGGTAGTTGGTTAGCCGATCAAAGTCAGGCCTAATCATTTGGTAGTTAGATTCGTATGTATGATCATGTTAATGGTTGGACCTAACCAGGGGCATGCAAAGAAGACCAAAGTCAACTAAAAAGTTATCTGGGGCTAAATCAACTACTAAAATTTATTTGGTGAAATAATTGGTTAATAAACCTACCCATAAGTGCACATAGGTGAGCCGGCCAAAGTCGGACTCATGTGTAGTCTATATGGATTTTAGTACCCACTAAGGAATTAAAGTAATTTCTCAAATTGGAGGTAGAGGCTACCGATTCGTATAAAATAGTGGAAGAACTTTTAGACTAAAGTCAATGTCTTTAGGCTTAACAAATTCATATACTAATTAGGTTTTGATTTTTCTTTGTATATGCAGATATGGCCTTAAACTTGTCACTCCGATCACTATTGGACAGTGAGAAGTTGATGGGATCCAATTTTGATAACTAGTATCGAAAGTTAAAGATCATCCTGGACCACGAGTGGATCTTGTATGTGATTATGGATCCAACACTTGAGGAGCCTACTTCCAATGCTCGAGGTGCAGTCTGAGATATTTATTTGAAATGGCTCAACGATCGCAACATGGTTCGTTGCATCATGCAGGCCTTCATGAATGATGAGTTCAACCGAAAGTTTGAAGAGGCTCAGTCAGAGAAAATGCTTCATGTGTTGAGAGATTCCTTTGGTACTTTCAACAACGTTAGGCCGCACAAGACTAGTTGCACCATTTTCAGTGCTAGAATGGGGGAGGGTGCATCTGTTATGGATCATGTATTATACATGATCGAGCAGATCGAGAAATTGAGTAAACTCGACTTCCCTTTGCATGAACAACTAGAGAAGGATGTGATCCTGAACTCTCTGGCCAAATCCTACCTATCGTTTCTCAGTCATTTTAGAATGACGAAGTCTATAGTCAACTACCATGATTTCTTGGGGTTGCTATAGACTTTTGAGAAAGATCATTAGCTCCATAAGGAGACAGTGAATTTAGTAGGAGGATGTTCTTCAGATGGACATCATCCCTTTAATAAAAAAAAAGAAAAAAAAAGATGCAAAGTGCTGGAAGTCAAAACTAGAAGCTCAAGTTCAAGGCTGATGAGAGTCAGGCAGAGTGCTTCTTTTGTAAGAAGCAGGATCACTGAAAGAGGAATTATCCTCAGTATAAAGCTTCCCTTGACTCGAACAGGCAAAAGAAGAAGAAGCAACTGGTACTGGATAAGGTACTTGTATGATAACACCTTGTAACTTCTCTCTTTTTGATACAAGGATCTGGGTATTGGATACCGGATGCTCCATTAATATTTGTGATTCATTGCAAGGTCTTCAGGTTAGTGAGAGGTTTGGAGATGGCGACAAATTCCTGAATGTTGGAGATGGAAGATCAGATCCAGTTCTTGCTTTAGGAATAATCAAGCTGGTATTCGAATCTCAGTCTATTATCTTAAATGAATGTCATTACTATCCTATTTTTTTTAATATTATTTCTATGGGCCTCTTGGCCAATTCAAATTATGAAATATCAATAAAGAAAAATTTTTGTGATATCATTTTGAATGGTGTTACAATTTTGCATGGACAGTTAAATAGTCGAATCTATGTTGTAACTAGGCTTAATGTAATGTACATGTCAAATAAGCACCCTAAGATTGTTGATGTCATGGATGCCAACCTTGGCATTATCGGCTAGGTCATATCAATAAGAACAAGATAAACAGATTAGCTCAAGAAGATATTCTTGATAAAGATGATTATGAATCGTTATCTATCTGTGAGTCTTGTTTACTTGGAAAGATGACCAAGTAACCTTTTACTGAAAAAAGTGAACGAGCTAGTGATGTTCTAGGTTTAGTACATATTGATGTATGTAGATCCATGAGCACAAGTGCTAGAAGAGGGTATCACTATTTCATTACGTTCATAGAAGACCTATCGAGGTATGGGTAGGTCTACTTGATGAAACACAAGTCTGAATCATTTGAAATGTTCAAACGATTCCATAATGACGTAGAGACATAAACTAAAAAGTGTATTAAAACTCTTCGATCAGATCGAAGAGGTGAATATCTCTCTAGTAAATTTCTGACATGCCTTGAGGAGAATGGGATTATCTCTTAATGGACATCTCCTAAAATGCCACAGCATAATGTTGTGTCAGAAAGGATGAATCGAACCCTATTGGACATGGTTCGATTCATGATGGGCTTTTCTACTCTATCGATATCCTTTTGAAGATATGCACTTGAGAAGGAATTAATGCTTCTAAGGTTGAACTTGAGGAAATTCAACTGGTGAACCTGTTAGATGTGTGCCCTAGATGCCAGATTGGCTGACACATTCTTGTACAAATATAAGGGCAAATTTGTAATTTTGATTATAAATGAATAAAAGGGTTATTCTACTATCACATTGTGTACATTATGTCTGTGATACATCCTTTGAGTTAGTAGGAATGTTAATTCATATTTTTAAGAGTTAAAAATTTAAGGTATGAATTTACATAACTAACTCATAAACAGCTCCTGACCATAGGATCATCACGAGGATGGTGATCGATCTGGAAGGTTGGTGTACGATCACTTCCTTAGGATAGATGTATCTTGAGTCTATGATGTGGAGATACCGAATGAGAGTACAGGTATTCGTTGAGAATGAGAGTACTGAGCGTGACCACCTCAAGTAGTCATAAGGAAGTCTACCTTCTCATCGATGACTAGCTCGATGCTGCAGCTGTGTGTCTAGTTTTTTGACCTGAAGTACATCGACAGTTCATCTTGAGTGTGTTATAGTTTGACTACACCATGACTTAATCTTCTAGCCATTCGAAACCCTGAGGTGTATGTTGGCTACAACATATTCATTGTAAGAACCAGATTGCACCAAGATGGGATCTATCAACCTCGGTAGATGAGAGGAGTAGTCCTATGATGATCGAAAGATCGAGTCCTTAAGCCCATGATCATGGCAGAGTGAAATAATGGAAAAGAATTTTTCATTGAGATTTCATATCGGACTTGGATCGATCGATTTATTCATATGACATATGTTGGGTTTGACGAGTTCACCTTAACCCTAATTCAGTCGGGACTCATGATAGAGGAACTCAATCACACAGGTAGCTGCCCCGAGAGGTTCGTCTTCATTTCTGATAGGTTGCCACCATATACTGCTAGGCGTCACTGGTGGATTTTGAAAGCAATTAGAATGATATTGATGATCGATCATTCTAAGTTGTCTGAATCAGAAGAGTTCTGATCCATCGAAAGGAGTTTCGATGATGTCGATGATGAGATCACGACATGTCTCATTACCATACAGAAATAAACCTAACTGGGTCACACAAACAAGAGTTAGAATCTGGATGTCATCAATTAAGCTAGCCCAGTTCGATTGATTTGGATTAGATCTAATTAGGTTCAAGGAAATCGTGCTAGCACACGATTGAGCCTAACTTTCTCCTCGTATAATCTTTTCTATCTCGACTGATCCAAATGTGATTTGACTCACCTAGAGAACCTTGAGAAGGTTTCTCTTAGTTTGACTGGAGCCAGTCCAGCTCAAAAAAGTCTTGTCTTAATTCATGAGAAGAATTTAAGACAACACCTGCTAATTCCGATCACCTGTCATTTCTGTTTTAGGACATCGATCAAACGTTGACCCATGGACCTTGGACTGAAGGCCACTTGGCAAGAGGTCATTGGAGAGTTTTTGTGGAGTGTCCATCTACTAATTTTACCCTCAAAGTGGGTTCCATAATCAGATATGGCGTGCGCCCCAAGTGGATAAGGATAGAGTCCTATGAGATGAGGACTCTATGCCATGATCGACTCAAACTGTTGGGCGCCAATCTCACTTTGTTTATCCAATGTTGGCACCAATAGTAGGAGAGTTTGGTGGGATTCTTATTTGATATAATCAGATGATATCACTCCATCAATTAGAATTTTTCTAAAATTAATTGGAATTTTTTGATTGATCGAATGATGTGGCACTGCATGGCGTAGCAGGATCTATTTAAACCCTATCTGCGCCTAGGGTTTAGAGACTCTGCTCAATACCCAGCAAAAATATGAAACCCCTCTACTTCTCCATACCCCCTCTACTCCTCTCCCTCCCCTCTTCACATCCAAGAGGTTGGGCATTTATCTGGTACTTGCCCAAGGTGTGGTGGCTCCCTGATCAGAAGGCTACAGGGATTTGTCGAGAAGCTGCTGCTCCAGCTTCAGAAGATCTTTTGAAGATCTTGCAGATCTGACTTTTGGAGCAAAGATTCATGAGGAGAAGATGATCTAGATCTTGCTTGAGTGGATACCGATAGAGGCCAAGCGACTGCGTGGCTATTTTAGAACCTCGGGTGTTGCTGCGATCATCTACAGGGTAATCTGGTTACCCTAGAGGTATTCCTCTAATCCTCAAGTTTTAGATTTAATTTTAGATTAAATATCAGATAATAAGAATTAGATCTAATAGATCTTAGATCTAAAATAAAGTAAGATAATTTTTTTTAAAAAAATATTCTGCTCTAGATCTCATTAGATCTAGAAGATCCTACAAGGAAAAAATCGATTTTTCCTTCAACTGGTATCAAAGCGAGGTTGATGGCTCTATTTCAGATCTAATTTAGATCTAATTTTTATTTTTATTTATCTAATATTAATAAATTTTAGATGTCACATCAGATATGATTGGATCTAAAATTAAAAAAATTAAAATTAAATCTAAGTAGATCTAACATGTATGAGATGCATGACTAGACTAGGAATAGTTTAAACTATGAATAGTCTTGAAATTTTATATTTTAATATGATTAAAATATAAATTAGATATAATTTATTCTCTAATTATTTGATATGATAAATATTATATTCAGATAAAAAAATAGAAATTAAAATTTAATTAATTCATAAAATTGATCTGCTGCATGCCTAGACTAGTTGTAGAATTGTTCTAGTAACTGTCTAGAATAGATTTTATATTGAATAGTTCAATTTAAATCCTATTTTTCAGATATTATATGTAATGTATCAGATCTGAAAGCATGCTAATTAGATCAGATTTTAATACATGAGATGTATGCAAAGCATGTATAAGTTAGATCTGAAATTATATATGTGATATGTAACTTAGATCTAACTAGTTTTGTAGTTAAATCAATATTTTTGATTAAGGTGTTCCTCATGGCCATCCGGTCATAAGAACAAAGTAGGGTTTAAGACCCTCTCCTTCCATTCAATGGGGTGTTCTTATGGCATGTAGGGGTGCTGTGCGTTCATCCTTAATCAGAAATCAAACATACTTTTCTGCAAAACCCTAGATCCTGAAACCCTAGGATTTATTTTACATATTTTGTTCATGAACCCAAGAGTTAATTAATGAATCAAGCTTATGAAATTAAATTAGATCTAAAATTGAGAATTTCAGATCTAAGTCATTTTCATAAAATTGGGTTCGAGCTTGGGTAGCTCAATTAGGTCTAACGGTAGATCAAACCGAATCAAAAGTTGGTTAGGTGGGATCATGAAAGCTAATAATTAACTAGCCTAATAGAATTAAGTCTAGATCAAGGTCGAATCACATTTAGATGTGACTCGATCAAGTTAAGACCTAATTTGGCTCAGTAGTTAGAGCTTGGATTGCAGGCTAACCCAATTGGTTCTGGTTCGATAATTTGGTGTCTAAGGTAAGTTGGGTAGTGTGACTGAATGGTTTTTAATTGGAAGCTACTTGACTCGAATGCGTTCTTGTTGAGTTAATGGCATATCCCTTCCACCGATCTCACTTACCTGGCCATATGTGTCAACCTAGTTCTGATTTGAGGTGACTAACAATTCGAGCTAACCCATGCCACTAGGTTAGTCATAATTGTTATGACTATGTCAAGTCAAGTTTAATGAGACCTAAATTAAATCTTCCTAAGAAAATATTAAGTCTAAGGTCTTCCACCATTATGGATGTGCGGGCCCTTCCTGAGGTTGATTGTTCTTGGTTGGTTACAGTGGTTCAGTTGCATCGGAAAGACACAACCATGTCCATTAAGCATTGGATGCTATGGATTAGAGGATGGGTTGTGCTCAATATTTTGGATACGATGAGGGACTCAATCAGGAATCTAGTTCGTACAAATGATGGGTCTGACTTAACTAAAGATTGCAGCAATATTTCAGACACGGTGAGCTTCATGAATTAGAGACCAAGTTTTGGGTGCACCATCATTAGAGAATCATTGGATAAGAGTTGTCCACTCATTGATTGATCCATCACCAATAACTATTAGGTGAGGTGGTGAGCCAGTCGGTGAGACCGCACCACCCACTAGAAATCACTAATCATGGAGATTTTCACATCTCTACCTAGGAAGTATAGGGATCTGAGAAAATAGTGGGAGCCTAATTTGTTTAAAAATGAAACTTCTAAACAAATTGGTTAAGTCTGATTACAAAATTTAACTAAAAATTTTTGACTCTTTACAGGAAACATGTCTGCATCCAACCCCCTGACCAAAATACTAGACACCCACAGATTGACTGGATCCAATTTCAAGGACTGGTTGAGGAACTACAGAATTATTCTGGATTTCAAAAAACTGACTCATGTCTTGGACCAGGACCCACCTGCCATACCAGTATGTCTGATTGCTGAACAGAGAGCATCTCTAAAAAAGTGGACAGATGACGATAACAAAGCCAGGTACTACATGTTGGGTGCCATGTCTGATGACTTGCAGTGCCAGCATGAGAATATTATGACTACCCACTAAATGTTGGCTCACCTACAAGAGTTGTTTGGTGAACAAAGTCGCGTAGCCAAGTATCAAGTCTGCCAAAGACTTTTTAAGGCTAAAATGTATGATGGGTAGTCAGTCCAAGATCATTGTTTGACAATGATCAAGGACCTTGAGGAGCTTGAGAAGCTCGGTATCATCTTAGACAAGAATTTTTAGATTGATGTAATCCTTCAGTCCTTGTCCGATGCATATGGTCAGTTCATCATGAACTTCCATATGCATAAGATGCAGTGTACCTTGGCTGAGTTAATGAACATGTTGGTTACAACTGAGCTTTCTTTGAAGAGTTCAAAAGGCTCAGTCCTTACTGTGGAGAAGACTTCTTCCAAGAGAAAGTCTTTTGAAAAGAAAAAAAAGTCTGTGAAGAAGCAGAAGGTGGATGGAAAAAAGAAGAAGATGGAACCGAAGAAGAAGGCTGCTGAAAAGGAAAAATATTTTCACTGCAATTTAGATGACCATTGGAAGCAAAACTGTCCTCAGTACCTGACCACCCTGAAGAACAAGAAGGATGGTCCTTCTGGAGGTATGCTCATTATAGAATCTAATCTTATGGTTTCCTCTACATCCAGTTGGGTACTCGACTCTGGTTCTAGTGCTCATTTGTGCACTTCTATGCAGGGTCTTAAGGAGAGCAGGAGGCTGAGGGATGGGGATATGATCCTACGCATCGAAAATGGAGTAAGAGTTACTGCTGTGGCCGTGGGAACCTACCCTCTGTGATTACCATTAGGATTAAATTTAGTTCTTAGAGATTATTGTTATGTGTCTGCAGTAAGCAGAAATTTGATTTCTGTTTCATGTTTAGCACAAGAAGGCTATGTGATTATCTTTCATAAGAACCATTGTAATATATTTTATGAAAATAATAAAGTTGCAAATAGTTTTCTTATTAATGGTCTCTATCAGCTACATATTGATGTATCTGTATTTAATATTGAGAAAAATATGAATGCCATAGGAATTAAAAGGCCTAGAGATAGTCTAAATGATAGGTATCTGTGGCACCTAAGGCTAGGTCATATAGCGGAAGATAGGGTTAATAAATTTGAGATATCTGAGCTATTGAGTCTGTTGACTTTCGAGTCATATCCAGTTTATGAATCATGCTTTCAAGGCAAAATGACCAAGCTCCCTTTTGTGGGACATGGGGAAAGGGCCACAGACCTACTTGTCCTAGTATATACGGATGTGTGCGGTCTATTTGATGTGCCGGCTAGAGGCAACTATGTCTACTTCATTATTTTTATCGATGATATGTCTAGGTATGGGTATGTGTTTCTAATGAAACACAAGTCTAAAGTCTTTGAAAAGTTCAAAGAATTCAGACATGAGGTAGAAAAACAAACAGGAAAGCCCATTAAGGTTCTTCGATCAGGTCGAGGAGGTGCATACCTTAGTCGGGAGTTCCTAGACTATCTTAAGGATAATGGCATAGTTTCTCAATGGACTCCACCTGGAATGTCACAACTCAACGGGGTTTCAGAATGGAGGAACCGAACCCTATTAGATATGGTCCGTTCCATGATGAGCTTCACGGACCTCCCTGAGTTTTTTTGGGGATATTGTCTCATGATAGCAATATATGTATTGAATAGGGTTCTCTCTAAAACTATTCCTACCACACCATATGAGATATGGCATGGTAAGAAACCAAGTCTGAGTCATCTCAGAATTTGGAGTTGTCTGGCTCATGTCAAGAGACAGCAGACGGACAAGTTAGAGTTTAGATCTTTTAAAGCTTGGTTCATAGGATATCCTAAAGAGTCATTAGGATACTATTTTTAGATTCTAGAAGATCACAATGTGATTGTGAATCGACATGCTATTTTTTTTGAAAAATAGTTTATTCAAGATAGTGGCATCGGAAGAATAACTAAGCTTAAGAAGAATGTCTCCCAAGAGTAACGAGCTAAAGAATCTGAGAAACCCAATCAATTAGAACTAGTCCTAACACAACCTCTTCCACCTCATAGATCGACTAGGGTTTTCTATCCTCCTGAAAGGTACTTAGGTACTATACTAGAGGAAGTAAAAGAAATATTTCTCACAGAAAATGAGGCTCATGGTGATGATTCCAAAACCTATGATGAGGCGATATCAGATATCGACTCTGAGAAATGGTTAGAGGCAATGAGATCAGAAATTGACTCGATGCACTCAAACCAAATCTGGACCTTGGTAGATCCACCTGAAGGTATTGTACCTATTAGGTGTAAATAGATCTTCAAAAGAAAGATAGGTGCAGATGGAAATGTTGAGACATTCAAGGCTAGGCTCGTAGCGAAAGGTTATAGTCAGCGCGAAGGCATTGACTATCAGGATACCTTCTCATCCGTAGCCATGCTAAAATCCATCCGCACATTGCTTGCTGTTGCAGCCTATTTTGATAATGAAATATGGCAGATGGATGTGAAAACGGTGTTCTTAAATGGATATCTTGAGGAAGATATCTATATGGAGCAGTCGCTTGGTTTCACATCCAGTGATGATGATCACAAGGTCTGCAAGCTGCAAAGGTCCATTTATGGACTTAAGCAAGCATCTCGGAGCTAGAATACTCGTTTTAATGATGTGATCAAAATATTTGATTTCATCAAGAATGAGGAGGAACCATGTGTATTCAAGAAGATCAGTAGGAGCGTAGTTGTCTTCCTCGTACTGTACGTTGATGACATCCTTCTAATTGAAAATGATATTTTCATGTTGATCTCAGTCAAAATATGGTTGTCTAAGGAGTTCTCTATGAAAGATCTAGGAGAAGCATCCTTTATACTGGGTATTAAGGTCTATAGAGATAGACCAAATAGAATGCTAGGACTTTCACAGAAGATGTACATAGAGGAGGTGCTAAAAAGGTTTAGCATGGAAAACTTCAAAAGAGGTTTAGTACCTTTCAGACATGGTATTCATCTCTCCAAGAAGATGTGCCCTAGCACACCTGAGGAGATTGAACACATGAGCAAGATCCCTTATGCTTCAGCAATAGGAAGTCTCATGTATGCCATGCTATGTACACAACCTGATATAGCCCATGCTGTGAGTGTCACAAGCAGATATCAATCGAATCCAGACGAAGAGCACTGGACTTCTGTGAAATGTATCCTTAAGTACTTGAGAAGGACTAAGGATATGTTTCTAGTCTTTTAGAATGGAGAACTCCAGGTTCAGGGATTTACAGACTCAGACTTTATGTCTGATATAGATGATCGAAAATCGATATTTGGGAGTCTATTCATTTGCAATGGTGGTGCAGTTAGCTGAAAGAGTTTCAAACAGACAGTGATTGCTGATTCCACCATGGAGGCAGAGTATATTGCTGCATCAAAAGCTGCGAAGGAGGTATTTTGGTACAAAAAGTTTGCCGCAGAGCTTGGAGTGATGTCATCGGATGCCATCCCTCTTTACTATGACAATAATGGCACCTTAGCCCTAGCTAAGGAGTCAAGATCTCACCAGAAGTCCAAGCATATCGAGCGGCGATTCCATCTGATCTGTGATTATCTCGAAAAGGGTTATATCGAGGTTAAGAGAGTCGACTCCACAGACAATGTGGCAGACCCACTGACAAAGCCATTAGGCCAGCAGAAGAATGAAGCCCACTTTGAGAAGATGGGACTTAGATATGTAGCCAATTGGCATTAGGTCAAGTGGGAGTTTGTTAGATGTGTGCCCTAAATGCCAGATTGGCTAACACATTCCTGTACAAATGTAAGGGCAAATTTATAATTTTGACTATAAATGAATAAAAGGGTTATTCTACTATCACATTGTGTATATTATGTCTATGATACATCCTTTAAGTTAGTAGGAATGTTAATTCATATTTTTAAAAGTTGAAAATTTAAGATATGAATTTACATAACTAACTCATAAACAGCTCCTGACCATAGGATCATCACAAAGATGGTGATCGATCTGGAAGGTTGGTGTACGATCGCTTTCTTAGGATAGATGTGTCTTGAGTCTACAGTGTGGAGACACCGAGTAAGAGTATAGGTATTCATTGAGAATGAGAGTATAGAGCGTGACCACCTCGAGCAGTCATAAGGAAGTCTACCTTCTCGTCGATGACTAGCTCGATGCTGCAGTTGTGTGTCTAGTTCTTTGACCTGAGGTGTATCGACAGTTCACCTTGAGTGTGTTATAGTTTGACTACACCATAACTTGGTCTCCTAGCCATTCAAAAACCTGAGGAGTATGTTGGCTGTAGCATATTCATTGTAGGAACCAGATTGCACCAAGATGGGATCTATCAACCTCGGTAGATGAGAGGAGTAGTCCTATGATGATCAAAAGATCGAGTCCTTAAGCCCATGGCCATGGCAGAGTGAAATAATAGAAAAGGGTTTTTCATTGGGGTTTCACATCGGACTTAGATCGATCGATTGATTCATATGACTGATGTTGGGTTTGACAAGTTCACCTTAACCCGAATTCAGTCAGGACTCATGATAGAGGAACTCAAACACACAGGTAGCTGCACCAAGAGGTTCGTCTTCATTTCTGATGGGTTGCCACCATATACTGTTAGGTGTCATTGGTAGATTTTGAGAGCAATTAGAATGATATTGATGATCGATCATTCTAAATTATCTAAATCAGAAGAGTTCTGGTCCATCGAAAGGAGTTTCGATGATGTTGATGATGAGATCACGACATGTCTCATTACCATACAGAAATGAACCTAACTGGATCACACAAACAAGACTTAGGATCTGGATGTCATCAATTGAGCTAGCCCAATTTGATTGATTTGGATTAGATCCAATTAGGTTCAAGAAAATCGTGCTAGTACATGATTGAGCCTAACTTTGTCCTTGTGTAATCTTTTCTATCTCGACTGAGCCAAATGTGATTTGACTCACCTAAAAAATCTTGAGAAGATTTCTCTTAGTCTGACTGGAGCCAGTCCAGCTTAGAAAAGTCTTGTCTTAATTTATGAGATGAATTTAAGACAACACCTACTAATTCCTGTCACCTATCATTTTCGTTTTAAGACATCGATCAAACATTGACCCATGGACCTTGGACTAAAGGCCACTTGGCAAGAGGTCATTGGAGAGTTTTTGTAGAGTGTCCACCTACTAATTTTACCCTCAAAGTGGGCATCATAATCAGATATGGTGTGCACCCCAAGTGGATAAGAATAGAGTCCCATGAGATGAGGACTCTATGCCTTGATCGACTCAAACTGTTGGGCGCCAATCTCACTGTGTTTATCCAGTGTTGGCACCAACAGTAGGAGGGTTTGGTGAGGTTTTTATCTAATATGATCAGATGGTATCACTCCACCAATTAAATTTTTTTTAGAATTAATTAAATTTTTTTGATTGGTCGAATGATGTGGCACTGCATGGCGTAGCAGGGTCTATTTAAACCCTGTCTGCGCCTAGGGTTTAGAGACTCTGCTCAATACCCAGCAAAAACATGAAACCCCTCCACTTCTCCATGCCCCCTCTACTCCTCTCCCTCCCCTCTTCATGTCCAAGAGGTTGGGTGTCCATCTGGTGCTTGTCCAAGGTGTGGTGGCTCCCTGATCAGAAGGCTGCAGAGATTTGTCGAGAAGCTGCTGCTCCAGCTTCAGAAGATCTTTTGAAGATCTTGCAGATCAGATCTAGATCTGATTTTTGGAGTAAAGATTCGTGAGGAGAAGATAATCTAGGTCCTACTCAAGTGGATATCGGTAGAGGCCAGATGACTGCATGGCTATTTTAGAACCTCGGACATTGCTGCGATCATCTACAGAGTAATCTAGTTACCCTAGAGGTATTTCTCTAATCCTCAAGTTTTAGATTTAATTTTAGATTAAATATTAGATAATAAGAATCAGATCTAATAGATTTTAGATCTAAAAAAAAGTAGGATATTTTTTTTTAAATATTCTGCCCCAGATCTCATTAGATCTGGAAGATCCTACATGGAAAAAACTGATTTTTCCTTCAACCTACTTTGCTGATGAACAAAAGGTATTTGTCAGTCTTAGGGCAGTCTTTTTAGAAAAAAAAAATTTGGAGAAGGGATTAATGCTTCTAAGGTTGAACTTGAGGAAATTCAACTGGTGAACCGACATAGTCTAGTGAACTCACAGAATCGAATTTGATGAGATCAAACTCAGAACCTGTTGTAGAAGCACCATTAAGGAGATCCAATAGAGTATCGCATCAACCAAATAGATACTACGATTTCTTGATCCAAGATGGGGATCTTGTTGAACTCAATGAGAATAATGAGGGCCCAATCATCTATATGGATGCAATACAGAGGTCCGACTCTGTTAAATGGCTTGAAGCCATGAAATCTGAAATGGAGTCCATGAAGGTCAACGATGTATGGATATTAGTTGACGCACCTGAAGGGGTTAAACCCATAGGGTGTAAGTGGGTCTTCAAAAAGAAGAGGGGTGCAAACGGGAAGGTGGAGATCGATAAAACCCATTTGATTGCCTAGGGTTATCGTCAGTATTATAGTATTGACTATAACGAAATATTTTTACCTATGGCAATACTCAAATCTATTTGGATTATGCTTGCGATAGCGGCATACATGAACTATGAAATCTAGTAAATGGATGTGAAAACAGCTTTTCTAAATGGAGAACTGCAAGAAGAGGTATATATAATACAATTTGAGGGTTTCACATCCATAGATGAGTCTAAGATGTGCAAGCTTCAGAGATCCATCTATGGATTGAAACAGGCATCCAATAGTTGGAACATGTGTTTCGATAAAGTTATCAGAACATATGGCTTCTTTAGGAATGGAGAAGAGCCCTGCATTTACAAATGGATAAATGATTCTGTGATTGTATTTTTTGTTCTGTATGTAGATGACATTCTTTTAATAAAAAATGACATCCCTATATTACAAGGAATAAAAGTCTGGTTATCATCTCAGTTCTCTATGAAGGACTTGGAAGAAGCATCATACATTCTTGGGATGAAGATATATAGAGATAGATCGAAAAGATTGCTTGGATTGTCTCAGTTCACGTACATTGACATCGTGCTGAAGTAGTTCAGCATGGAGAATTTCAAGAAAGGCTATCTTTCAATAGGCCAAAAAATTTTTCTCTCGAAGAAGGATGGTCTGACAACTCCTCAAGAGAGAGAGAGCATATGAGTAGAGTTCCATATGCTTCAATAGTGGATTCTATAATGTATGTCATGATATGTATGAGACCAGACGTGGTATATTCACTAGGGGTAGTGAGCAGATATCAGTCTGATACAGAAAAGAACCACTGAAAGGTCGTAAAGACCATCCTTAACTATTTGAGAAATACTAAGAACCAGTGGCTTTTATATGGTGAAACTGACTTGAAACTAGTGGGGTTCACCGACTTCAACTTTTAGTCAGACCATGATGATAGCAAGAGTGTGTCGGATTATATTTTTACTCTGAATGGTGAAACAATCTGCTAAAAGAGTTTCAAGCAGCATACCGTGGCTGACTCTATTTGTGAAGTATATCATGACATCCGATGCTACGAAGAAAACTGTATAGTTGTGGAAGTTCATAGGCAAGCTCAGAGTGGCACCCTCCGTTGATGGCCATATCTTGTTATACTATGACAATACTAGAGCCATTGCTCAAGTTAAAGATTCGAAGTCCCATCAGCACACCAAGCATATTCTGTGCCGCTACCACCTGATCTGTGAGATCGTGGATCGAGGTGACATCGATCTCTAGAAGATCGACGGAAAAGAGAACCTAGCCGACCCATTTATTAAAGCTCTTGGGATCAAGGAGTTCGATGATCACAAATCGATGATGGGTATACGATACTATACTGATTGGCTTTAGTCCAAGTGTGAGTTGTTGAGAAATGTGTCTCAAAGTCTATCGTTAGATGATTATGCTCATTTTATAAATTATATATGAATTTTTATTAATAAAATTTATTTAGCTTTTCATTACAAATTATCCATCTTGGACCTTTTATGTTGTAATAAAGTCCTTAGGACTATAATTAATCAATAAAAGAAGATTTATCGTTAAGTCCTTAAAAGTGTTCGCGACCAAATAATATGCTATTAATAGGACAATAACAATATCGAGTATAGATCATTGTGTGCCATATGAATTAGTTATCTTCTTAACTAAGGAGTGTGGAGACACTGTTATAGCATGCAGATAGAATATAGGAGTACATTCACATCAAACGTGATCATGTGTCGGGCACTCTGCTATCAAAAGTAGCTCGAGAAGGGTATGGATATAAGTGTCCCTTAGATCTGAGACCACCACGATGACTTATAAGCAACTCATTGTATTTTAGTACCAAATCATCTGAGTTTCTAATTCAATGATGGAAGGATACTGGGTGTAGTCGAGTACTTAACAAGTTGGTGTGTGAGTCAAGATGGAATTGACTCCTCTGAATTAGTAGGAGATATGTATTAGTGTATTTCAATTTAGTAAAACCTTGGCTAGGATAATCCATGTGATGGATTTAAAAGGTTGAAATATAATATGATCGACTTAATTAGGGTTGACAATTAAATTTTAGGCCACATTGAGTATTTGGGTCAAAGGGATGAATTATACGATAACCATACGCCAGTAGGTTCTAGAAGGTTGCTTTGCAATATTTTGACTTATCCGATCATTGGGTCACCATTGCTAGATGGTTATATCGATTAGTATAGAAAGTTATTTTTGTGCTACCATCTTAGGTTCAAACATATGGGGTGACATGTATTAGAAGACTTGATCAGATCAGATGGCTGAAGAGTCTAATTGGATTGTGACTCCGGTGAAGAGTCCTACTTGGACTAGGACTCTGTGCAAGAGTCCCACTGAAACTGAGACTCTACTATTAATAGAAAATTAATTAATAATTAGATTACTAATTAACTAAATTTAATTAAGCAAAGAGCTTTGGATCAAGTCTAATTGAATTAGATTTAGTTCGACTCAGATTGGGTTTGATATGATCAATCTCGATTACAAAAAAATTTTGATCCTGATTCGATCAGGATTTTGACTCGATTAATTTCTAATTGGGTTAGAAATTTGATGTGATATTTAGATTTCTAATTAAATCAGATTTATTTTCATCAATGGGTTCAATCCAAATTTGATTTGGATTAGAATCAAAATTAGAAATGAAGAGTCCTTGTCAACTTGGACTCTATCCTTATCTCTTGCGCCACTCCAGAACCCATGCCAATTTCTCCATGCCTATTTGGATTTGGGTTGTGATTTTTGGCATCATAATAAAGGGTCCAATAAGAGTGGGTGGCAATATTTTATGAGTCATAATCTTATCTCTTGCCTAATTCGAATGTGATCCGAATTAGAGATAAGATGTAAACTAAGAAAGAGATTTTTCATACATGGAATATTTTTGGTGCCATATTCTTTTTTTCTTATTTTTCATGGAGAATATTTTAGCATGTGAAACTTTAAAATCCTTCTCCACACCTTAATAATTTTTTTAAAATTTTTTAGGATGCCAAAAGATGGTTTTGGCATAGACTATTGGTGCCCTTGTAAAAATCCTAATTCCTAGTCTATAAAAAGGGGTCCTCTCTCTTGGACATCCTATGATAAATTCTCTTGCTGGTTTTTATTTTTTAGAGCTCTTCTACTCCTCCTCTCTTCCTCCTCTAGATGTCCTTTACTTTGGAGTGTTCAAGGTGCTTGAAGAAAAGGGAAGAGATCAACCGTTGAAGTTGCTTGCAGGCTAGCACCTCCAAGCCCCTAATCTACGTCAGTCTTTGCATGGATTTTTCTGTAGAGGCTAGATGACTTTGTGTGGCTATGAGTGACTTGAAGAACACTCTCTCCAAGTGTTGGACTAGAGAAGATCAAAATCCAATTGGTTTGGTAATCATCTCTAACCTACATTGATCATACCATTAGATCTAATAGTTAGATCTAGGATTTTAGCATCAAGGAGATCGATGTGTGTTTTTATTTTTAGTTCTAAAGTACATCATATTTCATATTTTCTTCATGGTATGATAGTTGAGATTAGATCTTATGCATGTGATTTAGATTAAATAGTTTAATGTTATTCTTCCGCTACACAAAAGTTTTGAAATTACATGCATAGCACTACCTACATTTCCTTCACATCAAGTATAGGAGCGATTGGCTTTAGTGCAAGTGGGAGATTGAAATAATTATGCCCTACAAGCCCACCATATATGGGATGCGATGAGATATTTTTCTATATTTTATCTTCAAAACTCATGTAGTTGACATTGTTAATTAATAAAATAGGTTTTTTGATTCATTATATGCTGCATCTTATTATTATTTTATGATTATAATGAACCCCATAGGTCTGGATAATGATTTTAGGGTTGTGATGAGATCATATTAGTGAGACCTAAATCTTTGATAGCCTTGATCTAAAATATTTTCATTCATTGGTTCATTCAGTCGGGGATCAATGATATCGATAAGACTAGTATATCCTGTGTATGCTCAGTGGTGAGGGTAGTTGATCTCACAACCACTTATGTGACGATACTAATATTATTGAGTTTCGATCACATAGTAAAAAATAATTTTTAAAATTTTAAAATCATACAAATCAGTAGTTCTATCACATAAAACTATCAAGCCAAAATTCAAACCTTAGAACCACCTTGCTGATATCGATCAAAGCAAAAATAAGCATGCACATAGATGGAAAATTATACTTTAACCAATATGAAAAAGTAGAATATTGGTGTTTTTTCATAAAACCCCAAGGTAGAAGTCTTCCAATGGTGATCCATATGAAAGTTGGCCAAAGTCCTTCCCAACTGAAGCGCTGCTGCTGCCTTGTCTTCTCAAGAACACTATCGACTTCGAACTTGCATCACGATCGCACCATAGCCCAGTTACTTTCGATCTCACCACTAGAATGACATCAAGAAGGCACTATTCAGATCTCATATAACTTAAGATTTGATTTTTAGCTTCAACATATGAAAAAATTAAATCTTAGGGCATTGAAGCAACACTTGCTGAAAATCTCACCACCCTTGTAGCAAATTTTGCCACTCAAAATTTCTCTTTTTTTCTTCAAAAATTTTTCAAAATTTTTCATATATTTATGACATCCCTCCTCTTAGTTTTAACCAAAAATCATTATAAGAAATCATGTGGGGCATCTCCTATAAATAGGGGACCAAGGGATGTCTCATGGGATGAAGGGGCACCAACCTTTGGTGCTCCAACTTCCCACGCACCAAATAAATTCATCAAGTAAATTTTTAGTCTTCTATGTATCATAAAAAATTTAATAAATTTTGGTGACAAAACATAAGATTTTTGATTGGGAATTTAAGATAACGCATGTTAGTTAAGAGCCTTCTTTAAGAAGGACTCTTTATTTCACATGCCAAAATAAGGAGGATGGTATTTATTTTTTATGTGTGTTTTGGTGGACATAGAGGAGTCCTTCTCCACTTAAAATTGATCCAAGTTGGATAAGGATCCAATTTAAATTGACCCAATCCCATTAGGTCAAAACCAACTGGTCTAGGTTAGCTCAAACAATTTGATCTAAACCAATTTGGAAACTTGGGTTAATACAATGTACTAGCATATCAAATTAACCCATAAAATTTATATTAAACTATAATTAGATTAGACCAAGATCAAATCTTAAAGTGTGTGATCCATTGAATTCCAAATCTAGCCAGCAGTGGGCCCAGACTTTCAACGTAACCCTAATTTGATGAGATTAGATCACCCAAAGAGTCCCAATCAACTTAGACTCTTCCAAATTGATTCCAAAATTAAATTCTTTCAATTTTAATGAGCCCACAAGTCAAGATTGACATCTAGCAATATATCATGACTACCCAAAAGATTTAAAATTTTGATAGAAAATTATCAAAATACTTTTCAGTGGTAGTTTCTGTGTAATTCAATCCTTCAGTCAAACAATATCTCAGATGAGCTGTGGGTATGAAAATATGTCAAACCTAATCACTTATCATTATGTATCTCAATTAGAAGGTGATAATTCAGTTAATGACATATTAGAAATCTTTTTCTAATTATCATCCTACTTTGACAAAAGACTTTTGAATCAAAGACCTATGAGATCACATAAGATGTTCGCTCCCCTTATTAGGAGTGACTGATCTCTTATTTATCACTCACAACCTCCATGCACTCTTTATCATATCCAGAACATCCCACACAAGGATCAGAAAATCAAGTTAGGTAGTGAACCAAAACATGGATTCTAGTACACAAGGTACCATGGTGATCTCAAATCTAAGGATCACATACACAACTCCCACTAGAAAATTATCAGTTGACATGTAAAAAAGACTCCATCTGATATTCTCTCATAGATCAATTTAGTGAACTCATTCTCTAATGAGTATCCATATCTTTGTATTAGTATTCCACACAAATGATTGTGAGATCAACCACCCTCATTTCTGAGCATACATAGGATATGCCAGTCTTACCGATATCATTGATCCCTGACTTAATCTACCAACGACTAGAAATATTTTAGACTAGGGCTACTAAAGAATTAGATCTCACTGGAGTGATCTCATCATGGCCCTAAAATCATTGTCCAGACCTATGGGGTTCATTATAATCTTAAAATAAATAAGATGCAGCATATAATGAATCAAAAATATCTTATTTTATTAATAATAAATGTCAATTATATGGGACTGAAAGATAAATTATAATAAATATCCTATCACATTCCATATACAATGGGCTTATAGGGCATTATTCTTTCAATCTCCCACTTGCACTTAAAGCCAATCGCCTCTATACTTAATACCCATGCTATCAAGATGGCGATCAAACTACTGCATTGACAAGGCCTTAGTGAATGGGTCCGCTATATTATTTTTGGTGTCAACTCGCTCCACGATCACATCACATCTTTCGACTATCTCTGGAATGAGGTGGAACTGTCTTAGAATGTGCTTCGATTTAGGGTAAGACTTGGTTCTTTGGCTTGAGCAACTGCCCTAGTATTATCACAATAAAGGGGCACCGGTTGTTTAATCTTTGGAACCACATCCAACTCTATGATAAATTTTTTCATCCAGATGACCTCCTTAGCATCCTCACTTGCAGTAATATACTCAACCTCAGTAACCAAGTTAGCAGTCATTTGTTGTTTAGAACTTTTCCAACTTACTGCACCATCATATGGAGTGAACACATACTCAGATATAGATTTGCTATCATTTGAACAGATTAGAAACTAGAATTGATATAACCTTCTAGTTTTAAATCAGATCCACCATATATCAGAAAAATATCTCTAATTCTTCTCAAGTACTTGAGTATATTTTTCATAGCTTTTCAATGATCCTCTCTGAGATCAGCCTGAAATTTGCTTACAATGCCCAAGATATAAGCCACATCAGGCCTAGTACATAACATAGCATACATTATTGATCCTACAGCCAATGTATAAGGAATAGAACTCATTCTATTTGCTCTTCAGGTATCTTAGGAGACATCTTCTTAGAGAGTTGTATACCATGACCTATGGGCAAGTAACCTCTTTTACTTCCCTTTATATTAAACCTCTTCAACATCAGGTCAATGTACCTAGACTGGGACAAGCCAAGCATCTTTTTTGATCTATCCTTATAGATCTTTATACTAAGTATATAGAATGTCTCACCCAAGTCTTTCATGGAAAACTTTTATGATAGTCAAGTTTTGATCGATTGCAATATCGGGACATCATTCCCAATGAGCAGTATGTCGTCCACATACAAGACCAAGAAAACAATAGCACTCTCACTATTCTTCTTGTACACACAAGGTTCATCTATATTTTTGATGAAGTCAAATGATTTGACTGTCTCATCAAAATGGATGTTTTAGCTCCTCGATGCTTGCTTTAATCTATAAATGATCTATTCAGCTTGCATACCTGATTTGCTCTCTTACTTGAGATAAATCTCTTTGGCTGAGTTATATAGACTTCTTCCTCAAGGTTTCCATTGAGGAAGGCAGTCTTGACATCCATGTGCTAGATCTCATAGTCATGATAGCTACTACAGCAAGCATTATCCGAATAGACTTAAGCATAGCTACCGGCAAAAATATTTCTTCATAATCAACAACTTATTTTTGCTTAAAACCTTTTGCCACAAGCCTAGCCTTATAGGTCTCTACCTAGCCATCTGCTCCAATCTTCTTTTTGAAGATCCATTTATAGCCTATTGGGGTCACACCCTCAAGCGCATCAATCAAAGTCCATACTTGGTTGACATACATGGAATTCATTTCGAATTTCATGGCATTGAGCCACTTATCAAAGTCACTACTCATGACAGCTTCTGAATAGATCATGGGATCATCATTCTTAATGATGTGGGTTGTGTTGTCATTCTCAATGACAAACCCATACTTGAGTAGTACATTACGTACTCTACTCGACCTTCAGAGAGGAGGTGTGTGTAGTGACTGTGCCTCAACAATGGGTACATCTGGTTGCGAACCATTTGATGAGTCCTAAATAGATTATAGGTTTTGAACTTCCTCGAGTTTAACAGACCTCCCACTACCTCTTTTTTAGATAAACTCTTTCTCCAAGAAAATGACATGCCTACAAACAAACATCTTTTGTTGAGTAGGGTTATAGAAGTAGTATCCTATACTCTCCTTGGGATAACCTACAAACCTACATCTTTCTGATCTAGCATCTAGCTTATGTCCATTAATATTTTTCACATAAGTTGGGCACCCTCAAATCTTAAGATGCTTAAGATTGGGTCTTTTTCTTTTTCATATTTCATATGGAGTGCTAGAAATAGATTTTGAAGGCACTTTATTTAAGATATACGCTGCAGCCTCGAGGACATATACTTAAAAGGATATCAGAAGATCTATGAAACACATCATGAGCCACACCATATCTAATAAAATATGATTTCTTTTTTTCATAATTCTATTTAATTGTGGAGTATAAGGAGGTGTCCATTGAGATAGTATTCTATTTTGTTTTAAATAATCGAGAAACTCACTGGATAAGTATTTTCTTCCTCAATCCGATCGAAGAGTTTTAATACTTTTACTAGTTTGTTTTTCGATCATTCTTTGATACTCTTTAAATTTGTCAAAAGCATCAGATTTATATTTATTAAATACACATCCAAATCTTGACCTATCATCAGTAAACATGATGAAGTAAAAGTATTCACCTCTAGCTTGAGTCGACATTGGACCACATACATCAGTATGTACAAGATCCAAAATGTCACTCACCCTATCTCCATGTCTAATAGATGGAGTCTTGATCATTTTTTTGATGAGACAAGATTCACAAGTTTCATATGATTCATAATCATAAGGATCAAAAAAATTATCTTTGTATAACTTGTTAATCCTTAACTCATTTATATGGCCAAGTCGGCAGTGCCAAAGGTATGTGATATTCACATCCTCTCTCTCTCTTTTCTTCATATTATCAATATGAAGCACATTATCATTAAGTGAAAAAAACATAAGATCATTATCAATAAAAGCACTTCCATAATATTCGGTAGAAAAATAAATAGAACAACCATTGTTCTACAATTATTTCAAAATCTTATTCCAATAACAATGGTACAGAAATAATATTTCCAACAATATCTGAAATATAATAATAGGTCTTCAGTTTCAAAACTTTGCCCAAAGGTAACTTCAAAATCCTGGTTCCTACGGCTTCAACCTGAATAGACTCTCCACTAGCATCGAACAGCTCGAAGTCACCTTTATTCAGATTTGTTATTTTCTGTAAACCCTGTAATGATTTGCAAAGGTATGAACCATAGGCGATATCCAATACCCAAGAATCTAAAAATAAAGTACTTAATGATAAATTAGTTTGTATCATATACAAACCTTTAGCAATATTTATCGATTTCACGGTTGCAAGGTACTTCTTGCAATTCCTCTTCCAGTGGCCCTCCTTATCACATTGATAACAAGTACTTTTGGTGGAGACCTTCTTTATCTTCTTCTTGAAGATGCTAGCCTTAGGGTTCATCTTTTTTTTAAAACCCTTCTTTGCCTTCTTCTTGCTGATCTTATCAACATGAAGGACTTGAGCATTTTCACCCTTGAAATGGCTTTCTGCTATTTTCAACATGTTCAGCAGTTCTGGTAGACTGATGTTTAGTTTATTCATATGATAATTAATAACAAACTATAAAAAAGAGTCAGGGAGAGACTGCAGGATCAAATCCTAGCTTATTTCACCATCCATGGCAAAACCCAGTTATCCTAGTCGAGTGATCAAATCAATCATTTTTAGGATATGTGATTGCATGAAAGAACCTTCAGTCATATGGGCACGGAATAGCTGCTTCGATATCTCATATCGAGCAGTTCGACTTTGTTCCCCATATAGCTTTTTAAGATTAAGGAGAATAGAGGGAACATCATATCCTCATGCTGTCTCTGGAGCTCATTGCTCATAAAAGCAAGCATGATGCATTTGATAGTCACACTGTTATCTTTCTACATCTTATATGTGGCTCTTTCCTCCTCGAAAGCATCTTCCTCAAGAAAAACTAGAGCAGATATATCCAGAATGTAGGAGACTTTCTCCTGAGTGAAAGTGAACTTGTTTGCATCTAGGATACCTCTAAGCGAAAGTGAGGATGCCCTATGTGTAGATAATCTACAACAATAAGAACATAATATAAGCAGATGACTCATGATGACATGCACAACTAGACTAGGATTTTTATCTAATTATGTCTTCCACTATTTTATCGAACTTCATAGCCCTCAAGTATGAAAATCAAAATATTCTAATATTTCTTAGTGGGTTGAGATCCCTAATCCTCACAAATACCTTGTAGATAGCACAACAAACATTCATGAGTTCAAGAGTAGGTAACTCTTTATCAATTATACCTTTACAATTCTCAACATCATTCACTCTGGCCTCTAGATCATATATAGTCTTATGAATAGCACAATAAACTATAGTGTTCTAGTTAAGTTGACCCTTCAATCCCATATGGTCATACTTAAATAATGCTGTCCTTGTGAATAGCACAATAAAGCAACACCATTCAAATATGCCATAAGCATCAATACGCACTTGATCAACATTATGTCAATTTCTATAGTAAGCCTTGTAGATAGTACAACAAGCTCACTAAGATCTTGACATACTCTATCGATCAAGTTTAAAGGAAGACCCTTATAATATCTACACCACTAATCAATCTAAGTTCGAAAATCAACAAGACCAAATTGGCCAGGTAAGTAGGTGGGAGGCTCTCCGTAGCTTTTCTAGACACCAACAGAATTGGCCAGACCAGTATACAGACCTAATTATAAAATGAACATTTACACTTTCCTCGACACCAATGGATCTTAAGAATTTGACTTTTGATTAAAAAGTGAATCCCAATATTATAACTTAATATAATTAAATGAGAAACTTTGAACTGATCTCGGCACATCCTAACTATAAGTGCATAAAATGTACACTACAAATTATATAAATTTACATGCTTCAACTATTCATAATAGCAATCATATTATCATGCTAATATATATATATATATATATATATATATATATATATATATATATATATATATATATATATATATATATATATATAAGGGTGCAATCAAAGTCATAAGATATGACTAATAAATACATATAATATAACAAACCCTAATCTAATTAGACACGCATAACATCCTTATATCTAATATATCGATTTAAGCATCATGCAATCATGATAATAAAATTTTAAATTATCATAAATTTATAATTTAATAATTAAAATTTAGAATCATGGTTCACTAAAAGTCAAAAATAATTTTTGAGTTTGAAGAATCAATGCTAAAAATAATGCTACATTTTTGGTAAGATATGAAAAAGAATGATTCTATGCTACCAAATTGCACTTGTTTGATCGAATCGGACAAGGGTGGCTTTGATACCACTGTTGGATTCTAACCACACAATAGAAAGTAATTTTTAAAATTTTAAAATCATACAAATCAGTATTTGTATCACATAAAACTATCGAGCCGAAATCCAAACCCTAGAATCACCTTGCCGATATCGATCAAAGCAAAAACAAGCATGCAAATAGATAGAAAATTATACTTTAAACAATATGAAAAGTAGAATATTGATATTTTTTCATAAGTTCCCAAGATAGAAGTCCTCTAATGGTGATCCACACAAAAGTTGATCAAAGTCCTTCCCAACCAGTGCACTATTGCAGCCTTGTCTTCTCAAGAATACTATCGGCTTCGAACTTATGTCACGATCACACCAAATCTCAGTTGCTTTCGATCTCACAACCAAAATACACTAAGAAGACACTCTTCAGATGTCATACAACCTAAGATTTGATTTTTAACTCTAACATATGAAAAAATCAAATCCTAGGGCACTCAACACTTGTTGAAAATCTCACTACCCTTATAGCAACTTTTGCCACTCAAAATTCCCTTTTTTTTTCTTCAAAATTTTTTTAGAATTTTTTTTATATTTACCACATCCCTCCTCTTAGTTTCAGCCAAAAATCACCATAAGAAGCCATGTAGGCCATCCCCCATAAATAGGGTACCAAGGGACATCTCATGGGATGAAGGGGCGCTAACCTTTGGTGCTCCAACTTTCCATTCACCAAATAAATTCATCGAGTGAATTTTTGATGATCTAATTACTTAAAGTAGAAGGACTCTTAGTCTTCTATGTTTCATAAAAAATTTAATAAATTTTGGTGACAAAACATAAGATTTCTGATTGGGAATTTAAGGCAACACATGTTAGTTAAGAGCCTTCTTTAAGAAGGACTCTTTACTTCAAATGTCAAAATAAGGGGGGTGGCATTTATTTTTGTGTGTGGATTTTGGTGGGTGTAGAGGAGTCCTTCTTCACTTAAAACTAATCTAAGTTGGATAAGGATCCAATTTAAATTGACCCAATCCCATTAGGTTAAAGCCAATTGGTCTAGGTTAGCTCAAACAATTTGATCTAAATCAATTTGGAAACTTAGATTCATACAATGTGCTAGCATATCAAATAAACCCATAGAATTTATATTAAACTCTAATTAGATTAGACCAAGGTTAAATCTCAAAGTGTGTGACCCATTGAATTTCAAATCTAGCCAGCAATGGACCCAAACTTTCGACATAACCCTAATCCGATGAGATTAGGTCACCCGAAGAGTCCCAATCAACTTGGACTCTTCCAAATTGATTTCAGAATCAAATTCTTTCAATTTTGATGAGCCCACAAGTCAAGACTAATATTTAGCAATGTGTCATGACTATTCAAAAGATTTAAAATTTTAATAAAAAATTATCAAAATACCCTTTAGTGGCAAGTTTCCTTGTAATTCAATTCTTTAGTCAAACAATATCCCAGATGAGCTGTGGGTATAGAAATATATTAAACTCAATCACTTATTATTATATATCTCGATCAGAAGATGATGATTCAGTTGATAATATATTAAATTTTTTTTTCTAATTATCATCTTGCTTTGGCCAAAGACTTCCGAATCAACGACTTATGAGATCACATAGGATGTTCACTCCCCTTATTAGGAGTGGCTGATCCTTTATTGATCACTTATAGCCTCCATGCACTCTTCACCATATCCAGAATGGCCCATATAAGGATCAAAAAATTAAGTTAGGTAGTGAACCAAAATATAGATCCAAGTACATAAGGTACCGTAGTGACCTCAAGTCTAAGGATCACATACACAACTCCCATTAGAGAATTATCACTTGATATATAAATAAGACTCCATCTGATATTCTCTCACAAGTTAATTTAGTGAACTCATTCTCTAATGAGCACCCATATCCTTATATTAGTATTCCCACACAAATGGTTGTGAGATCAATCACCCTCATTTTTGAGCATACATAGGATATGTCAGTCTTACCGGTATCATTAATCTCTGACTCAATGTATCATTGACTAGAAATATTTTAGGTTAGGACTACCAAAAAATTAGGTCTCACTGGCATGATCTCATAATGACCCTAAAATCATTACCCAGATCTATGAGGTTCATTATAATCTTAAAATAAATAAGATGCAGTATATAATGAATTAAAAATATCTTATTTTATTAATAATAAATATTAATTACATGAGATTGAAAGATAAATTACAATAAACACCCTATCGCATCCCATATTCGATTGGCTTGTAGGGTATTATTTTTTCAAATATAAGGATGTAGATGCTCATTAGAGAATGAGTTCACTGAATTAATTTACGAGAGAATATCTATTAGAGTCTTATTTATATGTCAACTGATTGTTCTTTAGTAGGAGTTGTGCAAGTGATCCTTTGACTTAAGATCACCATGGTACATTGTGTATATGAATTCATATTTTGGTTTACTTTCTAACTTAATTCTTTGATCCTTGTGTGGGGTATTCTGGATGTGGTGAAGTATGCATAGAGATTGTGAGTAGTCAATAAGGGATTGATCACCCCTAATAAAGGGAGCGAACATCCTATGTGATCTCATAGGTTGATGATTCTGAAAGTCTTTGACCAAAGTAGGATGATAATTAGAAAGGGGTGTTTAATGTATCATCATTTGAATCATCAGCTTCTAATCGAGATATATTTAGATAAGCAATTAGGCTTGACATGATTCCATGACCATAGCTCATTGGGGTGTTGTTTGACTGAAAGATTGAACTACATGATAACTTGCCTCTGAAGAATATTTTGATAATTTTAATGAAATTTTATCTCTTTTGGATAGTCATGACACATTGTTAGACATTAATCTTGATCTATGAACTTATAAAAATTAAAAAAAATTAATTTAAAAATTAATTAGAAAGAGTTCTAGTTAATTGGAGCACTTGGACTGACGTAGTCTAATCGGATTAGGGTTTGGTCAAGAGCCCGAGTCTACTGTTGGCTAGATTTGGAATCCAATGGGTCAAATACTTTAAAATTTAATCTTGATCTAATTCAATTAGAATTTATTACAAATTTTAAGGGTTAATTTGATATGCTAGCATATTGTATTAATCTGAGTTCCCAATTAGGTTAAGTTCAAAGTGTTTGAGCTAAACCAGACCTGCTGCCTTTGACCTAATTGGATTAGGTCTATTTTAATTGGACTCCTACCTAACTTGGAAGAGTTTCAAGTGTAGAAGGATTCCTCCATGCCACCCTAGTGTCCACACCAAAATTAATGCCACCCGCCCTCTTTTATGCATTAAAGAAGATGGAGAGTCTTTCTTCTTTAAGACTCTTAACAATCTCTTCAGTTTCCACTATTTCCTTAATTATCATATGTCAGAATTAAATGTAGAAATTATGAGGCACAGAAGAGGAAGAGTCCTTCTATGTGAAGCCTCTTCTGCACTGCTTAATTTATCAGAGAATTTATTTCTCTGTGTGAGGAAGTAGAGCACCAAGAGTTGGCGCCCTTTGGAACTCCTTGCCGTCCCTTCTTTTCTTATTTAAATGGGATGCCACCTATGGGATAGGGGCTGAGATATTCTGAGGTTTTGGTGTGTGATAAGTGAGAAAAAAATTAGAAAAAAATAAAAAAAAAGGTAAAAAAAAGAAAAGAAAAAAAATAGAAAGATGAGAGGTGAAAAGAGAAAAAAAAAGAGGGCAAGTGTGGTATGCTTGTCCTAGGGTTTGATTTTTTTATGTGTTGAAGTATAAAATCAAATCTTAGGTTGTAAAATTTTTGAAGAAAATTCTCTTGGCGTGATCCTAGTGGAGGAATCGAAGGTAAAAGTGTGTTGGTGCGATCGTTCTTTGAGAAGGAAGCTGATAGTATTCTTGTGAAGAAAAGGTTGCAGTGGTGCACCAGTTGGGAAGGACCTTGATCATCTTCCATATAGATCACCATTGGAGGACTTCTACTATGAAATCTCATAAAGATCACCTTCTAACCATATTACTCATTTCAGTAAGTATAAGTTTCTAATTCTTTGCATGCTTGATTTTGGTTTGTTCGACATCTACAAGGTGATTCTAGGATTTGAGTTTCGATTTGACAGTTTTAATTGTTAAAGCTTTTGATATTCATGTTAAAATTTTTTAAAATTTATATTTTTCTATGTGACCAAAATCCAATAGTGAAGATATTAAAAATAGTGATTGAGGTATTTATAAAATTATATGCTTCATTTTATCATGCTTTAATAATTTGGTTGAATGCATCAAAGGGGATCCTAGGGTTTAGGGTTTTGGGTATTGTAGGATTTTATAAATATTTTGAAATCTAACCTTTTGCTATGTACCAAAATCCAACTGTCTTAATATCTTCAATTTTCAAATCTAGATTACTTAATTCTAAATTAAGTATGTGAAATGTATGTTTCTGTTTGTAGAACTATTCTACTAGGATTTCAAGTGAAACATAATCATATATCATACAATTTTTAGATCCTAAAATCTAATTTTTAGATCTACATTTAATAATTAAACATGTATAAATCTAATCTATATATCATATATACATCAAATGTATCATGACCACTTTTAGATCACTACCGATTATATTATATGCAACCTACAATTCAGATCTTAAAATAATTTTTATATATGTATTTATCTCATTAAAATTATAATGAATCATGAATCACTTTAGATCTAATCTAAACATATTCATGATCAAAATAATTTTAAAATTTTATTTGCTGTTCTTCTTCATAAGACTTGATCACAATGGCACCCCTACTCGTCATAAGAAAATCCATCGAATAGGCAAGAGAGGGACTTAATCCCTACTTTCTCTTATGACTGAATGGCCTGATGATCATTTCAATTCGAGTACTGGACTACTAAAAATAAAAATCTAATTTTTAAAATTAATTACATCTACATGTACATTGTCTAACAATTTATATATGTGATATGTAGAAAAATTCAGACGTGCACTTATAAATATGATCATATCATTGATATTTTACATCTAATCTAATTAGATCAATGTATTATATACATATCTCAGATCTGAAACTAAATTTATATAGCTTATAAAATATAAAATTCAAATCTAAAATTATATAGAAAAATATTTCAAACATATGCATGAATGCATGGAAATAAATTTTTTGGTTAGACCAGATTTTGCGTTATGTAGAAATTTTGTTTGAAATTATATCTAAAAATCTATCAAAATAGATTCAATTTAGATCTTGATTAAGCCTAGTTTCCAACCTAAAATAACACCATAAAAATTTTATTAAAATAGATTTAAAATAGATTTTAATTTGGTTGTTATTTCAGCAAAAATCTGTATCAAAAGAATTCTATTACAATAGATTTATAATAACTTTCAATCAACCATTGATTTGATTCTTGAAATCTAGTCAAAATTAGATCAAAAATTTTATATTAATAGTTCAAATTAGATCTATAATCTATCATAAAAATTTGATTATATATCATATATATACATACCAAAAAATTAAATCTATTCATCCATATATCTGAAAGAAGAGAAACCTATTTCTTGCAGATGATCTGGGTTGCATCTAAAATTTTCTATATATTTAACTAAATAAAGATTAAATCTTTACCCAAATTATAGTGGAATATGAATCAAATCTCTAAAATCTAGATTCAACCTTCGCATAGGCCTGAAATTGCAGGTCCGCTACTTCGCGCGCATGCTAGGCAATGTTGGAAAGCGGGATGAATCTTTGGATTGATGCACCTTCGCAAGGCCACCAAGGAATGGAAGAGAGGTGCTAATATAATATCTCACACTAGCAAAGGGGATGCCCAAGGAGGGCCTATGCCAAGAGGAAGAGGGGCGGCAAGGAGGAGGATACGCCAAGAGGTTGGATTTCCACAAGCTCTCACATCTCTTTCTCTCTTTCTCACAATCTAATTTCTATATCCATAGGTAGAGACTCTCTCTATTTATAAATAATTTTTATGATCCAATAAGTACAGGACTCTTAATTCAAACAAACTCTGAATTGATCCATAATTTATCAAAGAAGGACTCCTACATGAGAAAGGATTGGTGCCTTATATGGCACCTACTTTGCACCCACGCCCACACCCATGTGGGATGGCCCACAACCAGCACCATACCAGGTGCTGATCAGCCATAAAGGTGAGAGAGTCTTAGTGAAAATGGACTCTAAGGATTTCATCCAAAATTGATTCAATTCGAAGTTGTTTTAAAATAATTTCGAAAGACTGTCAATCCTAAACTGTTGAGGACTTTAGGACCAAGTCTTGTTGGAATTCGAAGTTTGGTGCATGCATATGTATTTCAAAAATTTTATTTTCTAAAAGTCATAGTGGAGAATAAGATTAAAATATTTTTAATCTAAATTATGCATGCATGAAAATATAAAACCACATGGATCTATCTCATATGCTGAAATTAATATATATTGAAATTCAGATTGTGATCAAATCACATATTTATTTTGCAATCTTTTTCTTCGAATCTGGATCTGAAAGAGAAGAGATTCTCTTTTAGCTATACAAGTATCTAATCTCTATGAATATCCACTCGAGATCAGCCTGGAACAGCCCTCTTTAATTTGAATTTTGATCTCCCAAAATTCAGCCTGCTGAATCTGAACGAAGCCTGGATCACAATCAATGCTTTATCTTTCTCCTTGATCTTCTTCTTCTCCTCTTTTTTAGAGTTTCTTCTTGCTTTATACTACTATAAAATACCAGTAACCAGCAAATTATGGGATGCCCAACACCTTGGGTGTAGAACTCCTTGGGACTCGCGTCCCAAGGGATGGGCGTGTAGAACGTCCAAGAGAAGAGAAAGGGAGAGGAAAAGAGAGTGAGGGGAGAGCCTTTGGGTGTGAGAGGCTACCAGTTTGGATACTCTAGAGATCTTAGGAGAGGTCTCTTTAAATAGGTACAAAGATTGAATCCTATTCAATCATATAATACAAGTCCTACTTGCATTGGGTTTCCTATTAACTTAAGTTATCCAACTTACTTTAGGAGACTCTTTTGGTGCCAACAATTAGAGCCCTTACACCCATAATTAGACACCCAAAAACATACCTAAGAGACACCCCATAAGAGAACTAAAAGTTCTCTAAACAATGGACATGCCCAACTTGATCAAATCAAGGTGGCACCCAAAAATAACTATCAAAGAAATTAATTAGGAACTTGCACCCTTAATTAATATGATCCATAACCTTAGACACCCAACAATTGAAGTCTCATAAATATTATCATATAGATTATTAACAGATAATTAAGTTAGAATTATCTTATTAAATAAGTAATCCTAATGGAAAGAGGAATTGGATCCAACCATGTGCTCGCAAGGTTATCATGAACTCAATAGGTTTTTCTAAATCCAATTGACACTTCATAAGCTTAATTACTTATTTCAGGCCTAATCCCTTTGTTTTGTGATCCCATAGATTCAATTCTATCTGGTAGTAAGATATACAATGATCTTTATCATTGTATCATTGAAATTCTTTTTTATGAGTCAAAATAATTCCACTCTAACTCAGCAAGGATTGTCGATCTAGAATGATTCTAGTGAGCTCTCACAATCCACCAGTGACACCTAGCAGTATGTAGTGGTAACTCAGTACAACTGAAATAAATCTCTAGGTGTAGTTAACATGTGATTTAGTCCTTCTATCATGAGTCCTGACTAGATGACAGATCATGGATAAATCATTAAATTTTAACATCAGTCATATGATAGATTTGATTAGCTCAAGTCCAGTTGTGACTTCTATGAAAATTTTTTTCTATCAATCATACTACTATGGTCATAGATTCTTGAACTTAGCCTTTCAAATTTCATAAGACTACTCCTCTCTATCAAGGTCGATAGATCCTATTTTGATATATATCCCACTCCTACAATGGATCAACTGTCATTAACATTCACTACAATGGCTCATTGAGATCTATGTTTATGTGTCAGTCAAACTTCAGCAGCCTCATTATGAGCAGCAATACTATCTCAAGTCAAAGAACCAATCACACAACTACAGCAACGAGACAATCACTGATGATTAAATAGAAATCCAAATGATCTCTCGTATAGTCATGTTCAGTACTAGTTGTTTTCTAACAACTACCTGCACTTGTCACTCTGTGTCTCTACACAGTAGACTAGAGACTCATCTATCTCGAAGAAAGTAATTTGTACATCAGTCTATCTGAATCTATCACATCCTCATGATGATCCTATGACCGAAAGTATTTAGAAATTAAATACATGTCTTTAATTCTCAACACTTTAAGAATATATATGAAAACTAATTTCATGGATGATTCAAGGACACATCACACTTGAATGAAAAAGAAATTATTCTTTTATTGATTATATTAATATATTAAGTAAAAAATTATGCTCTACATTTATTACAATGTGTCAGCCATATTGACTTCTAGGATATACATCTAACAATCTCCCACTTAGACTAAAAATAATAGGCCACAAATCTAAGTCCCATCTTCTCAAGGTGGACTTTCATTTTCGGTTGGCTCAACTTCTTAGTCAGCGGGTCTGCCACATTGTCTGCAGAGTCTACTCTTCGCACCTTGATATGAGGTAGTCGCATATACTGCTACTCTATGTGCTTGGACTTCTGGTGAGATCTTTGGCTCCTTAACAAGGGCTATGGTGCCATTGTCTTTGTAGTACTATGTTATAGACATCCAATTCTACAACTAACATTAGAACCAAAATTTATCCTACACATTTATAGCATATTCAGCCTCCATTGATCGAATGTTCAGAATCCTTTTAATATATCAAATAAGAATACACCCTCGATTTGCAACTTAGAATCACCTCCAAAGATCAAGAATAAATTTTTAGTCCTTCTCAAGTACTTAAGGATGTTCTTCACAACTACCCAGTGCTCCTCGCTTGAATTTGACTGATACCTACTCATGACACTCACGATAAGGGCAATATCAGGTCGAGTACATAATATGACGTACATGAGGCTCTCTATGGTCGAGACATAAAGAATTTTACTTATGCACTGAATCTCCTTAGATGTAGTCGGACACATCATCTTGGAGAGACTAATACCATGCCTAAGAGATAAGAGACCTCTCTTGGAGTTTTTCATACTGAACCTCTTCAGTACCTTCTTATATATAGCTTTTGTGACAAGCCAAGCATCCGTTTAGGTCTATCCCTATAGATCTTTATTTCGAGAATATAAAATGCTTCCCTTAGGTCTTTCATGGAGAATTTTTTGAACAACCATCTTTTGACCATACTCAGTATGGGAATGTCATTCTCAATAAGGAGAATATCATCTACATACAATATGAGGAAGGTGATCGCACTTGCACTGACTCTCTTGTACACACAAGGTTTCTCTTCATTTTTTATGAAATCAAATGATTTGATTGCCTCATAAAAATAATAGTTCTAACTCCAAGAAGCCTGCTTCAATCTATATATGGACCTCTACAGCTTGCAGACTCTGTGATCACCATTATTGGATATGAAACCCATAGGCTGCTCCATATAGATATCTTCCTCGAGATACTCTTTCAAAAAAGTAGTTTTCACATCCATCTATTAGATTTCATAATCATAGAAAGCCACAACAACAAGCAAAGTGTGGATAATTTCAGCATGGCTATGGATGAGAAGATTTTCTAATAGTCAATGTCCTCACGCTGACTATAACTTTTTACCATAAGTCTAGCTTTATAGGTCTCTACCTTATCATCGGCACCTATCTTTCTTTTGTAGGTTCTTTTACATCCAATAGATATGATACCCTCAGTTGGATCCACTAAAGTCCAGACTTGGTTCGAATGCATCGAGTCAATTTTTGACTTCATGGCATCTAACCATTTCTCAGAATCGATGTCAGACATCGCCTCGTCAAAGGTATTAGGATCATCACTATGACCCCTATCTCCCATAAAGAATATTTTCTTTACTTCCTCCGTAAGTATACCCATGTACCTTTCAGGAGGTCGGAAGATCCTACTAGATCTACGAGGTGGTAGAGGAACATCAACTACTGGTTTATGGACCATGGATTCCTGAGGATCTATAGCTCTAGGCTCTTCAGAGACTTTCTCTTCGAGCTCCACTAACCTCCCACTGCCACCATTCTAGATAAACTATTTTTTTTAAGAATACGGTGTTTCGACTTACAATCATATTGTGATCTTGTGGAAAGTAGAAGTAGTATCCCATAGATTCTTTTGAATACCCTATAAAGCGAGCTATAATAGATCTATCCTCTAGCTTATCCATCATTTGTCTCTTGACATAGGCCGAACATCCCCAAGTCTTGAGATAACCCAGAGTCGGCTTTTTACTAAACCATATCTCATATGGTGTGATAGGAACGGACTTTGATGGAACCCTATTCAATAAGTGAATGACAGTTAACAAGATATATCCCCAAAGAAATAAGGATAGATTAGTGAAGCTCATCATGGATCGGATCATATCCAATAGGGTCCTGTTCCTCCTTTCGAATATCCTGTTGAGCTGAGACATTCCAGGAGGGGTCTTGTTGGGTATAAAATACCCACAGCCGAAATCGACAGCAGAACGGCTCCGCCCGGACTCCTACGGGAGTCGGGCTCCTCCATCGACAGCGGAACGGCTCCGCCCGGACTCCTACGGGAGCCGGGCTCTTCCATCGACAGTGGAACGGCTCCGCCCGGACTCCTACGGGAGCCGGGCTCCTCCATCGACAGTGGAATGGCTCCGCCCGGACTCCTACGGGAGTCGGGCTCCTCCATCGACAGTGGATCGGCTCCGCCCGGGCTCCTACGGGAGCCGGGCTCCTCCATCGACAGCGGAACGGCTCCGCCCGGGCTCCTACGGGAGCCGGGCTCCTCCATCGACAGCAGAACGGCTCTGCCCGGACTCCTACGGGAGTCAGGCTCCTCCATCGACAGCGAAACGGCTCCGCCCGGACTCCTACGGGAGCCGGGCTCCTCCATCGACAGTGGAACGGCTCCGCCCGGACTCCTACGGGAGCCGGGCTCCTCCATCGACAGCGGAACGGCTCCGCCCGGACTCCTACGGGAGCCGGGCTCCTCCATCGACAGCGGAACGGCTCCGCCCGAACTCCTACGGGAGTCAGGCTCCTCCATCGACAGCAGAACAGCTCCGCCCAGACTCCTACGGGAGCCGGGCTCCTCCATCGACAGCGGATCGATTCCGCCCGGACTCCTACGGGAGTCGGGCTCCTCCATCGACAGCAGAACGGCTCCGCCCGGACTCCTACGGGAGCCGGGCTCCTCCATCAACAGCAGAACGGCTCCACCCGGACTCCTACGGGAGCCGGGCTCCTCCATCGACAGCGGAACGGCTCCGTCCGGACTCCTACGGGAGCCGGGCTCCTCCATCGACAGCAGAACGACTCCGCCCGGACTCCTACGGGAGCCGGGCTCTGTCATCGACAGCAGGGCGGCTCCGTCCGGATCCCTACGGGAGCCAAGCTCTGTCCTCAGTCTCCGACCTCAGCATCAGCTGCTGGAGCCGGACTCCACCCACGACCTCGACGAAAGGGGGACTCCTCCCGGACTCCTACAAAGGCCGAACTCCGACCACTGTCGAGCCTCGATCAACAGATTCGCTTCCCTTGGCAGATCGTGATAACAACCATGATCTTGTTCCACTTCCTGTAGCGGATTTCGTGCGGCTCCATCACCCCCTGCGGCGGACCCATTACTCTCTGACAGGCTGTGTCAACAGCTATGATGCTGCTCCGCTCCCTGCGGCAGGTGCTGCACGATCCCACTACTCGCTGACAACTAACAGCAACGGACGCCGCTCCACTACCTGCAGCAGGCCCTACGTGGCGGGCTGTGACGATGGCCACGGGTCTACCCCACTATCTTTCGCAATCAATTCCCCTGACCATGGGCGGCCTACTACCAGGCGGTTACAAACGTCGCCATCAATCCATTTGCCTCCTACGCCTATAAAAGGGGGACCCAGATACGTTATTCTTTAAGCTCCTTTTCCCTATCTCAAAACTCTGCTAAATTCTTCGTTCGAGCACTCCATTCTTGTTGAGGCAGAGAACTGACTTGAGCGTCGGAAGGTCTTGCCGGAGCAACCCCACCTCCGGTTTAGACTTCCCTTGCAGGTCCCGGCGGCGACCGCGGCTTCCCCGACTCCAGCTTCTCCGGCGCAAGCGGATTTTTGCATCAACAGGATTGGCACTAGAAGAAGGGCCTGTGTCTTCGCAGCACCCTTGTTCTTGAAGGAGCGCTCAACGGACCCGCTTCCGGCCATCTTTTCTGGCATCCAATCCTCTTTTCCCCATCCGATGCCCTCTCGCGAGGTTTCTGCACAACTACCTCCGGCTATGGTTGCTGATAAAGGGTGGCCGGATGATCAGTCTTCGTCGGATTCCGTCAACGTCATCTCGGGAGAATCCCGACCGGAGGCAACCAGCACATCAGCTGCACCCCTCAAGCGGCAAAAAGTTGAAGAGCCCATAGCCTTCACTGAAGAAGATGCCCAGGGAGTCCAATTCCCTCATAACGACGCGGTCGTAGTTTCCTTGAACATAGCAAATTATGACGTCCGTCGTATTCTCGTCGACAACGAAAGTTCGGCCGACATCTTATTTTACAGTGCCTATTCGAGAATGGCCACTCTTGGCGGTCATCTAAGGCCGATGTGCTCCCCCTTGATAGGGTTTACTGGTGATGCCGTTCCGACGGAAGGAATGATAGCTCTAACTGTGACCGCGGGTCAGCATCCAAAGCAGTCCAGAGCCCTGGTGAATTTCTTGGTGGTAAAGGCACCATCTGCCTACAATGCAATTCTTGGCCGACCCGGCCTCAATGCCCTCAGAGCCGTTGTTTCAACCTACCATTTGAAGTTGAAGTTCCCCACTGACAAGGGGATTGGAGAAGTTCGGGGAGACCAAGCGCTGGCCAGGCACTGCTACAATATTGCCCTGCAAAGAAGCGATCAAGCGGACCTCTGTCCAGTCGACGGGTTGGATGCACGCGACGACCTCACTGAAGAGAGGGGCGGCCCAATCGAGGACCTAATACCAATTCCTTTGAATGATGGGAATGCGGAGCATGTGGTGTTAATTGGCTCCAACCTGGAGGAGGAGGTGCGGATGCATCTCGTGGATTTTCTTCGAAGGAATGCGGATGTTTTCGCATGGGTCCCGGCGGATATGCCGGGGATTGACATAGAAGTCATGGAACATCATCTGGCGGTCGACCCTAAACATCGGCCAACAAAAGAAAAAATCCGAAGTCATGCCCCAGAGAGGCAGAAGGCAATAGCCGAGGAAGTGGATAAACTTCTCAAGGCCGGATTCATCAAGGAGGTCAATTATCCAGAGTGGATCTCCAATGTTGTCTTGGTCAAGAAAGCAAACGGCAAGTGGAGGATGTGTATCGATTTCAAAAAGCTGAATAAGGCTTGCCCAAAGGATAGCTACCCCCTTCCCAGGATCGACCAACTGGTGGATGCTACCTCGGGCCACGAGCTTCTCACTTTTATGGACGCATTCTCCGGCTATAACCAGATTAGAATGGCATCGAAAGATGAAGAGAAGACTGCTTTTATCACTAATCGTGGCCTTTATTGCTACAGGGTTATGCTGTTCGGCCTAAAGAATGCGGGAGCAACCTATCAATGACTGGTGAACAAAATCTTCAAGGAGCAGATCGGCCGAAATATGGAGGTTTATGTGGACGATATGCTCGTGAAAAGCAGGTCTTCCGGCAATCATGTAGCCGACCTCGAGGAAACCTTTGGCGCTCTTCGAAAGTATAGAATGAAGCTGAACCTGACCAAATGCGCCTTTGGGGTAACCTCAGGAAAGTTCCTGGGCTTCATGGTGTCGGGGCGTGGGATCGAGGCCAATCCAGAGAAAATCCGCGCCATCCAAAATATGACTGCCCCAAGGTCGATCAAGGAGGTTCAATGCCTCACGGGAAGAGTCGCGGCTCTTAATCGCTTTGTCGCAAGGTCGGCTGAACGATGTCTGCCCTTCTTTCAAACCCTCAAGCAGTCGAAGAACTTCTGTTGGACCCCTGAATGCCAACAGGCATTCGAAGAATTGAAAAGCTACCTTAGCTCGCCCTCACTGCTGGCGAAGCCCGAGCCTAAGGAGGAATTATTTTTGTACCTGGCGGTCTCTCCCACAGCCCTTGCAGCTGTCCTTGTTAAAGAGGAAATGAAAGTCCAGCGACCAGTCTACTACATTAGTCGCGTGTTGAGGGACGCCGAGACCAGGTATACTAAATTAGAAAAACTGACCTACGCCTTGTTGATTGCAGCTCGGAGACTCCGGCCTTACTTTCAAGGGCACACGGTGACGTTACTCACCGACCAACCGATCAAGGCGGTTCTGCACCGAGCTGATACCTCTGGGAGAATGGCGAAATGGGCAATCGAGCTCATAGAATTCGACATCAACTACAAACCTAGACCGGCGATAAAAGCCCAAATATTGGCATATTTCATAGTAGAGTGCACCATCCCCGAGGAGGCCGAACCTGAGCAAAGCAAAATTGACGACCTGAAGACTCAACCGAACTCCCCCGATGAAGAAGCCAGTTCCTCCGATAGCTTTTGGACCCTCCATATGGACGGATCTTCCAACATGGCAGGCGCGGGTGCAGGCCTGATCTTGACCAGCCCGGAGGGAGTCGTTGCGGAGTACGCTCTGCATTTCGAATTCCCCGCAACAAACAATGGGGCGGAGTATGAAGCTCTGATCGCAGGGTTGAGGATCGCCAGGGAGCTCGGAATAGGTCAACTCTGGGTGCACAGCGATTCCCAACTTATGGTGGGAGGAGAGGCCTTACAATGCCCATATGTGCCCCCACAGCCCTGTTAGGGACAGGAGGAGAACCTCGCCCTAACTTGAGCAAAGTCGAAGGCCCGGTTCCATTTAGACCGGATGGGGGGAGAGGCCTTACAACGCCCATATGTGCCCCCACAGCCCTGTTAGGGACAGGAGGAGAACCTCGCCCTAACTTGAGCAAAGTCGAAGGCCCGGTTCCATTTAGACCGGATGGGGGGAGAGGCCTTACAACGCCCATATGTGCCCCCACAGCCCTGTTAGGGACAGGAGGAGAACCTTGCCCTAACTTGAGCAAAGTCGAAGGCCCGGTTCCATTCAGACCGGATGGGGGGAGAGGTCCTACAACGCCCATATGTGCCCTCGCAGCCATGTCAGGAACAGGAGGAGGAGCTCGTCCTGACATGAACAAAGTTAAAGGCCCGACTCTTTTAGACCGGATGGGGGGAGAGGCCCTGCAACGCTCATATGCGCCACCCCCCCAAGAGGAAAGCCTTGCCCTAGCTTAAGCAACTTCGACCGGTGGTAAGCCCAGCCCGGACTCCTACGGGAGCCGGGTTCCATCACCGACATCGACTACAGGACAGCTCCGCCCAGACTCCTACGGGAGCTGGACTCTGCCGACAACAGCGACTACCGGTAAGCCTCGACTGGACTCCTACGGGAGACGGACTTCGCCTATGACTTTGATTGCAGGAAGACTTCGCCCCGACTCCTACGGGAGCCGGGCTCTATCCACGATGTCGAGAAAGGCTCCGCCCGGACTCCTACAGGAGCCGGGCTCCGCCCGGACTCCTACAGGAGCCGGGCTCGCCCACAGCTCCAACTCCGAGAGGGAGTCTCCGTTCGGACTCCCACGGGAGCCGAACTTTGCCTCGGCCTTAGCGGAGAAAGACTCCAAGCAAAAAAGAAGGCAATGGATTGCAACAGTGACGATTGGAAGACAAACAGCGCCCGAGGGTGATAGAGGCTCGGATCCTCGAATTCAAACCTGGGGAGGGACCCTAGACCCGAATGCCCCCAAGCGAACCTGCAGCCATTGACAGAATGACAACCGGGTATCTTCGAACGGCGTAAAAGTCGAAAAGGAGCTCGGCAAATAACAACCCTGCACGAATAAAAGAGGTCATTGATGACCTTAAGACGATGTGAAAAAGACAAAAGAAAAATGAAGAAGTTCGACAGACAACTATTCGATGCAAAGTACAGACAAGGTAACAAAATTTCCTCTTCATTTAATAAGATATACGTTACAGGACCCGATGGGTCGGAAAAAAAAAAAAAAAAGAGATATACATCATTGCGAGCCTCGCGAGTATGGCTTGGAAAGGATATACCGGAGGCCGCTCCAAGCTACAAACTCCTCTTCCCGTCTCTGTCCTCCTCAGCCACGTTCTCCAGTGCGTGTAGCAGACCTATCGGCTCTCGTCCCGTCTCACTTCACTCCATCTTCGAAGTCCCAACCCTAGGGGGAAAAGGGTGGGATAGTGTTGCTCCAAGATTGATTTTGATGATTACAAAGTAGATTGAAGGGATACAAATATTTTAAATTGAAAAAGTCTTTATGCTCTTCAGGGGCAAAATCATAATTTTATTAAAATCCTGATTTGATAGTATCATTTGGTAGAACAAATGATTTGTAATCTATTGGTGAAAATTTTATTATTTTTGGGCTTATATTTTTGAAGTTATGAAGGTTTGAAGTGCATGAGTCGACTCATGAGTCAACTCATGGCACAATGAGCTGATTGGCACGCTGGATTTTTGGCTTGGCACGACCTGTGAGTCGACTCATGAGTCGACCCACAAGGCATGAGTCGACTCATGAGTCGACCCCTGCTGATTTGAGCCAAAAAAATTTCAGAAACCAAATCTCTGGTCTTTGCAACAGAGGTCGACTCATGAGTCGACCCCTGAAGCATGAGTCGACTCATGAGTCGACCCCTGCGATGGAAATCGTCCGCAACGGCTAGTTTTTTGCACGTTTTAATTGCCTTTTATGCTCCCTAAAAATTCTCTAACGGCTCTTTTTCTGCCTAATATGTTTTCTCTTGTTTCTTAATGCTATAAAAGGTTTCAAAAGGTGAAAATACAGGAGAAAAATAGAAGATCAAACATTTATACAAGAGGATCCAAAATCTACATGAGAAAGCCTGAGATCAACGAAATACCCAAAAGAAAAGGAGAGAGGATCCACAATATACACGAGAGATTGTGAAAAAGAAAAGCAAGATCATTCAAAGAGATAAATTTTCAAGCCTATTGTTCAACCTTGATCAAGAGATCTTTCAAAGCCTTCAAGAAGTCTTCAATCAAGTTCATCTTCTTCTCAAGCGTTCATTCAACTTTTCATCCACCTTGAGGAAATCCAAAAAGGGGATTCTTCATTTGAGTAAAGTATTTTTATTGTTATATTTGCTCATTTAAGGAGCTATTCTTGTACTTATTTATGCTCTAAACTGTCTTACTCTTTGTGAGTAATTGATCTTGTTTTTGGAGGGTTTCCAAAACAAGAGAAGGTTGATCCGAACCTGAAATCGGAGTGTTTTGGGTTAGCTTGTATCCGAGAAACAAGTGGACTAGCTTGGGATAGCTAGTGTCGGAGTTTCTGACATTTTGTATTCAGGTTGAATACAAGTATAGTGGATTAAAATTCCCAAGTAGGAGCTTGGGGAGTGGATGTAGGTGCAAGGTTGGCACCGAACCACTATAAATCCTTGTGTTTGTGGTGTGCTTTATTGTTTCTCTTTATTTCTTTATTATATCCTTGCATTCTTGCTTTAGTAAATTAATCTTGATTTAAAGTCTTTCTTCTCATTCATCAAGCTTTTAACAAATACCTTTCATAAGTAATTAGTTGAACTTAAAATTTTTAGAAACCCAATTCACCCCCCTCTCTTGGGTTGTATAGCTGGGCAACAAGTGGTATCAGAGCTCGGTGCTCTAGCCCTTCTTTGATCTAACAATCAAAGAGCCAAAGATCTATGGCAACCCATGTCGGTACTTCTCTAGTCGAGGGGCAATCTACAAACGACCTCCACTTTTCAATGGGTCTAATTACACCTATTGGAAAGCTCGGATGAAGATATTCATACAAGCACTTGACTATGATATGTGGAGTATCATAGTGAACAGTCCTCACACACTCACCAAGATTATAGATGGTGAGGAGTCAACCAAACCCGAAAAAGAATGGGATGAGGTTGATAAGAAATTGGCACAATTAAATGCTAAAGCTATGAATGTTCTTTATTGTGCACTAGATGCAAATAAATTTAATCGCATTTCTACTTGTGCATCTGCTAAAGAAATATGGGATAGGTTAGAAGTAACCCATGAGGGAACAAATCAAGTAAAAGAGTCTAAAATAAACATGCTTGTGCATAAATATGAATTGTTTAAAATGGAGCATGATGAGTCCATAACTGCTATGTTTACTCGTTTTACTGATATAATTAATGGTTTAAAGAATCTTGGCAAATCTTATACTAACAGTGAGCTTGTAAGGAAGATTCTCAGGTCATTGCCAAGAACTTGGGAAGCCAAGGTGACTGCCATCCAAGAAGCAAAGGACTTGAACACTCTACCTCTAGAAGAGCTTCTTGGATCCTTGATGACTCATGAACTTAACATGAAGCAACATCAAGAGGATGAAGTCAAAAAGAAAAGAACCATTGCCCTCAAATCCACAGCTTCGCCTGATGATGAAACGGATGACACTGAAGATGAAGAACAGGATGAAGAGATGGCACTCATCACCCGGAGATTTAAGAAGTTTCTAAGAAAAAGGAAACAGGGGATGAGAAAGAAGTTCACAAAAGGGAAACAAAGCAAAGAGAAAGAGAAAGATCAACCCCTTATATGCTACGAGTGTAAGAAGCCTGGATATTTCAGATCCGAATGTCCACAACTGAAGAAAGGTCCCAAAAAGTTCAAAAAGAAAGCAATGATGGCGATCTGGAGTGCGAGTGATGACTCTGTAGGAACCAGATCTAGGGTTTCAGGGTTAGATCTTGAAACTTTTTCAAGATCATACAGCGGAAGACTAAAATAAATCAAAATTTATTTTCTAAGATCAGAAAATCCCTAGATCTAAGATCCTATTACATGATTATTATATAGTATTAAATCAAAAATTAAAATATATATAAATATAGTATGAACTACATGTTGATCATATCAACATGTTTCTATACTAGCTACATCTAATGTATGTATTAAATAATAGATCAGATCTATTACCTTGCAAGTTAGACGCTCTAACCTCACTGATCCGGGCTTAAGGATGATGTTGCAAGCTGCACACGCGTCCGGCCTCTAGGAGTCGTCCACACGAGCCCACGAATCTCGATCAGAAGTCCTGCTTCAGGAAATCAGCACAGTATGCTAGTACTGCGCTGATCCTTCTTTGATGGTTGATCAGGTGCCTCCTTCTTCTTGATTTGGACTCTTCCAAAGATGCAAAGTAGAAGGAGGAGTTTCAGATCTGAGACGCTCTCAGGAAACTCAAGATGGAAGGAGGAAAGATATGAAAATAAAAACCTTAGAAGAAGACCCTCTTCTTCTTCACGTTTTTCTCTCTAGACACCCAAACTTGCGTCTTTTATATCTCCACGACCCAAAGGTATTTCTCTCTGATTTTTGGATGTCAGAAAGGCCTCTCAAAAATCTATCTCCCCTTTAAATTTCACGAAGAAACTCATCTTATATAGAGAGATATGATAGAGTCCTTGTCTAGGTCAAACACCTAGTCAAGGCTTATCCAAACATGGCAAGTAAAGGGACGCCCAACTCTTGAGCACCTCCTTCATATTTTTGTGGATGGATCAACAGAAAAGGGTGCACAATGTAAACCCTAAAAGTCACGAAAATTCCAAAATAAATTTGGATAAATTCGATGCAAAATTGAAAGAGTTTTGGATTTCTAAAACTCTATCTCATAGAATTCAAAATCCAAACTTATTCCTTTTAGATTTGATCCAAACCACCTTCCATGTAAGAAAGAAGAGAGGAGACCTTTTGTGAATGTGGGAGAGATCTGGGAGAGGGCTTTTGTCACACAAAATAAGTGGAGATTGGCATTGAATAAGAGAGAGGGCGTGGAGAAGGTTTATGTGGCACAAGGTGGAATCCTAGTCCTACTAGGATTCTGTCTCATAACTTGTTTTAATTTGGTTTCCCAAACCAAATCAAATCAAAATTAGATCAACCCAATTAAAATAGATCTTAACCCAATTAAGAATCTAATTTAATCAGATTTAAATTAGATTTAAATCTGATTTAATTTTCTAATCAAATTAGAAATTAGATTGACCCAAGTCCTAGTTGAACTAGGACTAGTCTTTCCTTGCACTTGGCTTATCCAATAAACCAATTGGACTTGATCCAATCAAGCCCAAACCAAATTTAATTAAATCATATTTAATTAGACTTAATCTCAGCCCATTGGCTTAATCAAATTAAGCCAATTAGCAATCAAATTGCTAATCGATCCTCCTGCAACACTTGCACTGGGTTAAATGTCAATCGTATTGATTATTTAACCCTATAATGATTCTTAATCGTTGATCAACCATCCGATCGGATCATGAACTCTAATGTGTGTGACCTCATAGGTCCGAACCTAAGCCGGTAGCATAGAAACAAATTTCTATACCAATCAAAGTGACCATCTAGCAATGGTACCCGACGTCCGGATAGGTCGAATGTGTAGAACAACATCCTTAGAACCCATGCGGATATAGTTTTCATATAATTCATCCCCTTGACCAAAATGATCATAGGATACCCCAGAGCTCAACTGTCAACTCTGATCAGGTTGTCCACATTGTATTTCAAAATATCAAATCCATCTGATGGATTACCCTGGCCAAGGTTTTGCTAAATTGAAATACAGCGACTCATTCTTCTCCAACTCTTGGAGTGGTCAATCCCATCTCGATCACACTCTGACTTCGCAAGTACTTGACTGTGCCTAGAAGCCTTCCGTCCCTGAATTAAAAATTCAGTTAGTCCGGTACCAAAGCACAGTGAGTTGCTTGCAAGTCACTGAGGTGATCTCAAGTCTAAGGGACACTTATACCTATATCCCATCAGAGACATTCTCGACAGCAGAATGCTCTGGAGTTGGTCACGTTCAATGACGATGTACCCTTACATCTCACCTGTATGCCATACCAGTGTCTCCACACTCTTTGGTTAAGAGGACAACCAACCCATATGGCCTACAGCGACCTATGCTCAATAGAAGCTGTCGTCCTTATTAACAGCCTATCATTTGGTCGTGAACAGTTTTAAGGACTAATCGATAAATCCTCTCTTTATTGAACTTAAATAGTCCTAAGGACTTCATCATAACAACGGAGTTCATTAGAAGATGAAAGCTTATGATGAAAATGCCAAATATATTTTATTTATTAACAAATCAATTACAATACTTGGTTGCTCAACCGTCAACAGCTTGACGATTGGCTTTTTGGGATACATTTCCCAACAACTCCCACTTGTCCTAAAGCCACTCGGCACAGTATCTAATACCCATCTTCGACTTGTGGTTGTCGAACTCCTTTATTGCCAGGGCTCTAGTGAAGGGGTCGGCTAGGTTCTCCTTTCAGTCGATCTTCTGAAGGCCGAATTGCCAAAAGGCATCCTCTTTGAAGTTTTAAAGCATCCGAGTACGGAGGAACCGCGACTCGTAATGGAGATCGACCACGAGCCCAGCTGGGTCGACCCACTGATAACCTATCTTAGAGATGGAATTCTCCCCCAGGATGCGAAAGAGGCCCGAAAACTCCGAAATCAAGCCTCCCGGTACATCCTCTATGAGGGCAAATTGTACAAAAGATCGTACTCCTTACCTCTCTCAAGATGCCTCCGACCCTCAGAAGCTGACTACACTTTATGGGAAGTACACGAGGGAGCTTGTGGAAGCCATTTAGGTGCCAAGTCTCTATCCCACAAACTACTCCGCCAAGGGTATTACTGGCCAACAATGCATCGTGATTCAATCGAATATGTCAAAAAGTGTGATCGATGCCAGAGATACGCCAACGTCCAGAGACAACCTGCTACCGAGCTTACACCCTTGAGTGCTCCATGGCCTTTTGCGCAATGGGGGATGGATATTCTTGGCCCCTTTCCCTTGGCGTCTGGTCAAAGGAAATTCCTCCTCGTAGCAATCGACTACTTCACCAAATGGGTCGAGGCCGAGCCGCTAGCCAAAATCACAGAAGCGAAAGTGCAGGATTTCGTCTGGAAATCGATCGTGTGCAGGTTCGGTTTGCCTAGAACCCTCATCACTGATAATGGACGGCAATTCACGGGAGCCAGATTTGCTGAATTCTGTGAAGACCTAAACATCTCCCATAAATTCACATCAGTGGCCCATCCCCAGGCGAACGGCGAAGCCGAGGTAACAAACAGAACCCTTTTGCAGGGGATTAAGACCAGGCTCGAAAAAGCAAAAGGAACTTGGGCGGACGAACTTTATCATGTGCTATGGGCTTATCGGACCACCCAGAGGTTTCCTACGGGAGAGACTCCCTTTGCTTTAGCCTTTGGTACGGAAGCCGTCATCCCGATCGAGCTTAAACTCCCGTCGGCACGAGTCGTGGCATTCGACGAACCCCAAAATGCGTAAAGTCTCAGAGCCAACCTCGACCTACTGGAAGAAAGGCGGGAGATTGCTCAGGTTCGAATGGCAGCCTACAGACAGAAAGTTGCCCGATATTACAACGCCCGAGTCAAGAACAAGGCATTCAAAGCAGGGGACCTAGTGCTCCGACGAGCTGCTGTCTCACAACCGCAGAGCCAGGGGAAGCTTGCCCCAAACTGGGAGGGACCTTATGAGGTCAAAGAAATAGTCTGGCCTGGAACTTATTATCTTAAGAAACTCGGAGGAGCCGACCTCCTGCGACCTTGGAGCTCAGAAAACTTACGGATGTACTACCAGTAATTTCGTCCTAATCAAGAAATGCGTGCCCATTTGTCCTGGGACAATTCAAGCAGACGGTATCAAAAATGAGAGGGCAACCTTGTAAAAGTCGAAGGCCCGGTTCTTTTAGACCGGATGGGGGGAGAGGCCTTGCAACGCCCATATGTGCCCCCACAGCCCTGTTAGGGACAGGAGGAGAACCTCGCCCTAACTTGAGCAAAGTCGAAGGCCCGATTCTTTTAGACCGGATGGGGGGAGAGGCCTTGCAACGCCCATATGTGCCCCCACAGCCCTGTTAGGGACAGGAGGAGAACCTCGCCCTAACTTGAGCAAAGTCGAAGGCCCGGTTCTTTTAGATCGGATGGGGGGAGAGGCCTCGCAATGTCCTAATGTGCCCCCGCAGCCCTGTCAGGAATAGGAGGAGAACCTCGTCCTGACATGAGCAAAGTGGAAGGCCCGGACTCCTACGAGAGCCGGGTCCCTACGCCAAGAAGACTTCACCCGGACTCCTACGGGAGCCGGGTTCCGCCGCAAAAAAAGACTTCGCCCGGACTCCTACGGGAGCCGGGTTCCGTCGCAAAAAGACTTCACCCGGACTCCTACAGGAGCCGGGTCCCTACGCCAAAGAAGACTTCACCCGGACTCCTACGGGTGCCGGGTTCCGCCGCAAAAAAAGACTTCGCCCGGACTCCTACGGGAGCCGGGTTCTGCCGCAAAAAGACTTCGCCCGGACTCCTACGGGAGCCGGGTCCCTACGCCAAAAAAGACTTCGCCCGGACTCCTACGGAGCCGGGCCCCTACGCCAAAGAAGACTTCATCCGGACTCCTACGGGAGCCGGGCTCCGCCGCCAACATCAGCTACAGGACAACTTCGCCTAGACTTCTACGGAAGCCGGGCTATACTTATGACTTTTGTTGTAGAAAAACTTTGCCCTGACTCTTACGAGAACCGAGCTACTCCAACTTCCGGAGGGCTTCTCCGTTCGGACTATCAAGGGAGCCGAACTTAGCTCCGACTTCGGCGGAGAAAAATCCAAGCAAACCTGACAAGTGGGTATCTCCGAACGACATAAAAGCCAAAAAGAAGCTCGACGAATGACGACCCCACATGAACTGAAAAGGTCGCCGACGACCCTGGAACGACGTAACACAGGCAAAGAGAAGGAAAGGAAAATGAAGAAGTTCGGCAGGCAACTATTTAACACAAGATGCAAACAAGGTACTGAAATTACTTTTTCATTTAACAAAAGTACACGTTACAAGACCCGGTGGGTCAGGAAAAAAGAAGATACACATCATCGCGAGTATCGCGAGCATGGTTCGGGCAGGACGAACCGGAGGTCGCTCCGAGCTACGAACTCCGTCTCTATCCTTCTCAGTCACATTCTCCAGTGCGTGTAACAGCTCTCGCCCCATCTTGCCTCATTCTGTTCCCGAAGTCCCAACCTTAGCGGAAAAGGGGTGGGATAGATCTCCGGAGGCGGTGGGGGTAACGGCGGTAGTAGCGAAGACCTGTTTCAAGAAGAACCGTAGCCACTTCAGGAGCGGTCGGGACACCAGAGATATACCTCATCTCCGGATGCACCACGACGGCCGCCACCCGAGACGCTCCGGCAAGGTCGGCATGCGTTACTTCCACCGTCCCCGCAACAAGTTCTACTGCCCCACCGTCGACGCCGACCGCCTCTGGTCTCTCGGCCCCGACGGCGTCAAGGATCCCGTCATGGCTTATGACGTCTATTCTGCCCTCTTGACCGGTATCACCCCGCCTTGCTGCTCCGAGATTCGCAGGCAGAATAACTTCACCGACAGCCCCCGTTATTAAACCCCTGTTGTTGAAGGAATTCTTCCTTGGGCTCCCTTTAGAGCGACGGAGATTCTCACCGGCCGCCATTCTCCTCCTCACCTTCCTCCAAACCCTAAAAATCCCCTCAAAAACAGCCTCCCGAGTAGAGAACATGGTATAAGGGAAGGAGACAGGGACTGGGGCGAGAGAAGCAGGACTCTCAGATGAAAGAACAGCGCCAGAATGAAGCCACGAAGGGGCTGAGGAGTTTAAATAGCCGATGGATCCTGGCGCAGTTATGGCGGCGGGTATTCCTGGGCCAACTGATGTGTGCCGTGTGGCGCGCTTATCCCCTTCACCGCCATCGAGGGTTGATCGCTCACGAATTCTCGCAAAAGCGACGCTTGGGATTGTGTTTCAACGGGGGTTCCGAAAAGACTTTTCAAGTCACCTTCACCGAAAAACGGACTCTGACGTGCGTGCATTAAATAGGGGCGGCAGTGCGCAAGGTTCGAAGGGACAATTCCGGCTGCACACATCTCTCTCTGTGTACTTCCTTCGCTTGAAATTCAAACTCAGAAGTAGGGGGACTGGTGTTGGGTATAAAATACCCGCAGTCAAAATCGACAGCAGAACGGCTCCGCTCGGACTCCCACAGGAGCCGGGCTCCTCCATCGACAGCGAAACGGCTCCGCCCGGACTCCTACGGGAGTCGGGCTCCTCCATCGACAGCGGATCGGCTCCGCCCGGACTCCTACGGGAGCCGGGCTCCTCCATCGACAGCGGAACGGCTCCGCCCGGGCTCCTACGGGAGCTGGGCTCCTCCATCGACAGCAGAACGGCTCCGCCCGGACTCCTACGGGAGTCGGGCTCCTCCATCGACAGCAGAACGGCTCCGCCCGGACTCCTACGGGAGCCGGGCTCCTCCATCGACAGCAGAACGGCTCCGCCCGGACTCCTACGGGAGTCGGGCTCCTCCATCGACCACGGAACGGCTCCGCCCGGACTCCTACGGGAGCCGGGCTCCTCCATCGACAGCGGAACGGCTCCACCTGGACTCCTACGGGAGCCGGGCTCCTCCATCGACAGCAGAATGGCTCCGCCCGGACTCCTACGGGAGCCGGGCTCCTCCATCGACAGCAGAACGGCTCCGCCCGGACTCCTACGGGAGTCGGGCTCCTCCATCGACAGCGGATCGGTTCCGCCCAGACTCCTACGGGAGCCGGGCTCCTCCATCGACAGCGACTCCTACGGGAGCCGGGCTCCTCCATCGACAGTGGAACGGCTCCGCCCGGACTCCTACGGGAGCCGGACTCCTCCATCAACAGCAGAACGGCTCCGCCCGGACTCCTACGGGAGCCGGGCTCCTCCATCGACAGCGAAACGGCTCCGTCCGGACTCCTACGGGAGCCGGGCTCCTCCATCAACAGCAGAATGACTCCGCCCGGACTCCTACGGGAGCCGGGCTCTGTCATCGACAGCAGGGAGGCTCCGTCCGGATCCCTACGGGAGCCAAGCTCCGTCCTCAGTCTCCAACCTCAGCATCAGCTGCTGGAGCCGGACTCCACCCACGACCTCGACCGAAAGGGGGACTCCTCCCGGACTCCTACAAAGGCCGAACTCCGACCACTGTCGAGCCTCGATCAACAGATCCGCTTCCCTTGGCAGATCGTGATAACAACCATGATCCTGTTCCACTTCCTGTAGCAGATTTCGTGTGGCTCCATCACCCCCTGCGGCGGACCCATTACTCTCTGACAGGCTGTGTCAACAGCTATGATGCTGCTCCGCTCCCTGCGGCAGGTGCTGCACGATCCCACTACTCGCTGACAACTAACAGCAACGGACGCCGCTCCACTACCTGCAGCAGGCCCTACGTGGCGGGCTGTGACGATGGCCACGGGTCTACCCCACTATCTTTCGCAATCAATTCCCTTGACCATGGGCGGCCCACTACCAGGCGGTTACAAACGTCGCCATCAATCCATTTGCCTCCTACGCCTATAAAAGGGGGACCCAGATACGTTATTCTTTAAGCTCCTTTTCCCTATCTCAAAACTCTGCTAAATTCTCCGTTCGAGCACTCCATTCTTGTTGAGGCAGAGAACTGACTTGAGCGTCGGAGGGTCTTGCCGGAGCAACCCCACCTCCGGTTTAGACTTCTCTTGCAGGTCCCGCGGCGACCGCGGCTTCCCCGACTCCAGCTTCTCCGGCGCAAGCGGATTTTTGCACCAACAGGTCTACTGAGAGACTATGCCATTGTCCTTAAGATATCTCAAAAATTTTTGACTAAGATATTCATCTATTCGATCAGATTAAAGAACCTTAACGGATTTGCCTATCTACTTTTCTACTTCATGTCTGAATTTTTTGAACTTTTCAAAGATCTCAGACTTGTGTTTTATGAGATACATATACCTGTATCTAAAGAGATCATCGATAAAGGTAATGAAGTAGGTATAACTACCCCTGGCTTGCACATCAAATGGCCCACATATATCAATGTATACTAAGGTAAGTAGCTCTGTGGCCCTTTCCCCATGTCCTACAAAGAGCTTGGCCATCTTTCCTTAAAGATAGGATTTGCAAGCTAGATATGACTCTGGATTAAGAGAGCCAAGGGTCCCATCCTTTTCCAATCTATTTATCCTGTCCTCTCCAATATAGCCTAGTCTATGGTGCCATAAGTACTTCTGGTTAATTTCATCTCTGGATCTTTTCTGACCTACGGCACTCACTATTTACTCGTTTAGGTTCATATTCGCATCAATATGCAAGTGATAAAGATTGTCAATAAAAAGACCTCGTGCAACCAATTTATTTCATAAATAAATGAAACAAAAATCTTTATTGAAATAAATTTTGAAACCTTCTTATGCTAGCACAGACATGAAAATTAAATTCTGACTAGCTACAGAGACATAATAACAGTCTTTTAAATCTAATCTAACACCAGATGGTAATCGAAGAGGGTAAGTACTAACGGCCTCTGCAGTAACCTTTGCTCCATTGCCAATTCGAAAGATCATGTCACCTTCCCTCAACCTCTTACTTTCTATCAAACCCTATATTGAGGTACATATTGAGCACCCAAGCTAGAGTCCAATACCCAGCTAGAAGTAGAAGAAATTGTAAGGTTAGATTCAATTATGAGCATACCTTTAGAAGGCTTATCACCTTTTTTGATCTTTAGGCTCTTCAGGTATTTAGGACATTCCTCCTCTAGTGGCCTTCAGCATGATAGTGAAAATACTTTTTCTTTGCCTCGATCGCCTTTGGACCATCCTTCTGCTTACTCTCTTTTTTTTGCTTCTTCGCAGATTTAACCTTCTTCCTTCCAGTAAACTTTCTTTTGGAAGAAGAAGTCTGCTCTACAGTGAGAATAGTGCCCCTTGAACCTTTCAGGGTACCCTCCGTAGTGACCAACATGTTAACGAATTCAAAAATAGTACATTCAAGTTTGTTCATATAAAAATTCACAATGAATTGACTATATGAACTGGTCATGGATTGAAGGATCAGATCCATCTACAATTCTTTTTACATTTTTAGCCTGAGCTTCTCAAGCTCCTCAATGTCCTTGATCATTGTCATACAGTGCTATGGATAGACTGTCCTTCACGCATCTTCAAATTGAAGAGTCTTTTGGATACTTCGAAGTGCGCAGTATGGCTCTGCTCACCATACAACTCTTGTAGGTGAGTGATCATATCTCGGATAGTGGGTATATGCTTGTGCTGGCTTTGCAACTCGTTTGACATAGACACCAGTACATAACACTTGACCCGACTGTCTTCATCATCCACTTCTCGAAAGCAGCTCTTTGCTCAGCAGTAGAATGGTTTGGTATCACTATGGGATTCTGATCGAGAACATGGCTTAACTTTTCTGAGGTCAGTACAATCCTAAGATTTCTAAGCCAGTCTTTGTAATTGGCATCGATCAAACGATTGATTTCAAGGATACAGGTTAGAGGGTTTGAGGTTGACATTGTGGCTTAACTTCGAGAGTCGAGATTCATGTTAGACTTTTATACTTAATGTTTATATTTACTTCTAGAAACTTTAAGATGCAAACAATGGCTCCCACTAATTTATCAGATCCCTCCACTCCGCGAGAAAGAATGAAAACCCAAACGCGACAGAGGATTTCTAGTGGGTGCGCGATCCCATCGATGACATACACCTCATGTTGGGAATAGTGTTCCAAAGTTAATCGTCAATCTGTTGACGGTTGTGCTCTTTCTTGTATTAGAATATGAATTATAAATAAATAAAAATTATTTTGATATTTTTCATCGCAAATTATTTCATCTTCTAATGAACTCCTGTATTGTAGTGAAGTCCTTAGGACTATTTAGACTCGACAAAGGAGAATTTGTCAATTAGTCCTTAAACCTGTTCGCAACCAAATGATACGTTGTTACCAAGGACAACAACTTTTATCAAGCATAGGTCGTTGTGTGCCATATGGGTTGGTTATTCTCTTAACCAAGGAGTGTGGAGACACTGGTATGACATACAGGTGAGATGTAAGGGTACATCTGCACTGAATGTGACTAACTCCAGAGCTCTTTCTACTGTCAAGATTTGCTCCAATGGGATATGGGTATAACTGTCCCTCCGACCTGAGACCGCCACGGTGACTTGCAAGCAACTCACTGCACTTAGGCACTGGACTATCTGAATTTCTAATTCAGTAACGGAAGGCTGCTAGGTGTAGTCAAGTACTTGACTTGTCGGTGCGTGTGTCAAGATGGGATTGACCACTCTAATTCAGGAGCTGTGTACAATCGTATTTCAATTTAGTAAAACCTTGGTTAGGGTAGTCCTAGTGAGGAGTCACAGGACTGTTTGAATTGAGCACGATTCGGATGATCTGATCAGGGTTGACAGTTTAACCCTGAGTCATCCTAAACACAGGGGTCAAAAGGGATGAATTATACAGTAACCATATTCACATAGGTTCTGAATATTGCGATTGTGACTATTCGATCTATTCGAACATCGGATACCATTGCTAGATGGTCACTTCGATTAGTACAGGAATTGGTTCCTATGCTACCGGCTTAGGTTCGAACCTGCGGGGTCACACACATTAGAGGTTCCTATCTGATCTGATGGCTGATGAAGAGTCTTATATATCTGAGACCTGTGATCGAGAATCAGGATTCTCTGATCATGAGTATCACATATTTTGGGTACCGGGGTCAAGAGTCCCACTGGTTTGGAACTTTTTTGATCAGGATTTTATATCGATGGACTCTGATGCCCGATTGCCCATCGGATTTAGACTCAATATTTATGAGAGGTTTAATTAATGATTTGATCACTAGTTAACTCAATTTGATTGAGTAATTATTTTTAGATCATGTCCAATTGAATTGGATTCAGTTGGGTTTGACCCGATTAGGTTAAGTGTTGATCTAATTGCTAAGGTGTTTTGGTCACTGATTTGATCAAGGGTTGGGCTTAGTCAATTTTTGATTTGATTAAGATTTTATTGAGTCTAATTAAGTCTAATTAAGTTGGGTTTAACTTAGTCTAATTGTGCCTAACCTATTTTGATTAGGTTGGCTCAATTAGGTTCAAACCACTTTAACTAATCTCCCTGCACCACCTCACTTCTCATGCGCCCATTTGAATTCACAAGAAACAACTTCTCATAAATTTTCTCCCACACAGAAACCTTCCCATGCCCTCTCTTGTGCACCATTTATCTGGATAAAAATGGTTGGTTGGCCATTCAAATTCAAATGAAGTTTGAATTTGAATGGGGCAACCAACTCCATGCACCAACTTGCCTTATCCATCTTGTGCGCCACTTATTTTACACAAGAAAGAGTTTCTCATGTAAACTCTTCACGTACAAGAGAGCCCATGCCCTTCTCTTCTCACAGCAAGAGTGGATAAGGATGGGTTGTTTTGCATTTGAATTCAAATTCAATTTGAATTCAAATGAGCAACCACTTATCTTTATCCTCTCACACGGATAAGACACGTCTTGCACTGTTTTAAAAGAGAAGAAAAAGTGGAGTGTGCGTAGTTTTTTTCTGAGAGAGAATAGTGGGCGTGAGGAAGCCTTGTGCATGAGTTTGAAGTCCAAAAACTTCTGAGAGAAAAGAAAAGAAAAGAAATAAAAAGCGGGCGCAGGGTTTTCAGAGAGTACCCTAGGGTTTCAGCCTGGGGTTCGAAAAGTGAGTAAGTGAGCTATGAGTGTTGTGAGCCCACCAAACTTTAGGGAGAGCTTCATCAACCTCTCAAGCACCTCTGTTGATGATCCAGAATATCTGAAGAGTCAGCAGATCAAGATCGAAGGAGTTCGATCAACATCGGCCATCAAAAGGGTTCAGCCATGAACTAGCATTCGTGAGGAGCCGATCAGACCGGGAGCTTCATGTGGATGATCCACAGAGGCCAGACATATTGTGTGACTATATTGTGATGATCAGACCCTCTCGATGGTGATCAGATTATGGCGATCGACTACCCGTACAATGGTAATGTGTTCTGAACACATAACAGTAAAATATTTACTGTAGAAGTTTGAATTTCAAATTTAAATGCATGCATGCTATATATCATATTTAGATCTTAGTGTAGAATAAATACATATTAAATAATTAGATTAATTAATAATTTCTATTGTAAAATTATCGTTTTACCCCTGCACTCAAATTTCACTTCAAATGGTATCAGAGTGGGTTCTAAAATATGATATATATTTGCATGCGTAGATTAAGTTGTAATCTAAAAGTTGAAATTTAAAATTTAAAATTTAAATTTTGAAATCGATATATTTAGATATACTTGATCCAAGTAACAAGTAGTCTAATTGGATTGGTTGCCATGGTCGTCCGATCATAGGAGAAAAATAGGGTTTAAAGGCCCTCTCCTCCCATTCGATGGGGTTCTCCTATGGTGGTAGGGGTGCCGCTGCAATTATATTCCATGCAGATGAAGCAGTGAAAGGACTTAATTGTAAAGGTTTAATTGTAAAATTTATCATGAATGTGTTAGATTAGATCTAAAGGAATATTCATGATTTATTTTGATTGAGTTATTTTCTATTATGTAATTAGCAATAGAATTGCTGTTTATGAAATGTGCTGATCTGTTTATGAAATGAGTCAACATATTTGATGAATAGAAAATAAAACCTTTCAAATTTGAAAATTATTTTTAAAAAATCAAATCCTGACCCATCAGTCCAAATACTTAATTAAAAGAATTAAGTGTTATCAAGTTGGTCTAGAATTGTGAATTAAGACCTAAGACAATTGCATAAACTTATGGGTCAATGGGTTAGATGGATTAGGTCCATAATTGGGTTAGACCTAAGATTAGCTTAAAGAAATGAACTAAATTAGAGTAATTGATCAAATCTAATCAAAAATTGAATTAGATTAGGTCAAGGACACTCTAGATTCAACTCCAATAGTTGTAGTTGAATGGGTCCATGTCTTTAACTAGACCAAGATGGACTTAATTCATGGCTACGCAGTGGAACTCTATTTACTAAGTTGATCAAATTAAAACTAATGAACCAATTAGTGTTTAAGGTAAGTACGACAGTCTGACCAGTGGTTTTTAAGTGGGAGCTACTCGCATTGATTCGATCTCTGACGAGTTAATGGCATATCCCCACCACTGATCTCACTTACCTGGCCAACCTGGTGAGTTAAGTTTTGATTAGATCACTTGGTGATTAGGGCTCACCCATGTCATTAGGTAAATCAGTGTGACTGATTTAGGTGCTCTTAATGCCAGCTTTAATTAAATCTTTTTTAATCTGACTTGGTGAAGTCAGTGGGAGGATTGAAATTAGCTGGTTAATTTTTTTTCTTCTATCCTTTCATAAAAATCCTCAAAAATTATTAGGTCCCTAAAATAATTAAGTTATAGTGATAACTAAGTCATAGCCTCCCATTAAGCAAGTGATAATGAGTCCATTAGTTTAATAATCACTGGAGGCCCAAAGGCCTGGTGCTTATTGACTAATGGAATTATCATTCATAATATGATAATTTGGTTGAGTCTTTTTGATGGTGGTCAGGTTGGCCGACCAAAGTCGGGCCTGATCATTTATTGGTCTGATTCACCAAATCTAATCATGTTAATGGTTGGACCGAATCAGATCTTTTCAGTGGAGGCCAAAGCCTACTGTTTAGGTTCTGGAGCAAAATTAATTACTAGAAGTTGTTTAGAGAAACAACTGATTATAAACCTACCCATAGATGCACATGGGTTGACCAACCAAAGTTGGGCTCATGTGTAGTCTGTGTGGATTCTAGTACCCACTAAAGAATTAAAGTAATTCTTTGAATTGGAGGTTGAGGCTACCAGTTCGTAAAAATACTAGAAGAAACTTTAGACTAAAGTCCAAGTCTTTAGTATTAATAATTTATATACTAATAGAGGTCTGGTTTTTCTTTATGCAGCTATGGCCACTACCTTGTCGCTTCGGTCATTATTAGATAATGACAAGCTCATGGGACATAATTTTGATAGCTGGTATCAAAAATTGAAAATCATCCTTGAGCATGAGCGGATCCTTTATGTAGTAATGGATCCGGCACCTGAGGAGCTAGCTCCGAATGTTAGAGGGACGATCCGAGATACTTACCAGAAGTGGCTCAACGATCGCACCACCGTTCGATGTATAATGCTGGCGGCAATGAATGATGAGTTCAGCTACAGATTTGAGAATGCCCAGCCGCAGGAGATGCTTCAAATATTAAACGACTCTTTTGGCACGCCTGATGATGTTGAAAGGCACAAAACTAGTTGTGCCATTTTCAATGCTCGGATGAGGGATGGGGCCTTAGTCACCGATCATGTACTGTACATGATTGAAATAATTGAATGCCTAAAGTAAACTGGGCTTTTCCTTGCACGAGCAACTCGCTAAGGATGCGATCCTTAATTCTTTGCCCAAGTCCTTCCTCCCCTTCTTTATTCATTTTTGGATGACAAAGCCTGCAGTGAACTACCACGGCTTGTTGGGATTGCTGCAGAACTTTGAGAAGGATCACCAGCTCCATAAGGAGTCAGCGAATGTTGTGGGAGGGTCTTCTTCTGGTCGTCGACCCTTTAAGAAAGGGAAAAAGAACAAGAAGAAGAAGAATAAGAAGGTGCAGCCACTGAAGTAAAATTTGAGTGCAGGGGTAAAATGATAATTTTAAAACTTTTTCAAAATTACTATTTTACAGTAAAAATAATTAATTAATCTAATTAATTAACATATGTTTACCCTACACTAGGATCTAAATATAATATATAGCATACATACATTTAAATTTGAAATTCAAATTCGAACAGTTAACAATTTACTGTTCTGTGTTCAGAACACAATACCTTTATGTGGGTAGTCGATCTCCATAATCTGATCACTGTTGGGAGGATCTGATCATTGCAACATAGCCACATAGTATGTCTGGCCTCTGCGGATCGTCCACACGCAGCTCCCGGTCTGATCAGCTCCTCATGAGTGCTAGCTCCTTGTAGAGCCCTTTCGATGACTGATGCTGATCGAACTCCTTCGATCGATGTCTGCCGACTCTTTGAATACTCTGGATCATCAGTAAGTGTGCTTGAGAGGTTGATGAATCTCTCTCTAAAATTTGGTGGGCTCACGACACTCGTAGCTCACCTTCTCACTTCCCGAATCTCAGGCTGAAACCCTAGGGAACTCACTGAAAAACCTTGCACCTAATTTTCTTTCTTTTCTTTCTTTTTCTCTCGGAAGTTTTAGACTTCCTACTCATGCACAAGGGTTTCTCATGCCCCACTTTCTCTCTCCAAAAATTTTTACGCACGCCCCATCTTTCTCCTCTTTTTAAAACAATGTAGAACGTGTCTTATCCGCGTGAGAGGATAAAAATAAGTGGTTGCACATTTGAATTCAAATCAAATTTGAATTCAAATACAAACCAACTCATCCCTATCCACTTGGGTGTGAGAAGAGAAAGTGCGTGGCTGCTTTGTGCTTGGAAAGGTTTCATGAGAAACTCTTTCTCGTGTAAGATAAGTGGCGCACAAGATGGATAAGCATGAAGGCATAAGGGATAAGTTATCCATTCAAATTCAAACATGCTTTGAATTTGAATGGCTAACTAATCAATTTTATCCAAAGATTGGTGCACAAGAGTGGGTGTGGGAAGGGCTTTGCATGAGAGAAAATTCATGAGAAGTTTTTTCTCATGAATTCAAATGGGTGCAGAGATATGAAGTGGCACAGGGATTCAAATTCAAATGGTGGTTTAATCTTAATTGAACCAACCTAATCAAAATAGGTTAAGCACAATTAGACTAAATTAAATCTAACTTAATTAAGCTTAATTAGGCTCAATAAAATCTTAATCAAATCAAGAATTGACTAAGTCCAACCTCTGATCAAATCAGGGACCAAACCATCTCGACGATTAGGTCAACTCTTAACCTAATTGGGTCAAACCCAACTGAATCCAATTCAATTGGACTTGATCCAAAAATAATTACTCAATTAAATTAAGTTAATTAGTGATCAAATCACTAATTAAACCTCTCATAAATATTGAGTCCAAATCTGATGGGCAATCGGGTATCAAAGTCTATCGATATGAAACCTTGATCGAAGAGTCCCAAACCAGTGGGACTCTTGACCCCGGTACCCAAAATGTGTGGGACTCATGATCAAAGAATCCTGATTCTCTATCATGGAGTCGCAAACATGTAGGACTCATAGTCTACGAATATTAGGACTCTTCATCAGCCATCAGATCAGATAGGAACCTCTAATGTGTGTGACCCCGCAGGTTCGAACCTAAGCCGGTAGCACAGGAACCAATTCCTGTACTAATCGAAGTGACCATCTAGCAATGGTACCTGACATTCGGATAGGTCGAATAGTCATAATCGCAACACTCAGAACCTACGTGAATATGGTTACTGTATAATTCATCCCTTTTGACCCCTGTGTATAGGATGACTCAGGGTTAAACTGTCAACCCTGATTAGATCATCCGAGTCATGCTCAACTCAATCAGTCCTGTGACTCCTCACTAGGACTGCCCTGGCCAAGGTTTTGCTAAATTGAAACACGACTGTACACAGCTCCAGAACTGGAGTGGTCAATCCCATCTTGACACATGCACCGACAAGTCAAGTACTTGACTACACACAGTATCTTTCCATCACTGAATTAGAAATTCAGGTAGTCTAGTGCCTAACTGCAGTGAGTTGCTTGCAAGTCACCATGGCGGTCTCAGATCGAAGGGATAGTTATACCCATATCCCATCGGAGCAAATCTTGACAGTAGAAAAGGCTCCAGAGTCGGTCATGTTCAGTGCAGATGTACCCTTACATCTCACCTGTATGCCATACCAATGTCTCCACACTCCTTGGTTAAGAGGACAACCAACCCATATGGCACACAATGACCTATGCTCGAAAAACATTGTTGTCCTTAGTAACAACGTATCATTTGATCACGAACAGGTTTAAGGACTAAACGATAAATCCTCCTTTGTCAAGTCTAAATATTCTTAAGGACTTCACCACAACACAGGAGTTCATTAGAAGATGACAATTTTGTTGGGAATAGTGTCTCAAAGCCAATCATCAGCCTGTTGACGGTTGTGCTCATTTTTATATTTGTACATGAATTATGAATTAATAAATATTATTTTGATATTTTTCATCACAAAATGCTTCATCTTCTAATGAACTCCTATGTTGTGGTGAAGTCCTTAGGACTATTTAGACTCGACAAAGGAAGATTTATCGTTTAGTTCTTAAATCTGTTCGCGACCAAATGATATGTTGTTACCAAGGACGACAACGTTTATCAAACATAGGTCGTTGTTGCCATATAGGTTGGTTGTCCTCTTAACCAATGAGTGTAGAGACACTGGTATGGCATACAGGTGAGATGTATGGGTACATCTGCATTGAATATGATGGACTCTGGAGCTATTTTTACTGTCAAGATTTGCTCCAATAAAATATGGGTATAAATATCCCTCCGACCTGAGACCACCACGATGACTTGCAAGCAACTCACTGCACTTAGGCACTGGACTACCTGAATTTCTAATTCAGAGATGGAAGGCTGCTGGGTGTAGTCAAGTACTTGACTTGTTGGTGCGTGTGTCAAGATGGGATTGACCACTCTAGTTAGGAGCTGTGTACAGTCGTGTTTCAATTTAACAAAATCTTGACCAGGGTAGTCCTTGTGAGGAGTCACAGGACTGTTTGAGTTGAGCACGATTCAGATGATCTGATCAGGGTTGACAGTTTAACCCTGAGTCATCCTAAACACAGGGGTCAAAAGGATCAATTATACAGTAACCATATTCATGTAGGTTCTGAGTGTTGCGATTGTGACTCTTCGACCTATCCGGATGTCGGGTACCATTGCTAGATGGTCACTTCGATTAGTACAGGAATTGGTTCCTGTGCTACCGGCTTAGGTTCGAACCTGTGGGATCACACACATTAGAGGTTCCTATCTAATTTGATGGCTGATGTATAATCCTACATATTTGAGACTCAGTGATTGATAATCAGGATTCTCTGATCATGAGTTCCACACATTATGGGTACCGGAGTTAAGAGTCCCATTGGTTGGGACTTTTCAATCAGGGTTATATATTGATGAATTCTGATGCCCGATTGCCGATCAAATTTGGACTCAGTATTTATGAGAGGCTTAATTAATAATTTAATCACTAATTAACTCAATTTGATTGAATAATTATTTTTGGATTAAGTCCAATTGAATTGGATTCAGTTGGGTTTGACCCGATTAGGTTAAGAGTTGACCTAATCGTCGAGATGGTTTGGTCCCTGATTTGATCAGGGGTTGGGCTTAGTCAATTCCTGATTTGATTAAAATTTTATTGAGCCTAATTAAGCCTAATTTAGTTGGGTTTAAATTAGTCTAATTGGACCTAAATTATTTGGTTCAATTAGGTTGGTTTAAATAATTAAACCACCTTGACCCAATCTCCATGCGCCACACCACTTCCATTACACCCATTTGAATTCATGAGAAGAAACTTCTCATGAATTATTTCCTCATGCCAAGCCCTCTCCATGCCCCACTTTAATGTGCCATATGAATGGATAAGGATGATTGGTTGGCCATTCAAATTCAAAATAAAGTTTGAATTTGAATGGGCAATCAATCTTTGCACCTTATCCCTTTTTTTACGCCTCATTTATTACATGAGAAAAAGTTTCTCATGAAATCACTCCATGCACAATTTAAGCCATGCCTCACACCTTTAGTGGATAAGGGATGAGTTGGTGTCCATTTGAATTCAAAATTTGATTTGAATTCAAATGTGTAATTACTCATCTTTATCCTTTCTTTTGGATAAGACGTTTGACGTTGTTATAAAAGGAGGAGAAGAGTGGGGCGTGCAAGTAGAAGATTTTTAGAGAAAAATTTTGGGACGTGAGAAGTCTTGTGCGTGAGAAGGAAGTCCATATCCTTCCAAGAGAAAAAGAAAGAAAAGAAAGAAAAGTGGGTGCAAGGTTTCCGGTGAGTTCCCTAGAGTTTTAGCTTGGGGTTCGGGAAGTGAGAAAGTGAGCTACGAGTGTCGTGAGCCCACAAAATTTCAGGAAGATCTTCAACATCCTCTCAAGCATGTCTGTTGATGATTTAGAGCATCCAAAAAATCGACAGATATCGATCAAAGGAGTTCGATCAGCATCGACCGTCAAAAGGGCTCTACAACGAGCTAGCACTCGTGAGGAGTCGATCAGACTGGAAGCTTCATGTGGATGATCCGCAGAGGTTAGACATGCTGTGTGGCTGCATCGCGATGATCAGACTCTCCCGACGGTGATCAGATTGCGGCGATCTACTACCCGCACAAAGATATTATGTTCTGAACACATTACAGTAAAGTGTTTACTGTTTGAATTTGAATTTTAAATTTAAATGCATGCATGCTATATATCATATTTAGATCGTAGTGTAGGATAAATTTATATTAATTAATTAGATTAATTAATATTTTTCCACTATAAAATCATAATTTTGAAAAAGTTTTAAAATTACCATTTTACCCCTACACTGAATTTTCTCCAAAATTAATATCAGAGCGGGTTCTTAGATATGATATATATATTTGCATGTGTAGATTAAGTTATAATCTAAAAGTTTAAATTTAAAATTTGAAATTCAAAATTTAAAATTTGAATTTTGAAAGTTGTTCGAAATTCAAAATTCAAAAAAAAATTTGAAATTCAAAATTTGAATTTTGAATTTTGAAATTTGAAATTCAAAATTCAAAAATTTGAAATTCAAAATTTGAAATTTGAAATTTGGTTGAAATTTCAAATTTGAAATTCAAAATTTAAAATTTGAAATTTGAAATTCAAAATTTAAAATTCAAAAATTTGAATTTGAAATTTGAAATTTGTTTGAAATTTAAAATTCAAAATTTAAAATTTAAAATTTGAAATTTAAATTTTAAAATTGGTATATTGAGATATACTTGATCCAAGTAGCAAGTAATCGAATTGGGTTGGTTGCCATGGCCGTCCGGTCATAGGAGAAAAGTAGGGTTTAAGGCCCTCTCCTTCCATTCGATGGGGTCTCCTATGGCAGTAGGGATGTCGCTACAATTATATCCCATGCAGATGAAGCAGCAAAAGGAATTAATTGTACAGGTTCAATTGTGAAATTTATCATGAATGTGTTAGATTAGATCTAAAGGAATATTCATGATTTATTTTGATTGAGTTATTTTTTGTTATGTAATTAGCAATAGGATTGCTATTTATGAAATGTGCTGATCTATTTATGAAATGAGTCAACATATTTGGTGAACAGAAAATAAAACCTTTCAAATTTGAAAATTATTTTTAAAATTTCAATCCCTGACCCATCAGCCCAAATACTTAATTAAAAGAATTAAGTGTTGTCTAGTAGGTCTGGAATTGTGAATTAAGACCTAAGACAATTGCATAAACTTGTGGGTCAATGGGTTAGATGGATTAGGTCCATAATTGGGTTAGACCTAAGGTTAGCTTAAAGAAATGAACTAAATTAGAGTAATTGATCAAATCTCATCAAAAGTTGAATTAGATTATGTCAAGGATACTCTAGACTCAACTCCAATAGTTGTTGTTGGGTATAAAATACCCCCAGCCGAAGTCCTCAACAAAATCAACAACTCCGCCAGCAAGGCCGACCTTAAAGGCAAGCTTCGTCCGGACTCCTACGGGAGCCGGACTTCGTCCCCAACTCCAGCGGCTGCAGACAGACTTCGTCCGGACCCCTACGAGAGCCGAACTCCGCCGACGACTTCAACAAGTAGACTCCACCCGGACTCCTACGGGAGCCGGGCTCCGTCCTCAACCTCAACTGCTGGTAAGCTGTCCGGACTCCTATGGGAGCCGGACTTCGCCTTTAACTTTGATTGCAGGAAGACTCCGCCCGGACTCCTACGGAGCCGGGCTTCATCCTCGACTCCAACGGCTGCAGACAGACTTTGTCCGGGCCCCTACGGGAGCCGGACTCCGCCGACGACTTCAACAAGTAGACTCCGCCCGGACTCCTACGGGAGCCGGGCTCCGTCCTCAACCTCAACTGCTAGTAAGCTGTCCGGACTTCTACGGGAGCCAGACTTCGCCTTTACTTTGATTGTAGGAAGACTCCGCCCGGACTCCTACGGGAGCCGGGCTTCATCCTCGACTCCAACGGCTGCAGACAGACTTCGTCCGGGCCCCTACGGGAGCCGGACTCCACCGATAACTCCGACCTTAAGTTGACTCCGCCTGGACTCCTACGGGAGCCGGGCTCCATCCTCAACCTCAACTGCTGGTAAGCTGTCCGGACTCCTACGGGAGCCAGACTTCGCCTTTGACTTTGATTGCAGGAAGACTCCGCCCGGACTCCTACGGGAGCCGGGCTTCGTCCTCGACTCCAACGGCTTCAGACAGACTTTGTCCAGACTCTTACGGGAGCCGAACTCCACCGACGACTTCAACAAGTAGACTCCGCCCGGACTCCTACGGGAGCCGGGCTCCGTCCTCGACAACGACTGCCGGTAAGCCCCGTCCGGACTCCTACGGGAGCCGGACTTGGCCTTTAACTTTGATTGCAGGAAGACTCCGCCTGGACTCCTACGGGAGTCGGACTTCACCCTCGACTCCAACGGCTGCAAAACAGACTGCGTCCGGACTCCTACGGGAGCCGGACTCCGCCGACAACTCTGACCACAAGCAGACTCCGCCCGGACTCCTACGGGAGTCGGGCTCGGTCCTCAACGTCAACTACTGGCAAGCTTCGTCCGGACTCCTATGGGAGCCGGACTTCGCCCTCGACTCCAACGGCTGCAAAACAGACTGCGTCCGGACTCCTACGGGAGCCGGACTCCGCCGACAACTCCGACCGCAAGCAGACTCCGCCCGGACTCCTACGGGAGTCAGACTTCGCCCTCGACTCCAACGGCTGCAAAACACACTGCGTCCAGACTCCTACGGGAGCCGGACTCCGCCGACAACTCCGACCGCAAGCAGACTCCGCCCAGACTCCTACGGGAGCCGGGCTCGGTCCTCAACGTCAACTACTGGCAAGCTTCGTCTGGACTCCTACGGGAGCCGGACTTCACCCTCGACTCCAACGGCTGCAAAATAGACTGCGTCCGGACTCCTATGGGAGCCGGACTCCGCCGACAACTCCGACCGCAAGCAGACTCCGCCCGGACTCCTACGGGAGCCGGGCTCCGTCCTCAACGTCAACCTCTAGTAGACCATGTCTGGACTCCTGTGGGAGCCGGGCCTCACCTTTAACTTTGATTACAGGAAGACTCCGCCCGGATTCCTACAGAGGCCGGACTCCGACCGCTGCCGAGCTTCAGTCGATAGATCTGCGCCCCTTGGCGGCCCTGCTCCACTTCCTACAACGGATCCCGCACTGCTCCATCACCCCTGACAGGCCACAGTAACGGTCGCAGCCCTGCTCCACTCTCTGTGGCGGACCCTACGCGACCCCATTACTCTCTGACAGGCTGTATCAACGGCCATGATTTTGCTCTGCTCCCTGCGGCAGGTGCTGCGTGACTCCACTACTTCATGGCAGGCCGCAATAACGGCCACGATCCTGCTCCACCTCCTGCAACGGATACCGCACGATTCTCCCATCCGTTGGCAAGTCACGACAACGGACGCTGCTCCACTCCTCGCAACTGATTCCACGTGATGAGCTACGGCGATAGCCACGATTTCGCTCCACTACCCTTCGCAATAAAGTCCCCCTGACTACGGGCGGCCCACTACCAGACGGTTACAAACATCGCCATCAATCCGTTACCTCCTCCGCCTACAAAAGAGGGACCCAGATACGTTATTCTATAAGCTCATTTCTTATCTCAAAACTCTGCTAAATTCTCCGTTCGAGCGCTCCATTCTTGTTGAGGCAGAGAACTGACTTGAGCGTTGGAGGGTCTTGCCGGAGCAACCCCACCTTCGGTTTAGACTTCCCTTGCAGGTCCCGACGGCGACCGCGACTTCTCCGACTCCAGCTTCTCCGACGCAAGCAGATTTTTGCACCAACAGGATTGACGCTAGAGGAAGGGCCTGAACCTTCGCAGTACCCTTGTTCTTAAAGGAGCGCTCAACGGATCCACTTCCGGCCATCTTTTCCGGCATCCACTCCTCCTTCCCTCATCCGATGCCTTCTCACGAGGCCTTTGCACAACTGCCTCCGGCTATGGTCGCCGATAAGCCGGATGACCGGCCCCTGCCAGATTCCGTCAATGCCATCTCGGGGGAATCCCGGCAAGAGGCAACCAACATACCAGCTGCATCCCCCAAGCGGCAAAAAGTTGAAGAGCCCATAACTTTTACCGAAGAAGACACCCAGGGAGTCCAATTCCCTCATAATGATGCGGTCGTAGTTTCTCTGAATATAGTAAATTACGATGTCCGTCGCATTCTCATCGACAACGAAAGTTTGGCCGACATCTTGTTCTACGATGCCTTTTCAAGGATGTCCGCTCTTGGCGGTCATCTGAGACCGATTTGCTCCCCCTTGATAGGGTTTACCGGTGATGCCGTTCTGACGGAGGGAATGATAGCTCTGACTGTGGCCGCGGGTCAGTATCCAAAGCAGTCCAGGGCTCTGGTGAATTTCTTGGTGGTAAAGGCGCCATCCGCCTACAATGCAATCCTTGGCCGACCCGGCCTTAATGCTCTTCGAGCTGTCGTATCGACCTACCATTTGAAACTGAAGTTCCCCACCTACCAGGGGATTGGAGAGGTCCGGGGAGACCAAGCTCTAGCTAGACATTGCTACAGCATCGCCTTGCAAAGAAGCGACCGGGCTGACCCCTATCCCGTCGATGGATTGGATGCTCGCGACGACCTCACCGAAGAAAGGGGCGGCCCAATCGAAGATCTGGTACCAGTCCCCCTGAATGATGGGAACGCGGAGCATGTGGTGTTAATTGGCTCCAGCCTAAGGGAGGAGGTGTGGACGCATCTTATTGATTTCCTCCGAAGGAACGCAGACGTTTTTGCTTGGGTTCCGACGGACATGCCCGGGATTGACACGGAAGTCATGGAACATCGTCTAGCGGTCGATCCTAAGCATCGACCGACAAAAGAAAAAATTTAGAATCATGCCCCGGAGAGGCAGAGGGCGATAGCTGAGGAAGTGGATAAGCTTCTCAAGGCCGGATTCATTAAGGAAGTCAATTATCCTGATTGGATTTCCAATGTTGTTTTGGTCAAGAAAGCAAACGGCAAGTGGAGGATGTGTATATACTTCAAAAAGCTGAATAAGGCTTGTCCAAAGGATAGCTACCCCCTGCCCAGAATCGACCAACTGGTTGACGCTACCTCAGGCCATGAGCTCCTCACTTTTATGGATGCATTCTCCGGCTATAATCAAATTAGAATGGCGTCAGAAGATGAAGAAAAGACAGCTTTCATCACTAATCGTAGCCTTTACTGCTACAGGGTCATGCCATTCGGCCTCAAGAATGCCGGCGCAACCTACCAATGGCTGGTGAACAAAATTTTCAAAGAGCAAATCGATCGAAACATGAAGGTCTACTTGGACGATATGCTTGTAAAAAGCAAATCCTCCGGGGATCATGTCTCCGATCTCGAGGAAACCTTTGGCGCTCTTTGAAAGTACAGAATGAAGCTGAACCCAACTAAATGCGCTTTTGGGGTAACCTCAGGGAAATTCCTGTGCTTCATGGTATCAGGGTGCGGGATTGAGGCCAATCCAGAGAAAATTCACGCTATCCAAGAGATGACCGCCCCAAAGTCAATCAAGGAGGTTCAGCGCCTCACAGGGAGGATAGCGGCTCTTAATCGCTTCGTCGCGAGGTCGGCTGAATGATGTTTGCCCTTCTTTCAAACCCTCAAGCAGTCGAAGAACTTCTGTTGGACCTCTAAATGCCAACAGGCGTTCGAAGAATTAAAAAACTACCTCAGCTTACCCCCGCTGCTGGCAAAGCCTGAACCTGGGGAGGAATTATTTTTATACCTGGCGATCTCTCCCATGGCCCTTGCGGCCGTCCTTGTCAAAGAAGAAACGAAAGTCCAGCGACCAGTCTACTACATTAGCCGCGTGCTAAGGGACGCTGAGAGCAGGTACACCAAATTAGAAAAACTGACCTATGCCTTGTTGGTTGCAGCTCGGAGGCTCCGACCCTACTTTCAAGGGCACACCGTGACGCTACTCACCGATCAACCGATCAAGGCAGTTTTGCACCGGGCTGACGCCTCCAGAAGAATGACAAAATGGGCGATCGAGCTCACGGAATTTGACATCAACTACAGACCTAGACCAGCAGTAAAGGCCCAAATATTGGCAGATTTCATAGTAGAATGCACCATCCCAGAGGAGGCCGAACCTGAGCAAAGCAAGGGTGACGACCTAAAGTCTCAACCGAATTCCCCCAACGAAGAAGCCAATCCCTCCGATTGCTTTTGGACCCTCTATGTGGATGGATCTTCCAACATGGAGGGTGCGGGTGCAGGCCTGATTTTGGTCAGCCCGGAGGGAGTCATCGCAGAGTACGCTCTGCGCTTCGAGTTTTCCGCAACAAACAATGGAGCAGAATATGAAGCTCTGATCGCAGGATTAAGGATCGCCAAAGAGCTGGGAATAGGTCAACTTCGGGTACACAGCGACTCCCAACTAGTGGTGGGACAAGTCTGCGGGAGTTATGAAGCGCGGGAGGACAGTATGACCAAATATCTTGAGAAAGTAAAAGAGCTTACCCCCGCCTTTAGCATCTTCGACATTAGGCAGATTCCAAGGCTGGAGAATACCAGAGCCGATCTTCTCTCCAAGCTGACGACATCGGCTCCGGCCGAATTGCCCAAAGGCATCCTTTTTGAAGTTCTGAAACATCCGAGTACGGAAGAATCGCGGCCCGTAATGGAGGTCGACCACGAGCCCAGCTGGGTCGACCCGCTGATAACCTATCTTAGAGATGGAGTTCTCCCCCAGGACGCGAAAGAAGCTCGGAAGCTCCGAAATCAAGCCTCTCAGTACATCCTTTATGAGGGCAAATTGTACAAAAGATCATACTCCTTGCCCCTCTTAAGATACCTCCAGCCCTCGGAAGCTGACTACGCTTTGTGGGAAGTGCACGAGGGAGCTTGCGGAAGCCATTTGGGAGCCAGATCTTTATCCCATAAGTTACTCCGCCAAGGATACTACTGGCCAACGATGCATCATGATTCGATTGAGTATGTCAAAAAGTGCGATCGATGCCAGAGATACGCCAACATCCAGAGACAGCTCGCCACCGAGCTCACACCTTTGAGCGCCCCATGGCCTTTTGCACAGTGGGGGATGGACATCCTTGGCTCCTTTTCCATGGCGTCCGGACAAAGGAAGTTCCTCCTTGTAGCGATCGACTACTTCACCAAATGGGTTGAAGCCGAACCACTAGCAAAAATCACAGAAGCGAAAGTGCAAGATTTCGTCTGGAAGTCAATTGTGTGCAGGTTCGGTTTGCCTAGAACCCTAATCACTGATAATGGACGGCAATTCGCGGGAGCAAGATTCACCAAATTCTGTGAAGACCTAAACATCTCCCACCACTTCACTTCAGTAGCCCATCCTCAAGTGAACGGCGAAGCTGAGGTGACTAACAGAACCCTTTTGCAGGGGATTAAGACAAGGCTTGAAAAAGCAAAAGGAACTTGGGCGGACGAGCTTTATCACGTGCTATGGGTGTATCGAACTACCCAGAGGATACCTACAGGGGAGACCCCCTTTGCTTTAGCCTTCGGAATGGAAGCCGTCATCCCGATCGAGCTTAAACTCCCGTCGGCACGAGTCGTGGCATTCGACGAACACCAAAATTCACAAGATCTTAGAGCCAACCTCGACCTGCTGGAAGAAAGATGGGAGATCGCTCAGATTCGAATGGCAGCCTACAGACAGAAAGTTGCTCGATATTACAACGCCCGGGTCAAGAACAAAGCCTTTAAAGTGGGAGATCTAGTGCTTCGACGATCTGCTATCTCGCAACCTCAGGATCGGGGGAAGCTCGTCCCAAACTGGGAGGGACCTTATGAGGTCAAAGAAGTAGTCCGGCCCGGAACTAATTATCTTAAGGAACTCGGAGGGGCCGACCTCCCGTGACCATGGAGCTCAGAAAACTTGCGGATGTACTATCAGTAACTTCACTTTAATCAATGATCGCATACCCATACGTCTTTGGACAATTCAAACAAACTGTATCAAAAACAAAAGAGGTCATTGATGACCTTAAGACGACGTGAAAAAGACAAAAGAAAAATGAAGAAGTTCGACAGACAACTATTCGATGCAAAGTACAGACAAGGTAACAAAATTTCCTCTTCATTTAATAAGATATACGTTACAGGACCCGGTGGGTCGGGAAAAAAAAAAAAAAAAGAGATATACATCATTGCGAGCCTCGCGAGTACGGCTTGGAAAGGATATACCGGAGGCCGCTCCAAGCTACGAACTCCTCTTCCCGTCTCTGTCCTCCTCAGCCACGTTCTCCAGTGCGTGTAGCAGACCTATCGGCTCTCGTCCCGTCTCACTTCACTCCATCTCCGAAGTCCCAACCCTAGGGGGAAAAGGGTGGGATAGTGTTGCTCCAAGATTGATTTTGATGATTACAAAGCAGATTGAAGGGATACAAATATTTTAAATTGAAAAAGTCTTTATGCTCTTCAGGGGCAAAATCATAATTTTACTAAAATCCTGATTTGATAGTATCATTTGGTAGAACAAATGATTTGTAATCTATTGGTGAAAATTTCATTGTTTTTGGGCTTATATTTTTGAAGTTATGAAGGTTTGAAGTGCATGAGTCGACTCATGAGTCAACTCATGGCACAATGAGCTGATTGGCACACTGGATTTTTGGCTTGGCACGACCTGTGAGTCGACTCATGAGTCGACCCACAAGACATGAGTCGACTCATGAGTCGACCCCTGCTGATTTGAGCCAAAAAAATTTCAGAAACCAAATCTCTGGTCTTTGCAACAGAGGTCGACTCATGAGTCGACCCCTGAAGCATGAGTCGACTCATGAGTCGACCCCTGCGACGGAAATCGTCTACAACGGCTAGTTTTTTGCACGTTTTAATTGCCTTTTATGCTCCCTAAAAATTCTCTAACGGCTCTTTTTCTGCCTAATATGTTTTTCTTGTTTCTTAATGCTATAAAAGGTTTCAAAAGGTGAAAATACAGGAGAAAAATAGAAGATCAAACATTTATACAAGAGGATCCAAAATCTACATGAGAAAGCCTGAGATCAACGAAATACCCAAAAGAAAAGGAGAGAGGATCCACAATATACACGAGAGATTGTGAAAAAGAAAAGCAAGATCATTCAAAGAGATGAATTTTCAAGCCTATTGTTCAACCTTGATCAAGAGATCTTTCAAAGCCTTCAAGAAGTCTTCAATCAAGTTCATCTTCTTCTCAAGCGTTCATTCAACTTTTCATCCACCTTGAGAAATCCAAAAAGGGGATTCTTCATTTGAGTAAAGTATTTTTATTGTTATATTCGCTCATTTAAGGAAATATTCTTGTACTTATTTGTGCTCTAAACTGTCTTACTCTTTGTGAGTAATTGATCTTGTTTTTGGAGGGTTTCCAAAACAAGGGAAGGTTGATCCGAACCTGAAATCGGAGTATTTTGGGTTAGCTTGTATCTGAGAAATAAGTGGACTAGCTTGGGATAGCTAGTGTCGGAGTTTCTGACGTTTTGTATTCAGGTTGAATACAAGTATAGTGGATTGAAATTCTCAAGTAGGAGCTTGGGGAGTGGATGTAGGTGCAAGGTTGGCACCGAACCACTATAAATCCTTGTGTTTGTGGTGTGCTTTATTGTTTCTCTTTATTTCTTTATTATATCCTTGCATTCTTGCTTTAGTAAATTAATCTTGATTTAAAGTCTTTCTTCTCATTCATCAAGCTTTTAACAAATACCTTTCATAAGTAATTAGTTGAACTTAAAATTTTTAGAAACCCAATTCACCCCCCCCTCTTGGGTTGTATAGCTGGGCAACAAGTGGTATCAGAGCCCGGTGCTCTAGCCCTTCTTTGATCTAACAATCAAAGAGCCAAAGATCTATGGCAACCCATGTCGGTACTTCTCTAGTCGAGGGGCAATCTACAAACCAACCTCCACTTTTCAATGGGTCTAATTACACCTATTGGAAAGCTTGGATGAAGATATTCATACAAGCACTCGACTATGATATATGGAGTATCATAGTGAACGGTCCTCATACACTCACCAAGATTATAGATGGTGAGGAATCAACCAAACCCGAAAAAGAATGGGATGAGGTTGATAAGAAATTGGCACAATTAAATGCTAAAGCTATGAATGTTCTTTATTGTGCACTAGATGCAAATAAATTTAATCGTATTTCTACTTGTGCATCTGCTAAAGAAATATGGGATAGGTTAGAAGTAACCCATGAGGGAACAAATCAAGTAAAAGAGTCTAAAATAAACATGCTTGTGCATAAATATGAATTGTTTAAAATGGAGCATGATGAGTCCATAACTGCTATGTTTACTCATTTTACTGATATAATTAATGGTTTAAAGAGTCTTGGCAAATCTTATACTAACAGTGAGCTTGTAAGGAAGATTCTCAGGTCATTGCCAAGAACTTGGAAAGCCAAGGTGACTGCCATCCAAGAAGCAAAGGACTTGAACACTCTACCTCTAGAAGAGCTTCTTGGATCCTTGATGACTCATGAACTTAACATGAAGCAACATCAAGAGGATGAAGTCAAAAAGAAAAGAACCATTGCCCTCAAATCCACAGCTTCGCCTGATGATGAAACGGATGACACTGAAGATGAAGAACAGGATGAAGAGATGGCACTCATCACCCGGAGATTTAAGAAGTTTCTAAGAAAAAGGAAACAGGGGATGAGAAAGAAGTTCACAAAAGGGAAACAAAGCAAAGAGAAAGAGAAAGATCAACCCCTTATATGCTACGAGTGCAAGAAGCCTGGACATTTCAGATCCGAATGTCCACAACTGAAGAAAGGTCCCAAAAAGTTCAAAAAGAAAGCAATGATGGCGACCTGGAGTGCGAGGGATGACTCTGTAGGAACCAGATCTAGGGTTTCAGGGTTAGATCTTGAAACTTTTTCAAGATCATACAGCGGAAGACTAAAATAAATCAAAATTTATTTTCTAAGATCAGAAAATCCCTAGATCTAAGATCCTATTACATGATTATTACATAGCATTAAATCAAAAATTAAAATATATATAAATATAGTATGAACTACATGTTGATCATATCAACATGTTTCTATACTAGCTACATCTAATGTATGTATTAAATAATAGATCAGATCTATTACCTTGCAAGTTAGACGCTCTAACCTCACTGATCCGGGCTTAAGGATGATGTTGCAAGCCGCACACGTGTCCGGCCTCTAGGAGTTGTCCACACGAGCCCACGAATCTCGATCAGAAGTCCTGCTTCAGGAAATCAGCACAGTATGCTAGTACTGTGCTGATCCTTCTTTGATGGTTGATCAGGTGCCTCCTTCTTCTTGATTTGGACTCTTCCAAAGATGCAAAGTAGAAGGAGGAGTTTCAGATCTGAGACGCTCTCAGGAAACTCAAGATGGAAGGAGGAAAGATATGAAAATAAAAACCCTAGAAGAAGACCCTCTTCTTCTTCACGTTTTTCTCTCTAGACACCCAAACTTGCATCTTTTATATCTCTACGACCCAAAGGTATTTCTCTCTGATTTTTGGATGGCAGAAAGGCCTCTCAAAAAGCTATCTCCCCTTTAAATTTCACGAAGAAACTCATCTTATATAGAGAGATATGATAGAGTCCTTGTCTAGGTCAAACACCTAGTCAAGGCTTATCCAAACATGGCAAGTAAAGGGACGCCCAACTCTTGAGCACCTCCTTCATATTTTTGTGGATGGATCAACAAAAAAGGGTGCACAATCTAAACCCTAAAAGTTACGAAAATTCCAAAACAAATTTGGATAAATTCGATGCAAAATTGAAAGAGTTTTGGATTTCTAAAACTCTATCTCATAGAATTCAAAATCCAAACTTATTCCTTTTAGATTTGATCCAAACCACCTTCCATGTAAGAAAGAAGAGAGGAGACCTTTTGTGAACGTGGGAGAGATCTGGGAGAGGGCTTTTGTCGCACAAAATAAGTGGAGATTGGCGTTGAATAAGAGAGAGGGCGTGGAGAAGGTTTATGTGGCGCAAGGTGGAATCCTAGTCCTACTAGGATTTTGTCTCATAACTTGTTTTAATTTGGTTTCCCAAACCAAATCAAATCAAAATTAGATCAACCCAATTAAAATAGGTCTTAACCCAATTAAGAACCTAATTTAATCAAATTTAAATTAGATTTAAATCTGATTTAATTTTCTAATCAAATTAGAAATTAGATTGACCCAAGTCCTAGTTGAACTAGGACTAGTCTTTCCTTGCACTTGGCTTATCCAATAAACCAATTGGACTTGATCCAATCAAGCCCAAACTAAATTTAATTAAATCATATTTAATTAGACTTAATCTCAGCCCATTGGCTTAATCAAATTAAGCCAATTAGCAATCAAATTGCTAATCGATCCTCCTGCAACACTTGCACTGGGTTAAATGTCAATCGTATTGATTATTTAACCCTATAATGATTCTTAATCGTTGATCAACCATCCGATCGGATCATGAACTCTAATGTGTGTGACCTCATAGGTCTGAACCTAAGCCGGTAGCATAGAAATAAATTTCTATACCAATCGAAGTGACCATCTAGCAATGGTACCCGACGTCGGATAGGTCGAATGTGTAGAACAACATCCTTAGAACCCATGCGGATATAGTTTTCATATAATTCATCCCCTTGACCAAAATGATCATAGGACACCCCAGAGCTCAACTATCAACTCTGATCAGGTTGTCCACATTGTATTTCAAAATATCAAATCCATCTGATGGATTACCCTGGCCAAGGTTTTGCTAAATTGAAATACAGCGACTCATTCTTCTCCAACTCTTGGAGTGGTCAATCCCATCTCGATCACACTCTGACTTCGCAAGTACTTGACTGTGCCAAGAAGCCTTCCGTCCCTGAATTAGAAATTCAGTTAGTCCGGTACCAAAGCACAGTGAGTTGCTTGCAAGTCACTGAGGTGATCTCAAGTCTAAGGGACACTTATACCTATATCCCATCAGAGACATTCTCGACAGCAGAATGCTCTGGAGTTGGTCACGTTCAATGATGATGTACCCTTACATCTCACCTGTATGCCATACCAGTGTCTCCACACTCTTTGGTTAAGAGGACAACCAACCCATATGGCCTACAGCGACCTATGCTCGATAGAAGCTGTCGTCCTTATTAACAGCCTATCATTTGGTCGTGAACAGTTTTAAGGACTAATCGATAAATCCTCTCTTTATCGAACTTAAATAGTCCTAAGGACTTCATCATAACAACGGAGTTCATTAGAAGATGAAAGCTTATGATGAAAATGCCAAATATATTTTATTTATTAACAAATCAATTACAATACTTGGTTGCTCAACCGTCAACAGCTTGACGATTGGCTTTTTGGGACACATTTCCCAACAACTCCCACTTGTCCTAAAGCCACTCGGCACAGTATCTAATACCCATCTTCGACTTGTGGTTGTCGAACTCCTTTATTGCCAGGGCTCTAGTGAAGGGGTCGGCTAGGTTCTCCTTTCAGTCGATCTTCTGAAGGTCGACGTCACCTCGATCCACGATCTCTCGGACCAGGTGGAAGCGGTGCAAGATGTGCTTCATCCACTGATGTGCTTTGGGTTCCTTCACCTGAGCTATGGTACCAGTGCTGTCGCAGTAGAGCAGGACTGGACCATCGAAGGAGGATGCTACTCCAAGCTCATTGATGAATTTCCTCAGCCACACAGCTTCCTTCGCGGCATCCGATGCTGCGATGTACTCCGCTTCACAAACAGAGTCCGCCACAGTATGCTGCTTGGAACTCTTCCAGCAGATGGCTCCACCATTCAGTAAAGATATAACCTGACACACTCCTGCTATCATCATGGTCAGATTGAAAGCTGGAGTCTGTGAACCCCACAAGTTTCAGATCTGACTCGCCATAAACCAACCATTGGTCCTTAGTATTTCTCAAATACTTAAGGATGGCTTTAACCACTTTCCAGTGGTTTTCTCCAGGATCAGATTGGTATCTACTCACTACTCCTAGTGAGTATGCCACATCTGGTCTTGTACATGTCATGGCGTACATGATAGATCCCACGGCTGAAGCATATGGGACTCTACTCATACGCTCTCTCTCTTCAGGAGTTGTCGGACAATCCTTCTTAGAGAGAGAAATTCCTTGGCCTATCGGTAGATAGCCCTTCTTAGAATTCTCCATGCTGAACCTCTTCAGCACAGTGTCTATGTACATGGACTGGGATAACCCAAGCATCCTTTTAGATCTATCCCTATAGATCTTCATCCCTAGGATGTAGGATGCTTCACCCAAGTCCTTCATGGAGAACTGTGATGACAACCAAACTTTTATTCCCTGTAGTGCGGGGATGTCATTCCCGATTAAGAGAATGTCATCCACGTACAAGACAAGGAATACCACAACTGGACCATTTGCCCATTTATAGATGCAGGGATCTTCTCCATTCTTAATGAAGCCATACGTTTTGATCACCTTATCAAAATGCATGTTCCAACTCCGAGAAGCTTGCTTCAGTCCATAAATGGATCTCTGAAGCTTGCACACCTTGGACTCATCTGTGGATGTAAACCCTTCAGGTTGTATCATATACACCTCTTCAGTCAGCTCTCCATTCAGAAAAGCTGTCTTTACATCCATCTGTCAGATCTCATAATCCAGATGGGCAGCTATTGCAAGCATTATCCGAATAGATTTGAGCATTGCCATAGGGGAAAATATCTCGTCATAGTCAATACCATAACGTTGACGATACCCCTTGGCAATCAGACGGGCTTTATAGGTCTCCACCTTTCCGTCTGCGCCCCTCTTCCTTTTGAAGACCCATTTACACCCAATGGGTTTAACCCCTTCAGGTGGGTCAACCAATGTCCATACATCGTTGACCTTCATGGACTCCATTTCGGATTTCATGGCTTCAAGCCATTTCTCGGAATCAAGTCTCTGCATAGCATCCATATAGGTGATCGGATCCTCATTATTCTCATCAAGTTCGATGGGATCACCGTCCCGGACTAAGAAACCGTAGTATCTGTCCGGCTGACGTGGTACTCTACCAGATCGCCATAATGGTGCAAGTATATTGGGCTCCGGATATGATCTAATCATATCCGACACAGGTTCAGCTATTGGTGTCGGTCCTTCTACCTGTTGAACTTCATCAAGTTCAACCTTAGAGGCAACGGTTCCTTCACCAAGGAACTCCTTTTCTAAAAAGATTGCCTTAAGGCTGACGAACACCTTTTGTTCATCAGCATGGTAGAAAAAATATCTTTTTATCTTTTGGGGTACCCTATGAATGAGCATTTGTCAGACCAAGGTCCAAGTTTGTCTATGACTAATCGTTTGACATAGGCCGGGCACCCCCAGACCCTAAGGTGTGAAAGTGCTGGCTTACGTCCCGTCCATATCTCATATGGAGTCTTAATTACAGACTTACTTGGAACCCTATTTAATAGATAACAGGCCGATTCGAGTGCATATCCCCAGAAGGATATCGACAAGCTAGCAAAACCCATCATGGATCGGACCATGTCTAACAGAGTCCGATTTCTCCTTTCAGACACACCATTATGCTGTGGTGTTCTTGGAGGAGTCCATTGGGAGAGAATCCCATTCTCTCCTAGATATGTGAGAAATTCACTAGAAAGGTATTCTCCTCCTCGATCAGATCGAAGAGTTTTAATACTCTTCCCAGTTTGTTTTTCTACTTCACTTCAGAATCGTTTGAACATTTCAAATGAATCCGACTTATGTTTCATCAGATAGACATATCCATATCGGGATAGGTCATCCGTGAAAGTTATGAAGTAGAAATATCCACCTCTAGCACTGGTGCTCATGGGCCCGCATATATCAGTATGTACTAGGCCCAAGAGCTCAGTAGCTCTCTCACCTTTTCCAGTAAAAGATGACTTGGTCATTTTATCAAGAAAACAAAACTCACAGGTTGGAAGTGATTCACAATCACTGACTTTGAGGATTCCCTCTTGAGTCTACCTGTTTATTCTGTTCTTGTTTATATGACCTAGCCTACAGTGCCATAAGTAGATATCTGACACACTATCTAATCTAGGGTGTTTGCCAGTTGAATAGACTCTTATCAGGCTTAATCTTTTTGGTCTGGCTCTGCACTGATGTCCCAGTCTGAACTTGCAGCTTCTTCACTTTCTTCTTCTTGTTCTTCTTTCTTTTCTCAAAGGATCGAGAACCAGAAGACGAACCTCCCACTGAGTTCACCGACTCCTTGAGGAGTTGGTGATCCTTCTCAAAGTTCTGAAGCAACCCCAGTAACCCGTGGTAGTTCTCTTCAGGCTTTGTCATTCTATAATGAGTGAGGAATGGGAGATAAGACTTGGGCAACGAGTTCAGTATTGCATCTTTCCCAAGCTGCTCATGCAAGGGAAAGCCGAGCTTGCTCAATCATTCCATCAGCTCGATCATGTACAATACATGATCAGTGACAGAGACTCCATCTCGTATTTTGGTGTTGAAGATGGCACAACTAGTCTTGTGCCTCTCTACGTCATCGGGTGTGCCAAAGGTATCCTCCAACACTTGAAGCATGTCCTTTGGCTGAGCCGTCTCGAATCTGCGACTGAACTCGTCGCTCATGATAGCAGCTAGCATGATACAGCACATCGTGGTCCGGTCACTGAGCCACTTCTGGTAAGTGTCTCTGACTGTTCCACATGCATTGACAGCTGGCTCCTCAGGTGCAGGATCTAATATCACATATAGGATCCGTTCATGCTCCAGGACTATCTTCAACTTTCGATACCAGCTATCGAAGTTGGATCCCACCAACTTATCATTGTCCAACAATGATCGGAGTGATAGGGAAGTGGCCATATTTGCACAAAGGAGAACCATAACCTAATTAGTAATTGATTCATTAAACCTAAAGATTTGGACTTTAATCAAAAGGTTTCTCCCACTATTTTATTCGAATTGGTAGCCTCTACCTCCAATTCGAGGAATTACCCTAATTCCTTAGCGGGTACTAGAATCCACTTAGACTGCACACAAGCCCAACTTTGGTTGGCCAACCCATGTACATCTAAGGGTAGGTTCATAACCAATTGTTTCTCTAAACAATTTCTAGTAATTTTAATTTTGCCCCAGAAACCTAATCAGTAGGCTTTGGCCTCCACTGTAAGGATCCGGTTAGGTCCAACCATTAACATGATCATACTTGGTGTATCTAACCAACGAATGATTAAGCCCAACTTTGGTTGGCTCACCTAACCACCATTAGAGAGATACTTCCAAGTCGTCATATGATGAGTGATAATTCCATTAGTCAACAAGCACCAGGCCTTTGGGTCTGCAATGATTATTGAGTTCATGGACTCATTATCAAACACCTTAATGGGAGGCTATGACTCAGTTATCTCCATAACTTTATCATTGTAAGGACCTAATAATTTTAGAGGATTTAAATAATATAGAGGATGAGGTCAGATAAACCAGCTTATCATGATCCTCCCACTGGCTTCACCAAGTCAGCTTAAGGGAGACCAGGGCTGGTCTAGGAGCACCTAAATCAGTCGCACTGATTTACCTAGCTGACATGGGTCAGCTCGAATAGTCAAGTGATTCGATCAAAACATAATTTCACCAAGAGGCCAGGTAAGTTCGATCAGTGGGAGGGTCTGCCAAAGCTTGCCTTAGACACCATCAGAAATGGCCAGGTAAGCGGGCTCCCAATTAAAAACCACCGGTCTGATTTACCTTAGACACCAACTGGTTTAATTAGTTTCGATTAGATCAACCTAACAGTTCGTGCTAGACCGCTTAGCCAAGAATCAAGTCCATTTGGTTCTCGTTAAAGACATGGACTTGACCAACTACAACTATTGTAATTGATCTAGAGAATCCTTGACCTAATCTAAGACAACAAGTGATTAGATTTAGTCAATTCTCTAATTAAGTCCATCTTTAATCTAACCATAGGTCTAACCCAATTAATAGACCTAATTTCCACTAACCCATTAACCCAATGTGTTATGATTTGTGTCTTAGGTTCTTCAATTCACAATCCTAGAACCTAATCAAACAACTTCTTAATTCTTTATTAAGTTTTGGGCTGAGGGTTGGGTTCGGCTTTTCAAAAATTATTTTCATATTTGTAAAACAATTTTACAATATGATTCTACTAATCATATTGCATGTTTGATTCATAATCAAGATGCAAGTGAAATAAACATGAAACTACTTTAGATCTAATCTAAACATGTTCATGTAATTGAAACAATTTCAACTTTAAATAATTTTTTTGCATAAAAATTATTAACAAAGAGATTTTATTTTAGATTTAAATATCTTTTAAATCTAATAAATCATAAATTTAATCTAGATCATATCTAACAAATTTATGATTAAAGATAGATCTACACAAACTAGGACAACCTTTGCACTGTAAGGGGTAAACCTTACAGCAGGACAACCTTGCAGTTTGTGATTGATCTAAAATTTTAATTTCAGATTTAATAATTAGATTATAAATTAAATCTAATCTAAAAAATAATCTAGGCATGTATACATAATCATGTAATAAAGAACCTAGGCTCTGATACCAATTGTAGGAACCAGATCTAGGGTTTCAGGGTTAGATCTTGAAACTTTTTCAAGATCATACAGCGGAAGACTAAAATAAATCAAAATTTATTTTCTAAGATCAAAAATCTTAGATCTAAGATCCTATTACATGATTATTACATAGCATTAAATCAAAAATTAAAATATATATAAATATAGTATGAACTACATGTTGATCATATCAACATGTTTCTATACTAGCTACATCTAATGTATGTATTAAATAATAGATCAGATCTATTACCTTGCAAGTTAGATGCTCTAACCTCGCTGATCTGGGATTAAGGATGATGTTGCAAGCTGCACACGCATCCGGCCTCTAGGAGTCGTCCACACGAGCCCACGAATCTCGATCAGAAGTCCTGCTTCAGGAAATCAGCACAGTATGCTAGTACTGCGCTGATCCTTCTTTGATGGTTGATCAGGTGCCTCCTTCTTCTTGATTTGGACTCTTCCAAAGATGCAAAGTAGAAGGAGGAGTTTCAGATCTGAGACGCTCTCAGGAAACTCAAGATGGAAGGAGGAAAGATATGAAAATAAAAACCCTAGAAGAAGACCCTCTTCTTCTTCACGTTTTTCTCTCTAGACACCCAAACTTGCATCTTTTATATCTCCACGACCCAAAGGTATTTCTCTCTGATTTTTGGATGTTGGAAAGGAATCTCAAAAATATATCTCCCCTTTAAATTTCACAAAGAAACTCATCTTATATAGAGAGATATGATAGAGTCCTTGTCTAGGTCAAACACCTAGTCAAGGCTTATCCAAACATGGCAAGTAAAGGGACGCCCAACTCTTGAGCACCTCCTTCATATTTTTGTGGATGGATTAATAGAAAAGGGTGCACAATGTAAACCCTAAAAGCCACGAAAATTCCAAAACAAATTTGGATAAATTCGGTGCAAAATTGAAGGAATTTTGGATTTCTAAAACTCTATCTCATAGAATTCAAAATCCAAACTTATTCCTTTTAGATTTGATCCAAACCACCTTCCATGTAAGAAAGAAGAGAGGAGACCTTTTGTGAACGTGGGAGAGATCTGGGAGAGGGCTTTTGTCACACAAAATAAGTGGAGATTGGCGTTGAATAAGAGAGAGGGCGTGGAGAAGGTTTATGTGGTGCAAGGTGGAATCCTAGTCCTACTAGGATTCTGTCTCATACTACTAGGATTCTGTCTCATAACTTATTTTAATTTGGTTTTCCAAACCAAATCAAATCAAAATTAGATCAACCCAATTAAAATAGGTCTTAACCCAATTAAAACCTAATTTAATCAGATTAAATTAGATTTAAATCTGATTTAATTTTCTAATCAAATTAGAAATTAGATTGACCCAAGTCCTAGTTGAACTAGGACTAGTCTTTCCTTGCACTTGGCTTATCCAATAAACCAATTGGACTTGATCCAATCAAGCCCAAACCAAATTTAATTAAATCATATTTAATTAGACTTAATCTCAGCCCATTGGCTTAATCAAATTAAGCCAATTAGCAATCAAATTGCTAATCGATCCTCCTGCAACACTTGCACTGGGTTAAATGTCAATCGTATTGATTATTTAACCCTATAATGATTCTTAATCGTTGATCAACCATCCGATCGGATCATGAACTCTAATGTGTGTGACCTCATAGGTCCGAACCTAAGCCGGTAGCATAGAAATAAATTTCTATACCAATCGAAGTGACCATCTAGCAATGGTACCCGACGTCCGGATAGGTCGAATGTGTAGAACAACATCCTTAGAACCCATGCGGATATAGTTTTCATATAATTCATTCCCTTGACCAAAATGATCATAGGACACCCCAGAGCTCAACTGTCAACTCTGATCAGGTTGTCCACATTGTATTTCAAAATATCAAATCCATCTGATGGATTACCCTGGCCAAGGTTTTGCTAAATTGAAATACAGCGACTCATTCTTCTCCAACTCTTGGAGTGGTCAATCCCATCTCGATCATACTCTGACTTCGCAAGTACTTGACTGTGCCCAGAAGCCTTCCGTCCCTGAATTAGAAATTCAGTTAGTCTGGTACCAAAGCACAGTGAGTTGCTTGCAAGTCACTGAGGTGATCTCAAGTCTAAGGGACACTTATACCTATATCCCATCAGAGATATTCTGACAGCAGAATGCTCTGGAGTTGGTCACGTTCAATGATGATGTACCCTTACATCTCACCTGTATGCCATACCAGTGTCTCCACACTCTTTGGTTAAGAGGACAACCAACCCATATGGCCTACAGCGACCTATGCTCGATAGAAGCTGTCGTCCTTATTAACAGTCTATCATTTGGTCGTGAACAGTTTTAAGGACTAATCGATAAATCCTCTCTTTATCGAACTTAAATAGTCCTAAGGACTTCATCATAACAACAGAGTTCATTAGAAGATGAAAGCTTATGATGAAAATGCCAAACATATTTTATTTATTAACAAATCAATTACAATACTTGATTGCTCAACCGTCAACAGCTTGACGATTGGCTTTTTGGGACACATTTCCCAACAACTCCCACTTGTCCTAAAGCCACTCGGCACAGTATCTAATACCCATCTTCGACTTGTGGTTGTCGAACTCCTTTATTGCCAGGGCTCTAGTGAAGGGGTCGGCTAGGTTCTCCTTTCAGTCGATCTTCTGAAGGTCGACGTCACCTCGATCCACGATCTCTCAGACCAGGTGGAAGCGGTGCAAGATGTGCTTCATCCGCTGATGTGCTTTGGGTTCCTTCACCTGAGCTATGGTACCAGCGCTGTCGCAGTAGAGCAGGACTGGACCATCGAAGGAGGATGCTACTCCAAGCTCATTGATGAATTTCCTCAGCCACACAGCTTCCTTCGCGGCATCCGATGCTGCGATGTACTCCACTTCACAAACAGAGTCCGCCACAGTATGCTGCTTGGAACTCTTCCAGCAGATGGCTCCACCATTCAGAGTAAAGATATAACCCGACACACTCCTGCTATCATCATGGTCAGATTGAAAGCTGGAGTCTGTGAACCCCACAAGTTTCAGATCTGACTCACCATAAACCAACCATTGGTCCTTAGTATTTCTCAAATACTTAAGGATGGCTTTAACCACTTTCCAGTGGTTTTCTCCAAGATCAGATTGGTATCTACTCACTACTCCTAGTGAGTATGCCACATCTGGTCTTATACATGTCATGGCGTACATGATAGATCCCACGGCTGAAGCATATGGGACTCTACTCATACGCTCTCTCTCTTCAGGAGTTGTCGGACAATCCTTCTTAGAGAGAGAAATTCCTTGGCCTATCGGTAGATAGCCCTTCTTGGAATTCTCCATGCTGAATCTCTTCAGCACAGTGTCTATGTACATGGACTGGGATAACCCAAGCATCCTTTTAGATCTATCCCTATAGATCTTCATCCCTAGGATGTAGGATGCTTCACCCAAGTCCTTCATGGAGAACTGTGATGACAACCAAACTTTTATTCCCTGTAGTGCGGGGATGTCATTCCCGATTAAGAGAATATCATCCACGTACAAGACAAGGAATACCACAACTGGACCATTTGCTCATTTATAGATGCAGGGATCTTCTCCATTCTTAATGAAGCCATACGTTTTGATCACCTTATCAAAATGCATGTTCCAACTCTGAGAAGCTTGCTTCAGTCCATAAATGGATCTCTGAAGCTTGCACACCTTGGACTCATCTGTGGATGTAAACCCTTCAGGTTGTATCATATACACCTCTTCAGTCAGCTCTCCATTCAGGAAAGCTGTCTTTACATCCATCTGCCAGATCTCATAATCCAGATGGGCAGCTATTGCAAGCATTATCCGAATAGATTTGAGCATTGCCATAGGGGAAAATATCTCATCATAGTCAATACCATAACGTTGACGATACCCCTTGGCAATCAGACGGACTTTATAGGTCTCCACCTTTCCGTCTGCACCCCTCTTCCTTTTGAAGACCCATTTACACCCAATGGGTTTAACCCCTTCAGGTGGGTCAACCAATGTCCATACATCGTTGACCTTCATGGACTCCATTTCGGATTTCATGACTTCAAGCCATTTCTCGGAATCAGGTCTCTGCATAGCATCCATATAGGTGATCGGATCCTCATTATTCTCATCAAGTTCGATGGGATCACCGTTCCGGACCAAGAAACCGTAGTATCTGTCCGGCTGATGCGGTACTCTACCGGATCGCCTTAATGGTGCAGGTATATTGGGCTCCGGATCTGATCTAATCATATCCGACTCAGGTTCAGCTATTGGTGTCGGTCCTTCTACCTGTTGAACTTCATCAAGTTCAACCTTAGAGGCATCGGTTCCTTCACCAAGGAACTCCTTTTCTAAAAAGATTGCCTTAAGGCTGACGAACACCTTTTGTTCATTAGCATGGTAGAAAAAATATCTTTTTGTCTCTTTGGGGTACCCTATGAATGAGCATTTGTCAGACCTAGGTCCAAGTTTGTCTATGACTAATCATTTGACATAGGCCGGGCACCCCCAGACCCTAAGGTGTGAAAGTGCTGGCTTACGTCCCGTCCATATCTCATATGGAGTCTTAATTACAGACTTACTTAGAACCCTATTTAATAGATAACAGGCCGATTCGAGTGCATATCCCCAGAAGGATATCGACAAGCTAGCAAAACCCATCATGGATCGGACCATGTCTAATAGAGTCTGATTCCTCCTTTCAGACACACCATTATGCTGTGGTGTTCCTGGAGGAGTCCATTGGGAGAGAATCTCATTCTCTCCTAGATATGTGAGAAATTCACTAGAAAGGTATTCTCCTCCTCGATCAGATCGAAGAGTTTTAATACTCTTCCCAGTTTGTTTTTCTACTTCACTTCAGAATCGTTTGAACATTTCAAATGAATCCGACTTATGTTTCATCAGATAGACATATCCATATCGGGATAGGTCATCCGTGAAAGTTATGAAGTAGAAATATCCACCTCTAGCACTGGTGCTCATGGGCCCGCATACATCAGTATGTACTAGGCCCAAGAGCTCAGTAGCTCTCTCACCTTTTCCAGTAAAAGATGACTTGGTCATTTTACCAAGAAGACAGAACTCACAGGTTGGAAGTGATTCACAATCACTGACTTTGAGGATTCCCTCTTGAGTCTACCTGTTTATTCTGTTCTTGTTTATATGACCTAGCCTACAGTGCCATAAGTAGATATCTGACACACTATCTAATCTAGGGTGTTTGCCAGTTGAATAGACTCTTATCAGGCTTGATCTTTTTGGTCTGGCTCTGCACTGATGTCCCAGTCTGAACTTGCACCTTCTTCACTTTCTTCTTCTTGTTCTTCTTTCCTTTCTCAAAGGATCGAGAACCAGAAGACGAACCTCCCACTGAGTTCACCGACTCCTTGAGGAGTTGGTGATCCTTCTCAAAGTTCTGAAGCAACCACAGTAACCCGTGGTAGTTCTCTTCAGGCTTTGTCATTCTATAATGAGTGAGGAATGGGAGATAAGACTTGGGCAACGAGTTCAGTATTGCATCTTTCCCAAGCTGCTCATGCAAGGGAAAGCCGAGCTTGCTCAATCGTTCCATCAGCTCGATCATGTACAATACATGATCAGTGACAGAGACTCCATCTCGTATTTTGGTGTTGAAGATGGCACAACTAGTCTTGTGCCTCTCTACGTCATCGGGTGTGCCAAAGGTATCCTCCAACACTTGAAGCATGTCCTTTGGCTGAGCCGTCTCGAATCTGCGACTGAACTCGTCGCTCATGATAGCAGCTAGCATGATACAGCACATCGTGGTCCGATCACTGAGCCACTTCTGGTAAGTGTCTCTGACTGTTCCACATGCATTGACAGCTGGCTCCTCAGGTGCAGGATCTAATATCACATATAGGATCCGTTCATGCTCCAGGACTATCTTCAACTTTCGATACCAGCTATCGAAGTTGGATCCCACCAACTTATCATTATCCAACAATGATCGGAGTGATAGGGAAGTGGCCATATTTGCACAAAGGAGAACCATAACCTAATTAGTAATTGATTCATTAAACCTAAAGATTTGGACTTTAATCAAAAGGTTTCTCCCACTATTTTATTCGAATTGGTAGCCTCTACCTCCAATTCGAGGAATTACCCTAATTCCTTAGCGGGTACTAGAATCCACTTAGACTGCACACAAGCCCAACTTTGGTTGGCCAACCCATGTACATCTAAGGGTAGGTTCATAACCAATTGTTTCTCTAAACAATTTCTAGTAATTTTAATTTTGCCCCAGAAACCTAATCAGTAGGCTTTGGCCTCCACTGTAAGGATCCGGTTAGGTCCAACCATTAACATGATCATACTTGGTGTATCTAACCAACGAATGATTAAGCCCAACTTTGGTTGGCTCACCTAACCACCATTAGAGAGATACTTCCAAGTCATCATATGATGAGTGATAATTCCATTAGTCAACAAGCACCAGGCCTTTGGGTCTGCAATGATTATTGAGTTCATGGACTCATTATCAAACACCTTAATGGGAGGCTATGACTCAGTTATCTCCATAACTTTATCATTTTAAGGACCTAATAATTTTAGAGGATTTAAATAATATAGAGGATGAGGTCAGATGAACCAGCTTATCATGATCCTCCCACTGGCTTCACCAAGTCAGCTTAAGGGAGACCAGGGCTGGTCTAGGAGCACCTAAATCAGTCACACTGATTTACCTAGCTGACATGGGTCAGCTCGAATAGTCAAGTGATCCGATCAAAACATAATTTCACCAAGAGGCCAGGTAAGTTCGATCAGTGGGAGGGTCTGCCAAAGCTTGCCTTAGACACCATCAGAAATGGCCAGGTAAGCGGGCTCCCAATTAAAAACCACCGGTCTGATTTACCTTAGACACCAACTGGTTTAATTAGTTTCGATTAGATCAACCTAACAGTTCGTGCTAGACCGCTTAGCCAAGAATCAAGTCCATTTGGTTCTCGTTAAAGACATGGACTTGACCAACTACAACTATTGTAATTGATCTAGAGAATCCTTGACCTAATCTAAGACAACAATTGATTAGATTTAGTCAATTCTCTAATTAAGTCCATCTTTAATCTAACCATAGGTCTAACCCAATTAATGGACCTAATTTCCACTAACCCATTAACCCAATGTGTTATGATTTGTGTCTTAGGTTCTTCAATTCACAATCCTAGAACCTAATCAAACAACTTCTTAATTCTTAATTAAGTTTTGGGCTGAGGGTTGGGTTCGGCTTTTCAAAAATCATTTTCATATTTGTAAAATAATTTTACAATATGATTCTACCAATCATATTGCATGTTTGATTCATAATCAAGATGCAAGTGAAATAAACATGAAACTACTTTAGATCTAATCTAAACAGGTTCATGTAATTGAAACAATTTCAACTTTAAATAATTTCTTTGCATAAAAATTATTAACAAAGAGATTTTATTTCAGATTTAAACATCTTTTAAATCTAATAAATCATAAATTTAATCTAGATCATATCTAACAAATTTATGATTAAAGATAGATCTACACAAACTAGGACAACCTTTGCACTGTAAAGGGTAAACCTTACAGCAGGACAACCTTGCAGTTTGTGATTGATCTAAAATTTTAATTTCAGATTTAATAATCAGATTATAAATTAGATCTAATCTAAAAAATAATCTAAGCATGTATACATAATCATGTAATAAAGAACCTAGGCTCTGATACCAATTGTAGGAACCAGATCTAGGGTTTCAGGGTTAGATCTTGAAACTTTTTCAAGATCATACAGTGGAAGACTAAAATAAATCAAAATTTATTTTTTAAGATCAGAAAATCCCTAGATCTAAGATCCTATTACATGATTATTACATAGTATTAAATCAAAAATTAAAATATATATAAATATAGTATGAACTACATGTTGATCATATCAACATGTTTCTATACTAGCTACATCTAATGTATGTATTAAATAATAGATCAGATCTATTACCTTGCAAGTTAGATGCTCTAACCTCGCTGATCCAGGCTTAAGGATGATGTTGCAAGCTGCACACGCATCCGGCCTCTAGGAGTCGTCCACACGAGCCCACGAATCTCGATCAGAAGTCCTGCTTCAGGAAATCAGCACAGTATGCTAGTACTGCGCTGATCCTTCTTTGATGGTTGATCAGGTGCCTCCTTCTTCTTGATTTGGACTCTTCCAAAGATGCAAAGTAGAAGGAGGAGTTTCAGATCTGAGACGCTCTCAGGAAACTCAAGATGGAAGGAGGAAAGATATGAAAATAAAAACCCTAGAAGAAGACCCTCTTCTTCTTCACGTTTTTCTCTCTAGACACCCAAACTTGCATCTTTTATATCTCCACGACCCAAAGGTATTTCTCTCTGATTTTTGGATGGAAAAAGATCTCTCAAAAAGCTATCTCTCCTTTAAATTTCACAAAGAAACTCATCTTATATAGAGAGATATGATAGAGTCCTTGTCTAGGTCAAACACCTAGTCAAGGTTTATCCAAACATGGCAAGTAAAGGGACGCCCAACTCTTGAGCACCTCCTTCATATTTTTGTGGATGGATCAACAGAAAAGGGTGCACAGTGTAAACCCTAAAAGCCACAAAAATTCCAAAACAAATTTGGATAAATTCGATGCAAAATTGAAAGAGTTTTGGATTTCTAAAACTCTATCTCATAGAATTCAAAATCCAAACTTATTCCTTTTAGATTTGATCCAAACCACCTTCCATGTAAGAAAGAAGAGAGGAGACCTTTTGTGAACGTGGGAGAGATCTGGGAGAGGGCTTTTGTCGCACAAAATAAGTGGAGATTGGTGTTGAATAAGAGAGAGGGCGTGGAGAAGGTTTATGTGGCGCAAGGTGGAATCCTAGTCCTACTAGGATTCTGTCTCATAACTTGTTTTAATTTGGTTTCCCAAACCAAATCAAATCAAAATTAGATCAACCCAATTAAAATAGGTCTTAACCCAATTAAGAACCTAATTTAATCAGATTTAAATTAGATTTAAATCTGATTTAATTTTCTAATCAAATTAGAAATTAGATTGACCCAAGTCCTAGTTGAACTAGGACTAGTCTTTCCTTGCACTTGGCTTATCCAATAAACCAATTGGACTTGATCCAATCAAGCCCAAACCAAATTTAATTAAATCATATTTAATTAGACTTAATCTCAGCCCATTGGTTTAATCAAATTAAGCCAATTAGTAATCAAATTGCTAATCGATCCTCCTGCAACACTTGCACTGGGTTAAATGTCAATCGTATTGATTATTTAACCCTATAATGATTCTTAATCGTTGATCAACCATCCGATCGGATCATGAACTCTAATGTGTGTGACCTCATAGGTCCGAACCTAAGCTGGTAGCATAAAAATAAATTCCTATACCAATCGAAGTGACCATCTAGCAATGGTACCCGACGTCTGGATAGGTCGAATGTGTAGAACAACATCCTTAGAACCCATGCGGATATAGTTTTCATATAATTCATCTCCTTGACCAAAATGATCATAGGACACCCCAGAGCTCAACTGTCAACTCTGATCAGGTTGTCCACATTGTATTTCAAAATATCAAATCCATCTGATGGATTACCCTGGCCAAGGTTTTGCTAAATTGAAATACAGCGACTCATTCTTCTCCAACTCTTGGAGTGGTCAATCCCATCTCGATCACACTCTGACTTCGCAAGTACTTGACTGTGCCCAGAAGCCTTCCGTCCCTGAATTAGAAATTCAGTTAGTCCGGTACCAAAGCACAGTGAGTTGCTTGCAAGTCACTGAGGTGATCTCAAGTCTAAGGGACACTTATACCTATATCCCATCAGAGACATTCTCGACAGCAGAATGCTCTGGAGTTGGTCACGTTCATTGACGATGTACCCTTACATCTCACCTGTATGCCATACCAGTGTCTCCACACTCTTTGGTTAAGAGGACAACCAACCCATATGGCCTACAGCGACCTATGCTCGATAGAAGCTGTCATCCTTATTAACAGCCTATCATTTGGTCGTGAACAGTTTTAAGGACTAATCGATAAATCCTCTCTTTATCGAACTTAAATAGTCCTAAGGACTTCATCATAACAACGGAGTTCATTAGAAGATGAAAGCTTATGATGAAAATGCCAAATATATTTTATTTATTAACAAATCAATTACAATACTTGGTTGCTCAACCGTCAACAGCTTGACGATTGGCTTTTTGGGACACATTTCCCAACAGACTCAAGCTCCGATGAGGAAACCTCAACAGAACAAGCCAACCTGTGCCTTATGGCAAACGAAAATGAGGTAACTTCTGAATCCACTAGTGAATTTACTTTTGAAGAATTGCATGAAGCATTCTATGATTTAATTGATGAATTAAAGAAACTAGGGATGAAAAATAAAGAACTAAAATTGGAAAATTAGTCCTTAGTGAAACAAGCTGAAAACTTTTCAATTAAAAAATCCACCTTGATTCAAGAAAACCAAAGCTTAAAGAATGAAATTAACAAGCTGAAACCTATAGTAGATAAGTTCACCTTAAGTTCAAACAAACTAAATATAATTCTCGATAATCAAAAAGCTGTATATGATAAGGCTGGACTTGGCTATAACCCCTTGAAGAAACAAAAATTTCTGAAGAATATTTATGAAAATTATTCAAGCAACAAGGCTACAAATATTACTTGTTTCAAATGTGGTAAAATAGGACATAAATCATACACATGCCTTAATAACAAATATGCAAACACAATTATAAAGAAAATATGGGTTCCAAAAGGAACCATTTTGACTAACCTAAAAGGACCCAAGAAAGCTTGGGTACCTAAGACAGAAACTTGACCTTTGCTTGCAGGTGTGTCTAGCATCCCAAGAAGGAAATAGGAAATGGTATCTTGACAGTGGATGCTCGAGACACATGACTGGTGATGAATCACAATTCATCACGCTTGATGCTAAGGATGGAGGGATGGTCACCTTTGGAGATAATGGCAAAGGAAAAATCATCGAGATAGGTAACATTGGTATCACTCCCTCCAAATACATTGAAAATATTTTGTTAGTTAAAGGTTTAAAGCATAACTTACTTAGCATTAGTCAATTTTGTGATAAAGAGTACAAAGTTATTTTTGAATCATCTGTTTGCATTGTGACAAGTCCTATTAACGATGGTATTAAATTTATAGGACATAGGCATGGCAATGTTTATATGGTAGATTTGAATGATTTAGCCAAATTAGACATGCAATGCCTAGTATCCTTGAATGCTAAAGTTAATGAAACTAGTTGGCTGTGGCATCGTAGACTTGCACATATTAGCATGCATTCTCTTTCAAAATTAATTAAGAAAGAATTAGTTCTTGGTTTGCCAAAATTGAACTTTGAAAAGGATAGAATTTGTGATGCATGCCAATTAGGTAAACAAACTAGAGTTTCATTTAAATCCAAAAATACTGTTTCAACTTCTAGACCTTTAGAGCTCTTACATATGGACTTATTTGGACCAACTAGAACCACTAGTCTAGGAGGAAAATGATATGGCTTTGTAATTATAGATGATTACTCTCGTTTTACTTGGTTTTCTTTTTGGCACACAAAGATGAAACTTTTTATATTTTCACTAAATTTCACCGAAAAGTCATTAATGAAAAAGGATTTTCAATTCAAAATATTAGAAGTGATCATGGAACTGAATTTGAAAATCAAAATTTTGAAAATTTTTGTGATGAAAATGGAATTGGCCATAACTTCTCTGCTCCTAGGACACCCCAACAGAATGGGGTAGTTGAAAGGAAAAACAGAACCTTAAAAGAAATGGCCCGTACCATGCTTTGTGAAAGCAACCTTCCAAGATATTTTTGGGCAGAAGCAATTAACACAGCATGTTACATTTTAAATCGTGCCTTGATTAGACAATTTTTAAAGAAAACCCCCTATGAACTTTGGAAAGGAAGAAAATCAAATATTGCATATTTTCATATTTTTGGTTGCCGATGTTTTGTATTAAATAATGGCAAAGAAAAACTTGGTAAATTTGATGCAAAATTAGATGAAGCAATCTTTCTAGGTTACTCCTTCACTAATATAGCATTTAGAGTTTTCAACAAAAGAACTTTAGTAGTTGAGGAATCCATACATGTTGTTTTTGATGAATCTAACGATCTTCCTTCAAGGAAGAATGAGGGTGTTGATGATGCAGATCCACTAATAGAAGGTATGAAGGAGATCACTCTGAAAGATTCAGCAACTCCAGAAGACAAGGATCAAGAAGACGAACAAGATGAGAGAGGTGAAGAAATTCAAGAACAACCTCAAGGTACAAATGACCTACCCAAGGAATGGAGGTATGTTCACAACCACCCTAAGGAGTTAATTATTGGTGATCCTATGCATGGGGTAAAAACCCATTCTTCACTTAGAGATGTAGTTAATGATTGTGCTTTTGTATCTCATCTTGAACCTAAAACTTTTGAAGAAGCTGAAAATGATCATAATTGGATTAATGCAATGCAAGAGGAACTTAATCAATTTGAAAGAAATAATGTTTGGTCCTTAGTATCAAGACCTAAAAATTATTCAATAATTGGCACAAAATGGGTCTTTAGAAACAAATTAGATGAGCATGGAAATGTAATTAGAAATAAAGCAAGATTGGTTGCTAAGGGATATAATCAAGAAGAAGGAATTGATTTTGATGAAACCTTTGCACCTGTTGCTAGATTAGAAGCTATTAGACTTCTACTTGCATATGCTTGCTTTATGAAATTCAAGTTATTTCAAATGGATGTTAAAAGTATATTTTTAAATGGATATATTGCTGAAGAAGTTTATGTAGAACAACCCCCTGGATTTGAAAATCATGCTTTTCCTAATCATGTCTTTAGATTAAATAAAGCTTTATATGGATTAAAACAAGCACCTAGAGCATGGTATGATAGGCTAAGCAAATTTCTACTAAATAATGGTTTTTCAAGAGGTAATGTAGATACAACCCTCTTTATTAAAAGAAATCAAAATGATATGCTAGTTATACAAATTTATGTTGATGACATAATTTTTGGGTCTACTAATGAATCCCTTTGTCAAGACTTTGCTAAGCTTATGCAGGGGGAGTTCGAGATGAGCATGATGGGAGAACTCACCTTCTTCCTCGAACTTCAAATCAAACAATCAAAAGAGGGAATCTCCATCACCCAAAGCAAGTACACCAAGGAACTACTCAAAAGATTTGGAATGGAGAACTGCAAACCAATTGGCACACCAATGAATCCCTCATGTAAGCTTGACAAGGATGATGAAGGTAAATGTGTAGACTTAAAATACTATAGAGGTATGATTGGCTCATTATTATATTTAACTGCAAGTAGGCCTGATATCATGTTTAGTGTTTGTTTATGTGCTAGATATCAATCTAATCCTAAAGAATCTCATTTGAATGTTGTTAAAAGAATCCTTAGATACTTAAATGGTACACAAACTCTAGGATTATGGTACTCTAAGGACTCACAAATTGATTTATTAGGATATTCAGATGCTGATTTTGCTGGATGTAAATTAGATAGAAAAAGCACAAGTGGAACTTGCCAATTTTTTGGAGTTAACCTAATCTCATGGTTTAGCAAGAAACAAAATTCGGTGGCACTATCTACGACTGAGGCCGAATACATTGCAGTCGGAAGTTGTTGTGCTCAAATCTTATGGATTAAGCAACAACTCGAAGACTTTGAAATCAAACTTAATGAAACACCAATAAGATGTGACAACACAAGTGCCATAAATCTATCTAAAAATCCAATTCAACACTCAAGATCCAAACATATTGAAATAAGACATCATTTTATAAGAGAACATGTTCAAAACAAAAATATAATTCTTGAATATGTTTGCACTGAAAATCAATTAGCTGATATCTTTACAAAGGCCCTTAGTGAGGATAGATTCTGTGAAATTAGGAGAAATCTAGGAATTCTAGATCCATATGCCTAAATCTTTCTCAATTTCCAAGAATTGATGTCAAAAATTCTTAGAGCTCAATTTCCAACATCTATCCTGGTCTCAAAAGCTCAAATTTATCATTCTAAAAACTTATCTTTGAGCAAAACTCCTTCTTCCAAAATTTCAAATTTTTCTAGAATTTATTCATATTTTTTCTGAATTTCTGAACTTCATGAGTCGACCCCCATGAGTCGACTCAATGGCAAACTTGTTATATCCTCAAACTTCCCACGGGCTCATTGTTTTTATAAGGGACCCTGTTCATGAGACGACTCATCTTCTCATCTTCTTTCCTCCAAAAGCCATCCTCTCCAATTCCTTTTGCTCCAAATCCAAGATTTATTTCGAGGCAATTCTCCGTCCTCCTCTCCACCAAAAATTGCCACCTTGAAAAGGGATTTTTGTGCTTTCCCTCATTGTTTGGCACGGTTGGAGCGTGCCCTAGCACTCCACCGTTCTTCCCAAATCCACTTCTTTTCTCCACCAAAATCCCTCTTCACTCTCTTGTGATCCCTCCTCCACTTATTCACGTGTTCCTCCAAGTCTTCTAATCTGCTACTGTAGTGAATATGGCTCTGAAGATGAAACTTCCCCAAAGAAGAAAGTCAGTCCGTGAGCCTGAAGAAATTGTCCGAAAGAAAAGGCAAGCTGGTCAGTCTTCAACTGCTCCCACTCCAGCTTCTGTATCTGCTCAAGGTCCCCATCAATCCTTTCTAAGCCCTAGTGCGAATCCTCTTTCTGATAGAAAAGTCGAAACCGGGAAGAATATAGATTTTCGGTTCTTTGAGAAAGAGGGCTTTACATTAGCAACTAAGATTAAAAATCAAGGATGGGATTTCTACTGCTCCCTTAAGGAAGTCACCTATGTTGACCTAGTTAGAGAATTCTACCAGAATCTACATTATGGAAATGGGTCAGTGACTTCAACAGTCAAGGGGATTGATATTTGCTTGGATTCTAGTATATTGGGAGAGATACTTCAGTTGCCTAGTGAGAGTTACTCTAATATGGAACTCCCAGTAAAAGAAGAGGGGATCAGAATTATTTTAGGAGAAACTTATTCAGGAAGTTTAAATAAGTTAGAAGCAAAAATTTTGTCCATTGAGATGAGGATCCTGCATCAGATGGTAACGAAGCTCTTCTTTCCTAGGAGTGGTAGGCATGATTTACTTTCCGGCAGAGATGTTTGTATCATGTTTCATGTCATCACTCAGACCCCCCCTGAACCTCCCTGCACTTATGATAGAGGCCATGAGAGAAACTTTGAACAGATCCAAGGCACACTTGCCTTATGGAATGGCCCTTACTAGAGTATTTAAGAGGTTTGGAGTTAACTGTGAGGGGGAGGCTTCTACTAAGCTCTCTCATGTGGACACTTTCAACCAACACACCCTGCACCGAATGGGATTTACAAAGACTGATGGTGGTTGGATTAAGGGCTCTGAAGAAAGAGCTGAGGAGAGAGCTGAAGAGAGAGCTGAAGACAGAACTGAAGGCAGAGTAGAAGAAGAAGATCCATCATCTCCTGTTCAAGACTTCAGGGCAGCATCACCAAATATCCAGTTTATTCCTGACACAGAGGCTGGCCCTTCAGAGTTTACTAGGATGTCCACACCAGTGTATCAGCCAGAGAGCAGAGCACCTCAATCAGAGTTCAGACTGGCTGACGATCAGATCGAGCATATATCACAGCGTGTGGCTTCTCTGCTATCTAGTCAGTGGAGCAGTACTTCTTTTGCACCTGGAGCCACTTCTTCTGATCAGACTATAACTCCCCACATCTCCACTGTGTTTCAGATGATATCAGATCAGTCCATCTGGATCCAGCAGCTTGAGGACACAGTCTGGAGACTGACTGGCAGAGTTCTTGACTTGCAAGGGCAAGTCCTTGCTTTGGCCCATCCCAAGCCACAGGAGTCAACTATTGAGGTCACAGACCTCACTGCAGAGGCTGGCAGGCTCAGAGGAGCACTAGAGGGTGGATATGAGTTACTGAGGAAAGAGATCCGAGGATCGAGTGAGCATGCAACCACTCAGTTCACTGCTCTACTTCAGTCTGTTTCCAGAGCACTGAACGTACTTGATTCCATTAGACTCACCCTTTCTGTTCAGTCCTTAGCCTCTCAGCGTTCTCAACCACCCAGTTCATCTCGCTCTCCTGCTCGTGCCAAAGGCAGATGGGGTAGAGGATGCACTTCTGATCCATTAGCTTCTCATCCCATATCTGATGACTCCGATCCATGACTTCTCATGATCATTACTAGATCCTAGGTGTTAGTGTCTTGTTCTAGGATCTGTATTTTGGGGCCATGTATTGAAAAATTAGCTGATTGACTTTTATATTATGAACTATGTATTGAAACAATTATGGTTTTATGGTATCATCTTTTACTTCTACCTTTTGTAATGATGACGATCATATTTTGGTTATATATATATATTCTCCTTGTTGAAATATTGTCTTCTCTTTGTTGTTGTTTGCTGTTAATAATTGCTGTATTAAGGGAGAGCAAACATTTGTGATAAACCCTAAAGGGGGAGAAATTAAAGAATGTTTCAGAAAAAGGAGAAGTTAACCATGTTTGATGATGTCAAAAAGGGAGAGAAATTAAACAAATATTTGAGAAATTAAACAAATATTTGAGAAATTAAACAAATTAATGAATGAATTGGAAAATTTAAAGAACAATATCAAAAATATAATGCTAAGTACAATGCAAATAAGTAACTTTTAAATTACTTCTTTACATATGCTCTGATTTACTTTAAAAAAAATTTTTTCTGATACACTTCAAAATTCTAACTTGCTCTGATACATCTTTTGAAATTTTATGTACCTTGATACATCTTAAGAAATTTAACTTACTCTGATACATCTTAATTTTTTTTAACTTACTCTGATACATTATAAAATTTGCTCTGATACATTATAAAATTTGCTCTGATACATTGTAAAATTTTCTCTGATATATTGTAAAATTTTTTCTGATAACATTGTAAAATTATTTTTCTTGCTCTGATACATTGCAAAATTTATTTTTTTCTTGCTCTGATACATTGCAAAATTTATTTTTCTCTTGCTCTGATACATCTTAAACTCAAAATGATCTAATACACATTCCAAATCAACTCTTAAACATGCTTTGGCACACATAATTATTTTTTGTATCAAAAGCAATTAAAGCACATAAGTATTTTTTTGCTCTGATGCTAAAACTAAAATCAAATGAGAATGAGTAAATTTTTAAAATACAGCTTAATCTGATAACAAAAACAAGTTTTCCGCTCTAACACCAAAATCACATAATCCAATGAGCATATCTTCAAATCTTTAAGCAAATGGGCAAATTATTTTTGTATATGACCATTTATATTACATGCCAAAAGAATCATACTCTTTTCAAGCATATACACCTATAATGAATTTTTTTTTTTGAAATTATTGATTCACATAAATGCTTTTGTTCAAATGTTTTGTCATCATCAAAAAGGGGGAGATTGTTGCTCCAAGATTGATTTTGATGATTACAAAGTAGATTGAAGGGATACAAATATTTTAAATTGAAAAAGTCTTTATGCTCTTCAGGGGCAAAATTGTAATTTTACTAAAATCCTGATTTGATAGTATCATTTGGTAGAACAAATGATTTGTAATCTATTGGTGAAAATTTTATTATTTTTGGGCTTATATTTTTGAAGTTATGAAGGTTTGAAGTGCATGAGTCGACTCATGAGTCAACTCATGGCACAATGAGCTGATTGGCACGCTGGATTTTTGGCTTGGCACGACCTGTGCGTCGACTCATGAGTCGACCCACAAGGCATGAGTCGACTCATGAGTCGACCCCTGCTGATTTGAGCCAAAAA
>NC_025995.2:53403001-53590658 GCF_000442705.2 Elaeis guineensis | reverse complement strand
AATTCCAGAAACCAAATCTCTGGTCTTTGCAACAGAGGTCGACTCATGAGTCGACCCCTGAAGCATGAGTCGACTCATGAGTCGACCCCTGCGACGGAAATCGTCTGCAACGATTAGTTTTTTGCTCGTTTTAATTGCCTTTTATGCTCCCTAAAAATACTCTAACGGCTCTTTTTCTGCCTAATATGTTTTCTCTTGTTTCTTAATGCTATAAAAGGTTTCAAAAGGTGAAAATACAGGAGAAAAATAGAAGATCAAACATTTATACAAGAGGATCCAAAATCTACACGAGAAAGCCTGAGATCAACGAAATACCCAAAAGAAAAGGAGAGAGGATCCACAATATACACGAGAGATTGTGAAAAAGAAAAGCAAGATCATTCAAAGTGAGGAATTTTCAAGCCTATTGTTCAACCTTGATCAAGAGATCTTTCAAAGCCTTCAAGAAGTCTTCAATCAAGTTCATCTTCTTCTCAAGCGTTCATTCAACTTTTCATCCACCTTGAGAAAATCCAAAAAGGGGATTCTTCATTTGAGTAAAGTGTTTTTATTGTTATATTCGCTCATTTAAGGAGCTATTCTTGTACTTATTTGTGCTCTAAACTGTCTTACTCTTTGTGAGTAATTGATCTTATTTTTGGAGGGTTTCCAAAACAAGGGAAGGTTGATCCGAACCTGAAATCAGAGTGTTTTGGGTTAGCTTGTATCCGGAAAACAAGTGGACTAGCTTGGGATAGCTAGTGTCGGAGTTTCCGACGTTTTGTATTCAGGTTGAATACAAGTATAGTGGATTGAAATTCCCAAGTAGGAGCTTGGGGAGTGGATGTAGGTGCAAGGTTGGCACCGAACCACTATAAATTCTTGTGTTTGTGGTGTGCTTTATTGTTTCTCTTTATTTCTTTATTATATCCTTGCATTCTTGCTTTAGTAAATTAATCTTGATTTAAAGTCTTTCTTCTCATTCATCAAGCTTTTAACAAATACCTTTCATAAGTAATTAGTTGAACTTAAAATTTTTAGAAACCCAATTCACCTCCCCCTCTTGGGTTGTATAGCTGGGCAACAGATAGATTCCCGGGGGCTGTAAAGGCAACGACGACAGTGATGAAGACCTGTTTCAAGAAGAGCCGGAGTCACTTTGGAGGCAGCGGCGATGTCAAGGATATGCTCCGCCTCCGAATGCTCCGCGACAGCCGCCACCCAACATGTTCCGGCAAGGTCGGCATGCGCTACTTCCACCGTCCCCGCAACAAGTTCCACTGCCCCACCATCGACGCCGACCGCTTCTGGTCCCTCGGCCCCGGCGGCATCAAGGATCCCGCCACAGCTTGTGACGGCGGCTCTGCCCTCTTGACCGGTATCACCCCGCCTTGCTACTCCAAAATTTTCGGGCAGAATAACTTTACCGGCGGCCCCTGTTATTAAACCCCTGTTGTTGAAGGAATTCTTCCTTGAGCCTCCTTTGAAACAACGGGGATCCTCACCAGCCGCTGTTCTCCTCCTCGCCTTCCTCCAAGCCCTAGATATCCCTTCAAGGAGGGCCTCCGGGGTAGAAGACATGGTGTGGGAACCCTCAGAGAAGAAGTGGGGGGCTGAAGAAGGCAGGGACTGGTGCAAGGGAAGTAGCTGAGTAGCTAGGCTCTCAGGTGAAAGAAAGGTACCGTCCTATCGACAGGATGAAGCCATGAAGGAAGATTAGGGGGTTTAAATAGCCGACGGATTCTAGCGCAGTTATGGCAGCAGGTGTTCCTGGGCCAACTGGTGCGTGCCATGCATCCCGCATGTCCCCTTCACCGCTATCGAGGGTTGACCGTTCACGAATTTCTATAGCACGACGCTTGGAATCGTGTTCCGACAGGGGTTTTGAAAAGACTCTTCAGGTCGCCTTCATCGGAAAATGGGCTCTGACGTGCACACATTAAATGCCAAAATATCTGGGGGCGGCAGTGCACAGGATGCGAGGGGACGGCTTCGGCTGTGCCTATCTCTCTGTACTTCCTACGTTCGAAATTCAAACTCAGAAGTAGGGGGACTAGTGTTGGGTATAAAATACCCCCAGCCGAAGTCCTCAACAAAATCAACAACTCCGCCAGCAAGGCCGACCTTAAAGGCAAGCTTCGTCCGGACTCCTACGGGAGCCGGACTTCGTCTCCAACTCCAGCGGCTGTAGACAGACTTCGTCCGGACCCCTACGGGAACCGAACTCTGCCGACGACTTCAACAAGTAGACTCCGCCCGGACTCCTACGGGAGTCGGGCTCCGTCCTCAACCTCAACTGCTGGTAAGCTGTCCGGACTCCTACGGGAGTCGGACTTCGCCTTTAACTTTGATTGCAGGAAGACTCCACCCGGACTCCTACGGGAGCCGGACTTCATCCTCGACTCCAACGGCTACAAACAGACTTCGTTTGGGCCCCTACGGGAGCCGGACTCCGCCGATGACTTCAACAAGTAGACTCCACCCGGACTCCTACGGGAGCCGGGCTCCGTCCTCAACCTCAACTACTGGTAAGCTGTCCGGACTCCTACGGGAGCCGGACTTCGCCTTTAACTTTGATTGCAGGAAGACTCCGCCCGGACTCCTACGGCAGCCGGGCTTCATCCTCGACTCCAACGGCTGCAAACAGACTTCGTCCGGGCCCCTACGGGAGCCGGACTCCACCGATAACTCCGACCTCAAGTTGACTCCGCCTGGACTCCTATGGGAGCCGGGCTCCATCCTCAACCTCAACTGCTGGTAAGCTGTCCGGACTCCTACGGGAGCCGGACTTCGCCTTTAACTTTGATTGCAGGAAGACTCCGCCCGGACTCCTACGGGAGCCGGGCTTCGTCCTCGACTCCAACGGCTGCAGACAGACTTCGTCCGGACTCCTACGGGAGCCGAACTCCGCTGACGACTTCAACAAGTAGACTCCGCCCGGACTCCTATGGGAGCCGGGCTCCGTCCTCGACAACGATTGCCGGTAAGCCCCGTCCGGACTCCTACGGGAGCCGGACTTGGCCTTTAACTTTGATTGCAGGAAGACTCCGCTCGGACTCCTACGGGAGCCAAACTTCGCCCTTGACTCCAACGGCTGCAAAATAGACTGCATCCGGACTCCTACGGGAGCCGGACTCTGCCGACAACTCCGACCGCAAGTAGACTCTGCCCGAACTCCTACGGGAGCCGGGCTCGGTCCTCAACGTCAACTATTGGCAAGCTTCGTCCGGACTCCTACGGGAGCCGGACTTCGCCCTCGACTCCAACGGCTGCAAAACAGACTGCGTCCAGACTCCTACGAGAGTCGGACTCCGCCGACAACTCCGACCGCAAGCAGACTCCGCCCGGACTCCTACAGGAGCCGGGCTCGGTCCTCAACGTCAACTATTGGCAAGCTTCGTCCGGACTCCTACGGGAGCCGGACTTCACCCTCGACTCCAACGGCTGCAAAACAGACTGCGTCCGGACTCCTACGGGAGCTGGACTCCACCGACAACTCCGACCGCAAGCAGACTCCGCCCGGACTCCTATGGGAGCCAGGCTCCATCCTCAACGTCAACCGCTGGTAGACCCCGTCCGGACTCCTACGGGAGCCGGGCCTCACCTTTAACTTTGATTACAGGAAGACTCCGCCCGGATTCCTACAGAGGCCAGACTCCGACCGCTGCCGAGCTTCAGCCGATAGATCTGCACCCCTTGGTGGCCCTGCTCCACTTCCTACAATGGATCCCGCACTGCTCCATCACCCCTGACAGGCCACAGTAACGGTCGCAGCCCTGCTCCACTCTCTGTGGCGAACCCTGCGCGACCCCATTACTCTCTGACAGGCTATATCAACGGCCATGATTCTGCTCCACTCCCTGCGGCAGGTGCTGCGTGACTCTACTACTTCATGGCAGGCCGCAATAACGGCCACGATCCTGCTCCACCTCCTGCAATGGATACCGCACGATTCTCCCATCCGTTGGCAAGTCACGACAACGGACGCTGCTTCACTCCTCGCAACTGATTCCACGTGGCGAGCTACGGCGATAGCCATGATTTCGCTCCACTACCCTTCGCAATAAAGTTCCCCTGACTACGGGCGGCCCACTACCAGACGGTTACAAACGTCGCCATCAATCCGTTACCTCCTCCGCCTATAAAAGAGGGACCCAGATATGTTATTCTATAAGCTCATTTCTTATCTCAAAACTCTGCTAAATTCTCCGTTCGAGCGCTCCATTCTTGTTGAGGCAGAGAACTGACTTGAGCATCGGAGGGTCTTGCCGGAGCAACCCCACCTCCGATTTAGACTTCCCTTGCAGGTCCCGGCGGCGACCGCGACTTCCCCGACTCCAGCTTCTCCGGCGCAAGCGGATTTTTGCACCAACAGTTGTAATTGAATGGGTCCATGTCTTTAACTAGACCAAGATGGACTTAATTCATGGCTACACGGTGGAACCCTATTTACTAAGTTGATCAAATTAAAACTAATGAACCGGTTGGTGTCTAAGGTAAGTTTGGCAGTTTGACCAGTGATTTTTAAGCAGGAGCTACTCACAGTGATTTGATCTCTGACGAGTTAATGGCTTATCCCCACCACTGATCTCACTTACCTGGCCAACCTGGTGAATTAAGTTTTGATTAGATCACTTGGTGATTAGGACTCACCTATGTCATTAGGTAAATCAGTTTGACTGATTTAGGTGCTCCTAATGCCGCTTTAATTAAATCCTTTTTAATCTGACTTGATGAAGTCAGTGGGAGGATTGAAATTGGCTGGATATTTTTTTCTCATCTATCCTTTAATAAAATCCTTAAAAAAATTATTAGGTCCCTAAAAGTGATTAAGTTATATTGATAACTAAGTCATAGCCTCCCATTAAGTGAGTGATAATGAGTCCATTAGTTTAATAATCATTGGAGGCCCAAAGGCTTGGTGCTTATTGACTAATAGAATTATCATTCATAATATGATAATTTGGTTTGAGTCTTTTTGATGGTGGTCAGGTTGGCCGGCCAAAGTCGGACCTGATCATTTATTGGTCTGATTTATCAAATCAAATCATGTTAATGGTTGGACCTAACCAGATCTTTTCAGTGGAGGTCAAAGCCTACTGATTAGGTTCTAGGGCAAAATCAATTACTAGAAGTTGTTTAGAGAAACAACTGGTTATGAACCTACCCATAGATGCACATGGGTTGACCAACCAAAGTTGGACTCGTGTGTAGTCTGTGTGGATTCTAGTACCCACTAAGGAATTAAAGTAATTTTTCAAATTGGAGGTTGAGGCTACTAATTCATAAAAATACTGGGAGAAACTTTAGACTAAAGTCCAAGTCTTTAGTATTACTAATTTATATACTAATAGAGGTCTGGTTTTCCTTTATGCAGCTATGGCCACTACTCTGTCGCTCTGATCATTATTAGATAATGACAAGCTCATGGGACCTAATTTTGATAGCTGGTATCAAAAATTAAAAATCATCCTTGAGCGTGAGTGGATCCTTTTTGTAGTAACGGATCCGGCACCTGAGGAGCCAGCCCCGAACATTAGAGGGACGATCCGAGATACTTATCAGAAGTGGCTCAATGATCGCACCACCGTTCGGTGCATTATGCTGGCGGTAATGAATGATGAGTTCAGCCGTAGGTTCGAGAACGCCCAGCCACAGGAGATGCTTCAGATGTTGAACGACTCCTTTGGCATGCCTGACAACGTTGAAAGGCATAAAACTAGTTGTGTCATTTTCAATGCTCAGATGAGGGATGGAGCCTCAGTCACTGATCATGTACTGTACATAATCGAAATGATTGAGTGCCTAAGTAAACTGGGTTTTCCACGGCACGAGTAGCTCGGTAAGGATGCGATCCTTAATTCATTGCCCAAGTCCTTCCTCCCCTTCCTTACTCATTTTCGAATGATAAAGCCTACGTGAACTACCACGGCTTGTTGGGGTTGCTGTAGAACTTTGAGAAAAATCACCAACTCCATAAGGAGTCGGTGAATGTTGTGGGAGGGTCATCTTCTGATCGTCGACTCTTTAAGAAAGGGAAGAAGAAGAACAAGAAGAAGAAGAATAAGAAGGTGCAGCTGCATGCTGGGACGTCTGCACAGGGTCAGATCAGGAAGCACAAGCCCGACCAGAGCCAGGCGGAGTACTTCTTTTGTAAGAAGTAGGGGCACTGGAAGAGGAACTGTCCTCTATACATTGCCTCCCTGGACCCAAACAGGCCGAAGAAGAAGCAAGGTACTTATATGATAACACCTTGCAACTTTTTCATTTGTGATACTACTACCTCGGTATTGGATACCGAAAGCCCTTATCATATTTGCAATTCGATGCAGGGTCTACAGGTCAGTAGGAGATTTGATGAAGGTGAGAGGTTCCTGAACGTTGGAGATGGAAGCAAAGTTTCAGTTCTAGCATTAGGAATCATGAACCTTGTAATCAATTCTCGAAACGTAATTCTGAGTGAATGTCACTATTATCCAAGCTTTTTATTAAATATTATTTTTGTAGGCCTTTTGGCCATGAATGGTTATCAATTTTTAATAAAAAGAAATGTTTGCAATATCATTTTGAATGGTGTTACAATGTTTGTTGGATAACTTAATAATGGAATTTACTTTCTATCACAACCTGTTAATGTGGTTCAACCCTCCGGTAAACACCCTAGAATAGATAATGTGTCAGAAGTCTACCTTTGGCACTGTAGACTAGGTCATATCAATAAGAACAAGATAAACAGGTTGGCTCAAGAAGGAATTCTTGAAGTAGGTGATTGTGAATCACTTCCAACCTATGAGTCCTGTCTTCTTGGTAAAATGACCAAATCACCTTTTATTGAAAAAGGTGAGCGAGCCAGTGAACTCTTGGGTCTGGTATATTCTGATGTATGTGGACCCATGAGCTCAAGTGTAAGAGGTGGATATTTTTACTTCATAACCTTCACAGATGACCTATCGAGGTATGGGTATGTCTATTTAATGAAGCATAAATCGGAGTCGTTTGAAATGTTCAAACTATTTCGAAATGAGGTAGAAAAATAAACTGAAAAGTGTATTAAAACTCTTCGATCTGATCAAGGAGGTGAATATCTTTCCAATAATTTTCTGACATATCTTGGGGAGAATGGGATTCTCTCTCAGTGGACACCTCCTGGAACACCACAGCATAATGGTGTGTCTGAAAAGAGAAATCAGACCTTGTTGGATATGGTTCGATCCATGATGGGGTTTGCTGGTCAGTCGATCTTCCTCTGGGGATATGCGCTCGAATTAACTTGTTACCTTCTAAATAGAGTTCCGAGTAAATCTGTAACCAAAATGCCATATGAGATATGGATAGGACATAAGCCAGTACTCTCACACCTTAGGGTTTGGGGGTGTCCAGCTTATGTTAAACATTTAATTACGGATAAGTTTGGATCTAGGTCTGATAAGTATAATTTTATAGGGTACCCAAAAGAGACCAAAGGGTATTACTTCTACCTAGCTGATGAGCAAAAAGTGTTTGTCAGCCTTAAGGCAATCTTTTTGGAAAGGAAGTTCCTTGGTGAAGGGACTGTTGCCTCTAAGATCGAACTTGACGAAGTTCGACAGGTGGAAAAACCGATGCAAGTTGCTGAACCTGAACTGGATTTGATTAGATCAGATCCGGAGCCCATTGTTCAAGCACCCTTAAGGCGATCTGGTAGAGTACCACGTCAACCGGACAGATACTATGGTTTCTTGGTCTGGAATGACGATCCTATCGAACTTGATGAAAACGATGAGGATCCAATCACCTACATAGATGCAATGCAGAGACCCGACTCTGAGAAATGACTGGAGGCCATGAAATCCGAAATGGAGTCCATGAAGGTCAACGATGTGTGGACATTGGTTGACCCACCCGAAGGAGTAAAACCCATAGGGTGTAAGTGGGTCTTCAAGAGGAAGAGGGGCGCAGATGGAAAGGTGAAAACCTATAAAGCCCGTCTGGTTGCTAAGGGATATCGTCAATGTTATGGTATAGACTATGATGAGATATTTTCTCCTGTGGCAATGCTCAAATCTATTCGGATTATGCTTGCGATAGCTGCCCATCTAGACTGTGAAATCTGGCAGATGGATGTGAAGACAGCTTTCCTAAATGGAAAGCTGGACGAAGAGGTGTATATGATACAACCTAAAGGATTCACATCCACAGATGAGTCTAAGGTGTGCAGACTACAGAGGCCCATTTATGGACTTAAGCAGGCATCCCGGAGTTGGAACTTACGTTTTGATAGGACGATCAAGACATATGGCTTCATTAAGAACGGAGAAGAGCTCTGCATTTATAAGTGGGCTAATGGTCCAGTAGTAGTATTTCTTGTATTGTATGTAGATGACATTCTCTTAATTGGAAATGATGTCCCTGCATTACAGGGAATAAAGATTTGGCAGTCGTCACAGTTCTCCATGAAGGATCTAGGAGAAGCTTCCTACATCCTAGGGATAAAGATCTATAGGGATAGATCTAAAAGGTTGCTTGGTTTATCTTAGTCCACGTACATTGATACTATATTGAAGAGGTTCAGCATAGAGAATTCTAAGAAAGGCTATCTTTCGATAGGCCATGGAATTTCTCTCTCGAAGAGGGATTGTCGGACAACACCTCAAGAGAGAGAGCGTATGGGTAGGATTTCATATGCTTCGACAGTGGGATCTATCATGTACGCCATGACATGTACATGACCAGATGTGGCATACTCACTAGGGGTAGTGAGTAGATACCAATCTGATCTAGGAAAGAATCACTGGAAGGTTATTAAAACCATCCTGAAGTATTTAAGAAATACTAAAGATCAGTGGCTTGTTTATGATGAATCGAACTTGAGACTTATAGGGTTTACAGACTCTAGTTTCCAGTCTGATCATGATGACAGCAAAAGTGTGTCGGGATTTATTTTTACCCTTAATGGTGGGGCTATCTGCTAGAAAAATTCCAAGCAACACGCAGTGGCTGATTCAGTTTACGAGGTGGAGTATGTCGCAGCATCAGATGCTGCCAAAGAAGTGGTGTGGCTGAGAAAATTCATCATCGAGCTTGGAGGAGTGCCCTCCCTTGTTGGTCCAGTTCTGCTCTACTGTGACAGCTCTAGAGCCATTGCTTAGGCGAAGGAACCAAAGGCACACCAGCAGACGAAGCATATTCTGCACCGCTACCATCTCATCCAAAAAATTATAGATCGAGGTGACGTCGATCTTCAGAAGATCGATGGGAAGGAGAACTTGGCTGACTCATTCACTAAAGCCATTGCGGTGAAAGAGTTCGACAACTACAAGTTGAAGATGGGTATTAGATACTGCACCGATTGGCTTTAGGCCAAGTGAAAGATTGTTGGGAATAGTGTCCCAAAGCCAATCGTCAGCCTGTTGACGGTTGTGCTCATTTTTATATTTGTACATGAATTATGAATTAATAAAAATTATTTTGGTATTTTTCATCACAAAATACTTCATCTTCTAATGAACTCCTATGTTGTGGTGAAGTCCTTAGGACTATTTAGACTCGACAAAGAAGGATTTGTCGTTTAGTCGTTAAATCTGTTCACGACCAAATGATACGTTGTTACCAAGGATGACAATATTTATCAAGCATAGATCGTTGTGTGCCATATAGGTTGGTTGTCCTCTTAACCAATCAGTGTGGAGACACTGGTATGGCATACAGGTGAGATATAAGGGTACATCTGCACTGAACGTGACCGACTCCGGAGCTATTTCTGCAGTCAAGATTTGCTCCAATGGAATATGGGTATAAATATCCCTCTGACCTGAGACCACCACGGTGACTTGCAAGCAACTCACGGCTCTTAGGCATTGGACTATCTGAATTTCTAATTCAGTGACGGAAGGCTGCTGGGTGTAGTCAAGTACTTGACTTGTCGGTGCATGTGTCAAGATAGGATTGACCACTCTAGTTTAAGAGCTGTGTACAGTCATGTTTCAATTCAGCAAAACCTTGGCCAGGGTAGTCCTTGTGAGAAGTCACAGGACTGTTTGAGTTGTGCACGATTCGGATGATCTGATCAGGGTTGACAGTTTAACCCTGAGTCATCCTAAACACAGGGGTCAAAAGGATGAATTATACAGTAACTATATTCATGTAGGTTTTGAGTGTTGTGATTATGACTCTTTGACCTATTCGAACGTCGGGTACCATTGCTAGATGGTCACTTCGATTAGTATAGGAATTGGTTTCTGTGCTACCGGCTTAGGTTCGAACCTGCGGGGTCACACACATTAGAGGTTCCTATCTGATCTGATGGCTGATGTAGAATCCTATATATTTGGAACTCAGTGATCGAGAATCAAGATTCTCTGATCATGATTTCACACATTATGGGTACCGGGGTCAAGAGTCCCACTGGTTGGGACTTTTCGATCAGGGTTACATATCGATGAATTCTGATGCCCGATTGCCCATCGAATTTGGACTTAGTATTTATGAGAGGTTTAATTAGTGATTTGATCACTAATTAACTCAATTTTATTGAGTAATTATTTTTGGATTAAGTCCAATTGAATTGGATTCAGTTGAGTTTGACCCGATTAGGTTAAGAGTTGACCTAAACGTCGAGATGGTTTGGTCCCTGATTTGATCAGGGGTTGGGCTTAGTCAATTCTTGATTTGATAAAGATTTTATTGAGCCTAATTAAGTCTAATTTAGTTGGGTTTAAATTAGTCTAATTGGACCTAAATTATTTGGTTCAATTAGGTTGGTTTAAATAATTAAACAAGCTTGACCCAATCTCCATGTGCCACCTCACTTCCATTGCACCCATTTGAATTCATGAGAAGGAACTTCTCATGAATTATTTTCTCACGCCAAGCCCTCTCCACGCTCCACTTTAATGTACCATATGAATGGATAAGGATGATTGGTTGGCCATTCAAATTCAAAATAAAGTTTGAATTTGAATGGGCAATCAATCTTTGCACCTTATCCCTTTTTTTATGCCCCATTTATTACATGAGAAAAGATTTCTCATGAAATCACTTCATGCACAATTTAAGCCACACCTCACACCTTTAGTGGATAAGGGATGAGTTGGTGTCCATTTGAATTTAAAATTTAATTTGAATTCAAATGTGCAATTACTCATCTTTATCCTTTCTTTTGGATAAGACGTTTGACGTTGTTATAAAAGGAGGAGAAGAGTGGGGCATGCAAGAAGAAGATTTTTGGAGAAAAATTCTGGGATGTGAGAAGTCTTATGCATGAGAAGGAAGTCCATATCCTTCCAAGAGAAAAAGAAAGAAAAGAAAGAAAAGTGGGTGCAAGGTTTTTGGTGAGTTCCCTAGAGTTTTAACCTGGAGTTTGGGAAGTGAGAAAGTGAGCTACGAGTGTCGTGAGCTCACAAAATCTCAGAGAGATCTTCAACATCCTCTCAAGCATGTCTGTTGATGATCTAGAGTGTCTGAAGAATCGACAGACATCGATCGAAGGAGTTCGATCAGTATCAGCCGTCAAAAGGGCTCTACAACGAGCTAGCACTCGTGAGGAGTCGATTAGATCGAGAGCTTCATGTGGACGATCCGTAGAGGCCAGATACATTATGTGGCTGCATCGCGATAATCAAACTCTTCCGACGGTGATTAGATTGTGGCGATCTACTACCCACACAAAGGTATTGTGTTCTAAACACATTACAGTAAAGTATTTACTGTTTGAATTTGAATTTCAAATTTAAATACATGCATGCTATATATCATATTTAGATCTTAGTGTCAGATAAATTCATATTAATTAATTAGATTAATTAATATTTTTTTACTGTAAAATCATAATTTTGAAAAAGTTTTAAAATTATCATTTTACCCCTATACTGAATTTTTCCAAAATATAATTTGTGATGAAAAAATGCTAAAATAATTTTTATTTATTTATGATTTATGTACTAATACAACAAAGAGCACAACCGTCAACAAGCTGACGATTGACTTTGGGATACTATTCCCAACAACCACATGCTGGGACGTCTGCACAGGGTCAGACCAAGAAGTGAAAGCTCGACCAGAGCCAGGTGGAGTACTTCTTTTGCAAGAAGTAGGGGCACTGAAAGAGGAACTATCCTCTATACATTGCCTCCCTGGATCCGAACAGGCCGGAGAAGAAGCAAGATAATTATATGATAACACCTTGCAACTTTTCCATTTGTGATACTACTGTCTGGGTATTGGATACCGGAAGCCCTTATCATATTTGTAATTCGATGCAGGATTTGTAGGTCAGTAGGAGATTTGATGAAGGCGAGAGGTTCCTGAACGTTGGAGATGGAAGCAAAGTTTCAGTTCTAGCTTTAGGAATCATGAACCTTGTAATCAATTCTCGTAATGTAATTTTGAGTGAATGTCACTATTGTCCAAGCTTTTTATTAAATATTATTTCTATAGGCCTTTTGGCTATGTACGGTTATAAATTTTTAATAAAAGAAAATATTTGCAATATCATTTTGAATGGTGTTACAATGTTTGTTGGACAACTAAATAATGGAATTTACTTACTATCACAGCCTGTAAATGTGGTTCAAACCTCCGGTAAATGCCCTAGAATAGATAATATGTCAGAAGTCTACCTTTGGCACTGTAGGCTAGGTCATATCAATAAGAACAGGATAAATAGGTTGGCTCAAGAAGGAATTCTTGAAGTCGGCGATTATGAATTACTTCCAACCTGTGAGTCCTGTCTTCTTGAAAAGATGACCAAGTCATCTTTTATTGAAAAAGGTGAGTGAGCTAGTGAACTCTTGGGTCTGGTACATTTTGATGTATGTGGACCCATGAGCTCAAGTGTAAGAGGTGGATATTTCTACTTCATAACCTTCACATATGACCTATCGAGGTATGGGTGTGTCTACTTAATGAAGTATAAGTCAGAGTCGTATGAAATGTTCAAACTATTCCGAAATGAGGTAGAAAAATAAACTGAGAAGTGTATTAAAACTCTTCGATCTGATCGAGGAGGTGAATACCTTTCCAATGAGTTTCTGACATATCTTTGGGAGAATGGGATTCTCTCTCAATGGACTCCTCTTGGAACACCACAGCATAATGGTGTGTCTGAAAGGAGGAATCAGACCTGGTTGGATATGGTTTGATCCATGATGGGGTTTGCTGGTCTGCCAATCTCCCTCTAGGGATATGCACTCGAATCAGCTTGTTACCTTCTAAATAGGGTTCCGAGTAAGTCTATAACCAAAATACCATATGAGATATGGATAGGACGTAAGCCAATACTCTCGCACCATAGGGTTTGGGGGTGTCTGGCTTATGTTAAACGTTTAATTACGGACAAGCTTGGATCTATGTCTGACAAGTGTTATTTCATAGGGTACCCAAAAGAGACCAAAGGATATTATTTCTACCTAACTGATGAGCAAAAGGTGTTTGTTAGCTTTAAAGTAATCTTTTTGAAAAAGAAGTTCCTTGGTGAAGGGACTGTTACCTCTAAGGTTGAACTTGAGAAAGTTCGACAGGTGGAAAAACTGACACAAGAAGCTGAACCTAAAATGGATTTGGTTAGATCAAATCCGAAGCCCATTGTTCCTGCACCCTTAAGGCGATCTAGTAGAGTACCATGCCAACCGGACAGATATTATGGTTTCTTGGTCCGGGATGGCGATCCTATCGAACTTGATGAAAACAATGAGGATCCGATCACCTACATGGATGCAATGCAGAGATCTGACTCTGAGAAATGGCTAGAGGCCATGAAATTCGAAATGGAGTCCATGAAGGTCAACGATGTGTGGACATTGGTTGACCCACCCGATGGAGTAAAACTCATAGGGTGTAAGTGGGTCTTCAAGAGGAAGAGGGGTGTAGACGGAAAGGTGGAGACCTATAAAGCCCGTCTGGTTGCCAAAGGATATCGTCAACGTTATGGTATAGACTATGATGAGATATTTTCTCCTGTGACAATGCTCAAATCCATTCAGATTATGCTTGCGATAGCTGCCCATCTGGACTATGAAATCTGGCAGATGGATGTGAAGACAGCTTTCCTAAATGAAGAGCTGGACGAAGAGGTGTATATGATACAACCTGAAGGATTCACATCCACAGATGAGTCTAAGGTGTGCAGGCTACAGAGGTCCATTTATGGACTTAAGCAGGCATCCCAGAGTTGGAACATATGTTTTGATAGGATGATCAAAATGTATGGCTTCGTTAAGAACGGAGAAGAGCCCTGCATTTATAAGTAGGCTAATGGTCCAGTAGTGGTATTTCTTGTATTGTATGTGAATGATATTCTCTTAATCGAGAATGATATCTCTGAATTACAGGGAATAAAGATTTGACTGTCATCACAGTTCTCCATGAAGGATCTAGGAGAAGCTTCCTACATCCTAGGGATGAGGATCTATAGGGATAGATCTAAAAGGTTGCTTGGCTTATCCCAGTTCACGTACATTGATACTATGCTGAAGAGGTTCAGCATGAAGAATTCCAAGAAAGGCTATCTACCGATAGGCCATGAAATTTCTCTCTCGAAGAGGGTTGTCCGACAACACCTCAAGAGAGAGAGCGTACGGATAGAATTTCATATGCTTCGACAGTGGGATCTATCATGTACGCCATGACATGTACATGACCAGATGTGGCATACTCACTAGGGGTAGTGAGTAGATATCAATTTGATCCAGGGGAGAATCACTGGAAGGTTGTTAAAACCTTCCTGAAGTATTTAAGAAATACTAAGGACAAGTGGCTTGTTTATGGTGAATCAGACTTGAGACTCATAGGGTTTACAGACTCTAATTTCCAATTTGATCACGATGATAGCAAGAGTGTGTCAGGATTTATTTTTACCCTTAATGGTGGAGCTATCTGCTAGAAGAGTTCCAAGCAGCACACAGTGGAGCTATCTGCTGATTCAGTGGACTCCTACGGGAGCCGGGCTCCGCTCGCGACTTCAACCTCATGGGGGACTCCGCCCGGACTCTCACGGGAGCCGGGCTCCATCGCCAACTTCGACTGCCGGTAAGATCAGTCCGGACTCCTACGGGAGCCGGACTTCGCAACTGACTTTAATTGCAGGGGACTCCGCCCGGACTCCTACGGGAGCCGGACTCCGCTCGCGACTTCAACCTCAAGGGGGACTCCGCCCGGACTCTCACAGGAGCCGGGCTCCATCGCCAACTTCGACTGTCGGTAAGATCAGTCCGGACTCCTACGGGAGCCGGACTTCGCACCTGACTTTAATTGTAGGGAACTCCGCCCGGACTCCTACGGGAGCCGGGCTCTGCTCGCGACTTCAACCTCAAAGGGGACTCCGCCCGGACTCTCACGGGAGCCGGGCTCCGTCGCCAACTTTGACTGCCGGTAAGATCAGTCCGGACTCCTACAGGAGCCGGACTTCGCACCTGACTTTAATTGTAGGGGACTCCTCCCGAACTCCTACGGGAGCCGGGCTCTGCTCGCGACTTCAACCTCAAAGGGGACTCCGTCCGGACTCTCACGGGAGCCGGGCTCCGTCGCCAACTTCGACTGCCGGTAAGATCAGTCCGGACTCCTACGGGAGCCGGACTTCACACCTGACTTTAATTGCAGGGGACTCCGCCCGGACTCCTATGGGAGCCGGGCTCCGTTCGTGACTTCAACCTCAAGGGGGACTCCGCCCGGACTCTCACGGGAGCCGGGCTCCGTCGCTAACTTCGACTGCCGGTAAGATCAGTTTGGACTCCTACGGGAGCCAGACTTCGCACCTGACTTTAATTGCAGGGGACTCCGCCCGGACTCCTACGAGAGCCGGGCTCCGCCTGCGACTTCAGCACCAAGAGGACTCCGCCCGGACTCCCACGGGAGCCGGACTCCGCCCACGACTCCAACCTCAAGGGGAACTCCGCCCGGACCCCCATGGGAACCGGGCATCATCATCAGCTCCGACCACTGTCGAACTCCAATCGACGGATCTGCACTCCCAAGCAGGCCACGATAACGGTCACAGCACTGCTCCACTTCCTATGACGGATCCCGCACAGCTCCATCACTCCCTGACAGGCCGTAGTAACGGTCATAGTATTGCTCCACTTCCTATGACGGATCCCGCACAGCTCCATCACTCCCTGACAGGCCGCAGTAATGGTCATAGTACTGCTCCTCTTCCTATGATGGATCCCGCGCAGCTCCACTACTCCCTGGCAGGCCACGATAACGGCCACGATCCTGCTCCACTTCCTGCGATGGATGCAGCGTGATTCTCCCATCCGCTGGCAAGTCGCGACAATAGACGCCGCTCCACTCCCTGCAGCAGACTCCACGTGGCGCGCTGCAGTGAGGGCCACAGGTCTACACTACTCCTCACAGCAAATTCCTCCTGACGGTGGGCAGCCCACTACGAGACGGTTATGAACATCACTATCAGTCTGTTGAGCCCACCGCCTATATAAGGGGGACCTCAAATACGTTATTCTATAAGCTCTCATTCTTTTACCTAAAAACTCTGCTAAATTCTCTGTTCGAGCACTCCATTCTTGTTGAGGCAGAGAACTGACTTGAGCATCGGAGGATCTTGCCGGAGCAACCCCACCTCTGGTTTAGACTTCCTTTGCAGGTCCCGGCGGCGACCGTGACTCCCTCGACTCCAGCTTCTCCGGCGCAAGCGGATTTTTGCACCAACAGGATTGGCGCTAGAGGAAGGGGCTGTGTCTTCGCAGTACCCTTGTTCTTAAAGGAGCGCTCAACGGACAGCGCTCAACGGAGCCATCTCCGACCGTCTCCTCCGGCACCCACTCCTTGCTTCCCCCACAGGATCCTTGCTTGATGCCTCCCCGCAAGGCGTCCACGTGACGATCCACGACCTCCGTGGCTAGATCTCAGGCTCTGGCCTCCCCTCCTGTTTCTCAACCTCCTCCTCCTCCTCCGACGGCGACGGTCAGCACGGAGCAGTTTGACCTACTGGCGCAGCAGGTCAAAGGCCTCACAGAAGCTGTGCAGGCTATGCAGCAGCAGCAGCCACAGGCATCAGCACGCTTGGAAAGGGTGTCCCCGGAACACCAGGATCCTGCGATAGGGCGCGCCACCTGGGCCAGCCGCCCCGTCCTTCCTGGGAAAGCGAACCCGAGGGTGGAGAGCCCTCAATTGGACCATGACTCCACCCCTGGAAGATCCCTACCCCCATTCTGCCAGAGGACCCTTGAGACTCAAAGTCGGGAGGACTTCGTGGATCGGAGGCTCCAGGAGATGAATCGGCAGATCGAAGAACTCCGCCATGCTCCCCCCACTTATGGTGAGGATATTTGTACTGACCCTCTCTTCTCTCAAATGATCATGCAGGAACTGATCCCGCCAAACTTCAAGCTCCCCCAGTTCGAAAGCTACGATGGGACTTCGGACCTGGTTGATCATGTGGAGGCCTTCCGGACAATGATGCTGCTTCACGGCACTCCCGATGCTATTCTATGTCAGGCCTTCCCATCCACCTTGAAGGGAGCGACAAGGAATTGGTACTCGGCTTTGAAACTGGATACCATCTTTTCCTTCGATCAAATGAGCCACCAATTTGTGGCCCATTTTGTCATTAGCCGGTGCCCCCGGAAGGGTTCGAAGTCCCTCATCAATATAAAACAGAGGGAAGGAGAGTCCATTCGGGCCTACATCAACCGTTTCAACGTCGCGGTGCTAGAGGTCCGGAACTTGGACCAATCAGTTGCAATGGCCGCCTTGAAGGGTGGCCTTCAGAAGAATGACCTTTTGTTCTCCCTGGAGAAGAAGTACCCCAGGGATTTTGCTGATTTGCTGGCTCAGGCTGAAGGATACGCCCGAGCGGAAGAAGCCTTCAAAATGAAGGATGAAGAGACAGCAAGGGAGCGGCAGGCGGGAGACTCAGGTAAGCTCGCAATCGAAAAAAGGCCAAGAGAAGCCCGGTCACATTCTCGATCCCCTCCTGGGCACAAGCGTGCCCATACTCCACCCCGAGTGCGCAGGTAGAGAAGTCTGGATCGTGGGGTCCGGCGGGGTTCCCCACCGGGGAGATTCCACAACTACGCCCCCCTCAACGCCTCGAAGGCCCAGGTACTGATGGAGGTCAGGGAGCAGCCCCCTAGGCCAGAGAGGATGCGCACACACCCCGAGAAGCGCAACCCCAACAAGTTCTGTCTCTACCACCGTGACCACGGCCACGACACAGAGGAATGCATCCAGCTCCAGGATGAGATCGAGGAGCTCATTCGACGAGGTTGACTCGACAGGTTCATCCGATGCAGGCCTGAGGGTAGAGGAGATCAGCCAAGGGCCCTTCCGCAGCCTGAACCACCAAGAGGGGAGGAGCAACCCGGGGATCGGCCTCCCATCGGGACCATCGACTCCATCACCGGAGGGCCTCAAGGAGGAGCAGACCTCTCATAACCGTGGAACTCAGAGAATCTGTAAATGTATCACTCACTATTTCACCTTGAATCTAAATTTCTTTCTACTTAACGTACTCTTCCCATTGGGCATGGATTTATCATGACTGGACATGACCCCTCCAAACACCTGAAACGAAGGTATGTTGGGAACGGGGGGAGAACCCCATCCTAACATACCTGAAATGAAAGTCCGACTATCTCGAGATCGGATGGGGGGAGAGGCCTTACAGCGCCCTAACGTGCCCCCATAGCCATGTCAGGAACAGGAGGAGGACCTCGTCCTGACATGAGCAAAGTCAAAGGTCCGGTTCTTTTAGACCGGATGGGGGGAGAGGCCTTACAGCGCCCTAACATGCCCCTGCAGCCATGTCAAGAACAGGAGGAGGACCTCGTCCTGACATGAGCAAAGTCAAAGACTCGGTTCTTTTAGACCGGATGGGGGGAGAGGCCTTACAGCACCCTAACGTGCCCCCACAGCCATGTCAGGAACAGGAGGACCTCGTCCTGACATGAGCAAAGTCAAAGGCCCGATTCTTTTAGACCGGATGGGGGGAGAGGCCTTACAGCGCCCTAACGTGCCCCCACAGCCATGTCAGGAACAGGAGGAGGACCTCGTCCTGACATGAGCAAAGTCAAAGGCCCGGTTCTTTTAGACCGGATGGGGGGAGAGGCCTTACAGCACCCTAACGTGCCCCCACATCCATGCCAGGAACAGGAGGAGGACCTCGTCCTGACATGAGCAAAGTTGAAAGCCCAGCCTTTTTAGATCGGATAGGGGGAGAGGCCTTACAGCGCCCTAACGCGCCCCCACAGCCATGCCAGGAATAGGAGGAGGACCTCATCCTGACATGAGCAAAGTCGAAAGCCCGGCTCTTTTAGACCGGATAGGGGGAGAGGCCTTACAGCACCCTAACACGCCCCCACGGCCATGTCGGGAGCAGGAGGAAAACCCCGCCCTGACTTGAGCAAGGTTGAAGGCCCAAACTCCTATGGGAGCCGGGCTCCATCCATGACTTCTGCAGCAAGGGAGACCCCGCCCGGACTCCTACGTGAGCCGAGCTCCGTCCGTGACTTCTGCAGCAAGGGAGACCCCGCCCGGACTCCTACGGGAGCCGGGCTCCGTCCGTGACTTCTGCAGCAAGGGAGACCCCGCCCGGACTCCTACGTGAGCCGGGCTCCGTCCGTGACTTCTGCAGCAAGGGAGACCCTGCCCGGACTCCTACGGGAGCCAGACTCCGTCCGTGACTTCTGCAGCAAGGGAGACCCCACCCGGACTCCTACGGGAGTCGGGCTCCATCCATGACTCATGCAGCAAGGAAGGCTCCGCCCACCTTGGCAACGGCCCTTACATGCCCCCGTGAGAAAGGGGGAAGAACCTCGTCCTGATGGTGATGAAACGCGATTGCCCGACGAGATCGGATGAAGGGAAAAAGCCCCTCAGCGGCACCTCCGCGCTCCTATGCAACCCCGCAAGAAGCGAGGGTAAGGCCCTTACTCTGAGAAGAGGAGGAAAATTAAAAAGAAAGGGTGACGAGCTACGACAGAAACAGATGAAGGATGGACTACCCCAGAGACCTAAAGAACTTCGTCCCAACAAAGACAGGGGGCTCCTACCAAACACTCCCAGCCTCTAAGAAGACTCCCTACGCAGGTCGAGAAGACAGCGACGTCTCCGAAGTAAGACGGAGTCCGAACCGCCAAGCTCGGGCTTGCAGCCATGTATGACGAGGAAGGCAGGCTAACGCATCGACGACCGAGCGCCTACCAACGACGCTGGCATCAAACAAGTCGAACGATAAGAAAAGTTCGGCGGACGATAATTTGAGACAATGCATGGACGAGGTAACACAAAACCCCCTTTTCATTCCATTTCCAAAATACACACTACAAAGCTCGGAAGGCCAAGGAAAGAAAAGCAAAACGACAAAAGCGGGATAAAACAACAAAAAGGGAAGTATACACATGAAAAGATGGAAGGACGAAAGGAGCTCTAAGGAGGCTCTGCTTCCTCCGACCTAGAGTTATCTGCTCCACCCATCATCCAGGACTACCTTAGATTCTCAATTTCTTCTTCTAGCTCTTTCCTTTTCTGCAGCGCTCCTGGAGCGCCCGACGAAGTCGCTAGCTCTCGGCCTCCGTCTCTCGATGCCTCTTCCCCAAGACCTCGAATTTCGCCTCCGCGTCCGGACGGCCCGCTGCTCGTATGCCAGTTGAATCTTCAGTTGTTGCGGCTCGACTGTCTTATCCCCAAGGGCGACAGAAATCCCTTCAACGGTTCCTCTTAGGGACTGGAGCTCATCAGAATCTCGGGCGGAGGTAAGCTGAGCCCTGCTGGCCAGCTCCTCTGGAGACAGGCGACTTCATCGGTCGCCACCCTGAGTCTCCCCTTATATTCCTCCACTTGCCTGTGCCAGCTGGCCCGATGCACGTCGTGGCTCACCTCGGCATCCTGAAGCTGTCGCTGAAGGTCGGAGACCTTCTTCGACCACTCCTGGTCGCCATCGACCCGAGCCAAGAGCCAGGATGAACTTCCTTCTAGCTGGCCGATCTTCCCCTTCGCGGCTGACAGTTCCACCTTAAGGGCACTAATCCTGGCGGCCTGAGCCCAAATTCGATCGCTGACGCTCTTCTTGCATTCCTCAAGCTCCATCATGAAATCAGCCTTCCTCCGGCTATACTCCATGATCCCCTTCACGTGGAGATTTCGAAAGTGGGTGGCCTCCGCAGCGGCTTCAGAATGACCTTTCCTCAATCTGCGGAGCTTGCTTTCCATCTTCTTCGACTTCTTTGTCAAGTGAAGGACTTCCTTCTTCAGTCGCTGGATCGTCGACTTCAGCGGGACCCCCAGGGGCAGGGGAAGTGCTTCTGTAGGACACTGCCATCGGAAGGCAAAGGCGTCAAAGCACGACTCATCGCAGGAGGAAAAACAAAGAGAAGAAGGGGAAGGAGGAGAAGCCATCCGCGATAAGAAATTCAGCTTTATTGATTGGATGATTCTTGAAGACAAAAAGAAAAAAAAATTGTGATGAAATAAAAATACAAGGTTGGAGGTCTCAGACCTCGGGGGTGGGGGTTGGAGAACTCGGCGTCCCCGGCAAGGGAGCTGCAACAGCAGTAGCGGCTGGCGAGGGACCGGCCTCATCTTCGGACTCCTCACCTAGAAAACTGAGATCGAGCTCCAAAAATTTTCTGGCCACCTTCTCTTGGCAGAGCTCAAACCCCTTGATGAATGCCTCCTGGCCGAATTGGACATTGAGATCCCTCATCTCCGCGAAAGCCTTGAACTCCTCCACTGCAAGAGTCCTGGCCTCCGAGACCAGGACTAGAGTCTGCTCAATCAAATTGGCGACCTCAGCCTCCGCCTTTCTCGCCGATTCCTCCAAGGTCTGCCTTTCCTCCTCCTGGGCTTGTTTCTCTCTTTCCAGGGCCTCTTGGAGGGCGGCTACTTCGGCCGTCTTTGCTTGGAGGCGAGCAACCTCGGCCCGACAGTGCTCTTCCACCTGGAGGATGTCCCTCCTCGCACGGTTCACTGCCTCGATATTGGCAAGGAGCTGGTGCCCAATCTGCAAGGGCGACTGGGGGATCAGAACAAAGGCCGAATAGCCAGATGAATAAAGATTTGCTTACCTCAAGGAAGGACCCCAAAGAGTCCCAGGCCCGCTGCTCAGGATCGGCACGGTCGATCCTCTCGACGACGTCGGGCAAAATACAGCCGTCAATCAACCGCCTGATCAAATCCCTGTCATTGAAGGGATTCTCTGGCCCCTCCTCGAAGCATAGGGACTCGTCGGCGGCAGTTCGATGGCTACTCACCCTGCGGGCCATCGATTTCTTCCTCTTCCCCCTCTCGACCACGGGTGCCTCTGTGGAGCGGACCCCCGAAGCAGGGGCCCCAGTCGGCGGACTCCTCGAGGAGGCCTGGGGAGCCGTTGCCTCAACATCCGAGGGAATGTCAATTGCTGGGGCTGCCTGGGCGGGTGCAGCCAAGCTCGATTCCTCTGCCCTAGCCCTCTTCGCCGCTCCGGAGGTCACGATGCCCTTTCTCTTGTGGGCCCTGAGGCCCCTGGAAAGCATCCGCGCTGCTTCGGCGTCCATTCCTTAAAAAAAAAAAAAAAGAGAGAGAAGAAAGAAGGGGGAGAAAAAGAAAGAAGAAAAAGAAGCAAACCAATCAATCAAGAGTCAAAGATCAAAAAAAAAAAAAAAGAAAGAAAGAAAGAAAGAAAGAAACAGAGGGGAAAAAGAGAGAGAAGGAAGAAGAGGTAAAAAGGGAAAGAAAAAGAAGAAAGGCATGAAAAGAGAAGATAAAGGAAAAGATGAATACTCGCAGGATCCTGGGGGGTCAGGCCGATGTTGAAAAGAAATTGCTCCCTCAGAAGATTGGGAAGGAAGGAGCGGAATAGGCAAGAAGCTTCCGGGCAGCCTGGAGGTCATCCTCCCCCAGACTAGGGGCCCGACGAATAGAATCCCTCAGAGAGCCCAAGGGGGGCAGGCCCAGCCTCAGGGTCGGGCAATGGATGAAGAGGTATTTCCCCTTCCAATTGTGGATTGAAGAAGGGGCACCTTTCAGCAACCCCTTCTTGCCGAACTGGGGGGAGAAGTACCACCAGTCCTTCGCCGAAGGATGGCGCTTGAAAGTATAGAAGTGCCTAAACAGGGAGAGGGATGGTTGGACCTCGACTACGTGGCAAAGAGAGAGAAATTCTATCAAAAACCTAAAAGAATTTGGGACCACAGAAGCCAAGGAGATGTCTAAGAAGCGGAAGAGGGCGACAACAAAAAATGGAAGCGGAAGCGGAAGCCGAAGCCCGGCACGGAATACCTCCTGGTACAGGCAAAAATGACCGGGTGGAGGAGTGCTAGCTCGGTCAGAAGGGCTAGGCAACTCCAAGTCGTACTCCGGAGGAACTCCATACTGAACCCTTATCAGAAGGAGTTCCTCCGGAGTCAGAGAACATGGAATGGCGCCCGACGCAAAAACCGGGCGGAGCCCAGTCCTAGACGCAGGTTCGTCTACAAAGCAAGGGACCTGGGGGTTCGAGGCGGAAGAACTCCCAGAACTGCAAGGAGCGGAAGAGCCGGACGACATTTCGAGTGACTTCGAATGAGGGCTCTAAAGATCCCAGTGAAGACGGATAGGATGAGGGGCGAGGGGTCACAAAAAACTGACTGGGGGGAACACCAAAAAATAATGGCCAAAAAAGAGGTCCCTAAGCGGGGGGAAGAAAGATGAAGGTGCTGGAACTAACCTAGATCGCTCTGAGGGACCAGAGGGATGAAGACAGGGATGATTTGGAAGGCGCCTACGGCTCGAGAAGATATCAACTGAATCAGGGCTCTCGAAGGGAAGGCAGACACTGTTAAAATTCTGAAGCAGAGTAAGGGCCCCAAAAGCGGGAGCACGGGTTTAAATAGACCCTGGGATCCGGTGCTATGATGATCGCGAATCCCCCCAGGCCAGCCCACGCTCGACACGTGCCCCACTCACCATGGCAGGCGGCTGAAAGTGGCTGACGGTTGGCAGGACTATTATTGCACCGTACCTGGGCCAGTGTACCTGCAGGAATTTCGAAGAGTCCCTTCGTATCGCCCCGATTCGAAAAGACTCCAGCACGCGCACATTTAATGCCAAAATATCTGGGGGCGGTCGTGTGCAGGATTCGAGGGGACAACTTCGGCTGCGCCAGTCTCTCTGTACTTCCTTCGTTCGAAATTCAAACTCGGAAGTAGGGGGACTGGTGTTGGGTATCAAATACCCTCAGCCGAAGTTCTCAGCAAGAAGCCAACTCTGCCCGGACTCCTACGGGAGCCGGGCTCCGTCGCCGACATCGACTACAGAACAACTCCGCCCGGACTCCTACGGGAGCCGGGCTCCATCGCCGACATCGACTACAGAACAACTCCGCCCGGACTCCTATGGGAGCCGGGCTCCGTCGCCGACATCGACTACAGAACAACTCCGCCCGGACTCCTACGGGAGTCGGGCTCCGTCGCCGACATCGACTACAGAACAACTCCGCCCGGACTCCTACGGGAGCCAGGCTCCGTCGCCGACATCGACTACAGGATAACTCCGCCCGGACTCCCACGGGAACCTGGCTCCATCGTCGACTTCGACTGCCGGTAAGATCAGTCCGGACTCCTATGGGAGCCGGACTTCGCACCTGACTTTAATTGCAGGGGACTCCGCCCGGACTACTACGGGAGCCGGGCTCTGCTCGCGACTTCAACCTCAAGGGGGACTCCGCCCGGAATCTCACGGGAGCTGGGCTCCATCGCCAACTTTGACTGTCGGTAAGATCAGTCCGGACTCCTACGGGAGCCAGACTTCGCACCTGACTTTAATTGCAGGGGACTCCGCCCAGACTCCTATGGGAGCCGGGCTCTGCTCGCGACTTCAACCTCAAGGGGGACTCCGCCCGGACTCTCACGGGAGCCGGGCTCCGTCGCCAACTTTGACTGCCGGTAAGATCAGTCCGAACTGCTACTGGAGCCGGACTTCACAGCTGACTTTAATTGCAGGGGACTTCGCCCAGACTCCTACAGGAGCCGGGCTCTGCTCGCGACTTCAACCTCAAGGGGGACTCCGCCCGGACTCTCACGGGAGCCGAGCTCCGTCGCCAACTTCGACTGCCAGTAAGATCAGTCCGGACTCCTACGGGAGCCGGACTTCGCACCTGACTTTAATTGCAGGGGACTCCACCCAGACTCCTACGGGAGTCGGGCTCCGCTCGCGACTTCAAACTCAAGGGGGACTCCGCTCGGACTCTCACGGGAGCCGGGCTCCGTCGCCAACTTCGACTGCCGGTAAGATCAGTCTGGACTCCTACGGGAGCCGGACTTCGCACCTGACTTTAATTGCAGTGGACTCCGCCCGGACTCCTACGGGAGCCGGGCTCTGCTCGCGACTTCAACCTCAAGGGTGACTCCGCCCGGACTCTCACGGGAGCCGGGCTCCGTCGCCAACTTTGACTGCCGGTAAGATCAGTCCGGACTCCTACGGGAGCCAGACTTCGCACCTGACTTTAATTGCAAGGGACTCCGCCCGGACTCCTATGAGAGCCGGGCTCCACCCGCAACTTCAGCACCAAGAGGACTCCGCCCGGACTCCCACGGGAGCCAGACTCCGCCCACGACTCCAACCTCAAGGGGAACTCCGCCCGGACCCCCATGGGAACCGGGCTCCGTCATCAGCTCCGACCGCTGCCGAACTCCAATCGACGGATCTGCACTCCCAAGCAAGCCACGATAACGGTCACAGCACTGCTCCACTTCCTATGATGGATCCTGTGCAACTCCATCACTCCCTGACAGGTCGCAGTAACGGTCATAGTACTGCTCCACTTCCTATGACGGATCCCGTGCAGCTCCATCACTCCCTGACTGGCCGCAGTAACGGTCATAGTACTGCTCCACTTCCTATGACGGATCCCGCACAGCTCCACTACTCCCTGGCAGGCCACGATAATGGCCACGATCCTGCTCCACTTCCTGCGATGGATGCAGCGCGATTCTCCCATCCGCTGGCAAGTCGCGACAACAGACGCCGCTCCACTCCCTGCAGCAGACTCCACGTGGCACGCTGCAGTGAGGGCCACGGGTCTACTCCACTACTCCTCGCAGCAAATTTTTCCTGACGGTGGGCAGCCCACTACGAGACGGTTATGAACGTCACTATCAGTCTATTGAACCCACCGCCTATATAAGGGGGACCTCAGATACGTTATTCTATAAGCTCTCATTCTTTTACCTAAAAATTCTGCTAAATTCTCCGTTCGAGCAATCCATTCTTGTTGAGGCAGAGAACTGACTTGAGCGTCGGAGGGTCTTGCCGGAGCAACCCCACCTCCGGTTTAGACTTCCTTTGCAGGTTCCGATGGCGACCGCGACTCCCTCGACTCCAGCTTCTCCGGCGCAAGCAGATTTTTGCACCAACAAGAGCATATTTATGAAAATAGATATTAATTTAATTGAATAATTTAAGTACCAAAGTAATAAAAAATTAATAAAAATTTAATACATATTTTTTCTTATTTTTTAGATATAAATCAGAGCAAAAATCAAGCTAAAATACTCAAAAAAATAAATTTTATATCCTTTGATGCATGGTGGACCAACCGTTTAGCCCTTAGATTCAAGGGCATGGTCCACAGCAGCAGTACACAATCTTTGGCATGATCTGTGGCAGGAAAAAGCATTTACACATGATCAGACAATGGAGATTAATCCAGATACGTGATCGGACAGCTGATATCATGCGTTACCATATCCAATAGTGGTGGCCCACTCCCATTGCATGATCCGATGGTTCAAATTGATTTAAATCAAGATCCAATGGTTGCTGTTCTTTGTTGGCTAAAAATTAACTAGAAAAAGGAAATCCAAAGTAGGATCCAATGGCCAAAATTCCCTCCGATGGTTGATCCGATGGCGATGCTGTTCCTGACTGAGAATAGGAGAGATTTTACGCCATTCGATGGCCAGAAACCCATCAAATGCACGATCGAATGGTTGTTATCATTCTCGATCGTAATAAGGACTTAAACTGTGAATTTTGAGGTGATCTGGGTGGTCTAATGAAGATCCAATGGCCAGAATTAAATGCTACGAATATAATATGATTTTTAAGGGTTTTAGGACTCTTTTTGTTACCAGAAAAAAGTAAAAAATTCACCTATAAATAGGTGGTCCGAAAATAAAAGAAGAAAGAAGAGAAAATTAGTAGAAACATAAAAAAATAAAAAAAATAATTAGATAAATTTAGGGACCCAAGGGGAACAAGAAGAGAAGCTGGTTCGCTCTATGAAATATGAAGAAAGAAGGAGAGGTCATCAACCATCTTTCCGACGAGGCTACGCCAATCAAATTCAAATCTTTGTTATAGTTTTATTTTAATTTATTATTCTTATTAAATTTTTTGTTCTTGAATTTTAATTCTAATTAATGCAAAATTTATTTTTTTATACTTCAAATTTTTATTATTTATTTTTATTGCAAGTAGATGCTAATATCTAGTTAGTAGATCTTAGTACTATTGGGAAATATATCTCAAAAATCAATCATCAGTCTATTGACGGTTGAGTAATCTTATATAGTAATTGATTTGTTAATAAATAAAATATATTTGACATTTTCATCATAAGCATTCATCTTCTAATGAACTTTGTTGTTATGATGAAGTCCTTAGGACTATTTAGATTCGATAAAAAGAGGATTTATCGATTAGTCCTTAAAACTGTTCATGATCAAATGATAGACTGTTAATAAGGATGACAGCTTCTATCGAGCATAGGTCACTGTAGGCCATATGGATTGGTTGTCCTCTTAACCAAGGAGTGTGGAGATACTGGTATGGCATACAGATGAGATGTAAGGGTACATCATCATTGAACGTGACCAACTCCAGAGTATTCTGCTGTCGAAAATATCTTTGATGGGATATAGGTATAAGTGTCCCTTAGACTTGAAATCACCTCAGTGACTTGCAAGCAACTCACTGTGCTTCAGTACTGGACTAACTGAATTTTTAATTCAGTGACGGAAGACTTCTGAGCACAGTCAAGTACTTATGAAGTTAGACTATGATCGAGATGGGATTGACCACTCCAAGAGTTGGAGAAGAATGAGTCACTGTATTTCAATTTAGCAAAATCTTGGTCAGGATAATCTATCAGATGGATTTGATATTTTGAAATACAATGTGGACAACCTGATCAGAGTTGATAGTTAAACTCTGAGGTGTCCTATAATTATTTTGGTCAAGGGGATGAATTATATGGAAACTATATCCGCATGGATTCTAAGGATGTTGTTTAACACATTCGACCTACCATTGTTAGATGGTCACTTCGATTGGTACAAAAATTTATTTCTATGCTACCGATTTAGGTTCAAACCTATGAGGTCACACACGTTAGAGTTCATGATCCGATCGGATGGTTGATCAACAATTAAGAATCGTTCTAGAGTTAAATGATCAATACGATTGACATTTAACCTAGTGCAAGTGTTGCAGGAGGATCGATTAGCAATTTGATTGCTAATTGACTTAATTTGATTAAGCCAATGGATTGAAATTAAATCTAATTGAATATGATTTAATTAGATTTAGTTTGGACTTAATTGGATCAAGTCCAATTGGTTTATTGGATAAGCCAAGTGTAAGGAAAAAACTAGTCCTAGTTCAATTAGGACTTGGGTCAACCTAATTTTTAATTTGATTAAAAAATTAAATCAGATTTAAATCTAATTTAATCTGATTAAATTAAGTTTTTAATTGGGTTAAGATCTAATTAATTGGATTGATCTAATTTTGATTTGATTTGGTTTGAGAAACCAAATTAAAACAAGTCATAAGATAGAATCCTAGTAAGACTAGGATTCTACCTTGCGCCACATAAGCCCCCCCCCCACGCCCTCTCTCTTATTCCAAGCCAATCTCCTCTTATTTTGTATGACAAAAGCCCTCTCCCAGGTCTTTCCTACATCCAAAAGGTTTCCTCTCTTCTTTCATACATGGAAAGTGGTTGTGGATCAAATCAATGTAGGAATAAGTTTGGATTTCAAATTCTATGAGATAGAGTTTTAGAAATCCAAAACTCTTTCCTTTTTGCACTGAATTTACCCAAATTTTTTTTGAGATTTTTGTGGCTTTTAGGGCACACATTGTGCACCCTTTTCTAGTGGTCCATGTACAAAAATAAGGAGGAGGTACCCAAGAGTTGGGCACCCATTATCTTGCCATATTTGGATAAGCCTTGACTAGGTATTTGACCTAGATAATGACTCTATCATATCTCTCTCTATAAAATGAGTTTCTTCATAAAATTTTTGTAAATTATAGAGATTTGAGAGACCTTTGGGGCATCCAAAAATCAAAAAGAAGGATCTTTGGGTCGTGGAGATATAATAGACACAAGACAGGGTGTCTAGGAGAGAGTAAAGAGAAGAAGAAGAGGGTCTTCTTCTAGGGTTATTAGTTTCATCTCTTTCCTTCCTCCATCTTGAGTTTTCTGAGAATATCTCAGATATAAAACTCCTCCTCCTACTTTTCATCTTTGGAAGAGCCCAAATCAAGAAGAAGGAGGCACCTGATCAACCATCGAAGAAAGATCAGTGCAGTACTAGCATACTATGCTGATTTCCTGAAGCAAGACTTCTGATCGAGATTCGTGGGCTCGTGTGGATAACTCCTAGAGATCGGATGCATGTGCGATTTGCAACATCATCCTCAAGTCCAGATCAGCAAGGTTTGAATATCAAACTTGCAAGGTAATAGATCTGATCTATTATTTAATACATACATTACATGTAGTATAGAAATATGTTGATATGATCAACATGTAGTTCATGCTCTATATATTTTAATATCTGATTTAATGCTATATAATAATCATATAATAAAATCTTAGATCTAGAGATTCTCTAATTTAAAAAAATAAATTTTGATTTATTTTAGTCTTCCACTGTCTGATCTTGAAAAAGTTTCAAGATCTAACCCTGAAACCCTAGATCTGGTTCCTACAAGTATCAATTTATTTTATACTCTTTAAATTTTTATTATTTATTTTTATTGTAAGTAGAAGTTAGGATCTACATAGTAGATCTTAGTGTTGGATTTATTTTTCACTCTTTGAATTTCTATTTTTTGATTTAAAATTACTTTCTTCAAAATTTTTTTTATAAAATCAAAGATTTCAAATTAAAATCTTACCTTCTCGATAAATTCGACCTGACTCACTATTTTCTATATATTTTTCAATTTTTATTGAAGTTAAAATTAATTTGATAATCATAGTATCCTAATGACGACATCGTGACCTTATCAGTGCTATACCAATTCACCACACTCCTTGGTTAAGAGGACAACCAATCCATATGGCACACAATGACCTCCACTCGATAAATGTCACCATCCTGTAATGATATATCATTTGATCATGAACATATTTAAGAACTATGTGATAAATTCTCTCTTTATTGATTACTAACATAGTTCTAAAGACTTCATCATAACACAAGAGTTCTACAAAGAAAATGCAACTTTGTGATGAATAATGCTAAAATAATTTTTATTTATTAATCAATAATTTATATACAAAAGGAACTCAATCGTCATACTATTAGTTTTAGGATATATTTTCCAACAACTCTCACTTGAAATAAAGCCAATCGGGGCAGTATCTTATATCCATCTTCTATTTGAAATTATCAAACTCTTTAATCCTGAGAGCTTTAGTTAAGGAGTCAGCTAGGTTCTCCTTTCTATCGATCTTCTAAAGCTCAACATCATCTCAGTCCATGATCTCTCAAATGAGATAATAACGATGCAGAATATACGTGGTGTGCTAGTGTGACTTTGGTTCTTTCACCTGAGCTATGGCACCAGAGCTATCACAATACAGCAGGACAGGGCCATTAATAGAAGGTGTAACTTCTAGCTCGATGATGAATTTTCGCAACCATACCATCTTCTTTACAGCATTCGATGTAGCAATGTAATCCACTTCACATACAGAATTGGCCATAGTATGTTGCTCGAAACTCTTCTAGCAAACAGCTCCTCCATTCAAGATAAATATGTAGCTCGACACGCTTCTACTGTCATCACAATCTGATTGAAAACTGAAATCAGTATATCCCACAAGTTTTAGGTTAGTACCTCTATAGATAATCCATTAGTCTTTAGTATTTCTCAAATACTTAAAGATTATCTTTACAACCTTCCAATGATTTTCATCCAGATCAAATTGGTACCTACTCACTACCCCTAGTGAATAGGCCACATTCGGTCTCGTACACGTTATGGCATACATGATAAATTTCACTGTCGAAGCATATGGCATTCTACTCATATGCTCTCCTTCCTCAGGAGTTGTCGGACAATCCTTCTTAGAGAGAGTAATTCCATGACCTATCGGAAGATAGCCATTTTTAGAATTCTCTATGTTGAACCGCTTCAACATAGTATCAATATACATGGATGGAGACAATCCAAGCAACCTTCTAGATCTATCCTTATAGAGCTTCATCCTAAAATATAGGATGCTTCTCCCAAGTCCTTCATAGAGAACTGTGATGATAACCATAGCTTCACACTTTACAAAGCTGGGATATCATTTTTTATTAACAATATGTCATCGACATACAGTACAAGAAAGATGACTACAGAATCGGTAGCTCACTTGTAGATGTAAGGCCCTTCTCTATTCCTACGAAGTCATATGTTTTGATTACCTTATCGAAATACATGTTCCAACTCCTAGACACCTGCTTAAGTCGATAAATAGACCTATTTAGCTTGCACACTTTTGACTCGTTTGTGGATGTGAATCCTTCAGGTTGTATCATGTACACCTCTTCTTCCAACTCTCTATTAAGGAAAGCTGTTTTGACATCTATTTACCATATCTCATAATCAAAATATGAAGCTATAGCAAGCATAATCTGGATTGACTTGAGCATTGCCACAGAAGAGAACGTCTCATCATAGTTAATACCATAATGCTGACGGTAACTCTTGGCAACTAGACGTGCTTTATAGGTCTCTACCTTTCTATCTGCTTCTTTTTTCTTTCTAAAAATCTATTTGCACCCTATGTGTTTTATCCCTTCAGGTAATCAACTAGTGTCCATACACTATTGATCTTTATGGACTCCATCTCAGACTTCATGGCTTCAAGATATATCTAAGAGTTGGGCCTTTGCATGGCTTCCATAAAGGTGATCGAATCCTCATCATTCTCATCAAGCTCGATGAGGTCTCCATCCTAGACTAAGAAATCATAGTATTTGTCCAGCTGACGTGGTACTCTATCGAATCTCCTCAATGGTACCTTTACTGGCTCAAATTTGATTCTCTAATCAAATCCAATTCTGTGTGTGTCGGTCCTTCCACCTCTTGAACTTCATCAAGTTCAATTTTATAGGTATTAGCTCCTTCTCTAAGAAACTCTTTTTCAAAAAGACTGCCCTACTACTGACAAATACCTTTTGCTCTGCAGTGAGATAGAAGTAGTACCCTTTAGTTTCCTTTGGGTACCCTACGAACAAGCATTTAATGAACTTAGGTCCAAGCTTATCTATCTTTAAACACTTGATATAAGCTGACACCTTTAAATCATAAAGTGTGAGAGCACCGACTTACGCCCAATCCATATCTCATATAGAGTTTTACCGACAGATTTGCTCGGCACCTTATTCAGAATATAGCAGATAGTTTTAGAGCACACCCCCAAAAGGAGATTGGCAGACTCGTAAAGCCCATCATAGATCAGACCATATCTAACAAGGTTCGATTCTTCCTTTCTGACACCTCATTCTATTATGGTATTCTAGGAGGGGTCCATTGTGAGAGAATCTCATTCTCTTCTAGATATGTCAGGAAGTCACTGATGAGGTATTCATCTCTTCAATCTGATCAAAGGGTCCTAATACTCTTTCTAATCTATTTCTCTATGTCAGTACAGAATCATTTGAATATTTTAAATGATTCTAATTTATACTTCATAAGATAGACATACCCATACCTCGATAGATCATCTGTAAACATAATAAAGTAGTAGTATCCTCCTCTGATGCTTATGTTCATAGGTCCGCATACATCAGTATGTATTAAACCTAAGACTTTGTTGGCTCTTTCACCTTTTTCCTTAACAGGTGACTTAGTCATCTTACCAAGCAGACAGAATTTATAAGTAGGTAATGATTCACAATCATCTATTTCAAGGACATGCTCCTTGATTAATCTGTTGATCCTATTCTTGTTCACATGACCAAGCCTACAATGTCAAAGGTAGGATTCGCTAACATTATCTAATTTAGAACATTTATTGGATGATACATTACACCAACAGGCCATGATATCGTGTATATATCATGTCTTAATTATCCTCGCATGATTACAACATCATCCATAATGATATCACAAAAATCATCATTTATTATAAATTTAAAATCAAGTTTGGCCACAAGACCTACAAAGATGATATTCATCAGAAAGGAAGGGCAATAATGACAATCATCTAACATAACACTATTGGACTTGAAGACAAGCTGCAAAGTTTTCAAACTCAAGACTAGAACAAGGCTTTCATCTTTAATGTTCCGAAATCGCTTGCCCTCTCGAAACTTTTTACTTATCTGCAGTCCCTGCAATGAATTACATATATTAATCAAACTTTTAGTATCCAATATCCAGATAGTAGTATCACAAAGAGAGAAATTACAAGGAGTTGATAAGTACCTTGCGAAGCAACTGTTTGCTTCTTTCTCTTGTTCTTAGGCCTATTTGGGTCAAGGGTTGCTATGTAAGCAGATAATTTCTTTTTCAATGATCTAGCTTTTTACAGAAGAGGCATTTTGCCTGGCCTTTATCAACTTTCGATGTTTTGCTCTACTTAATATCGACGGCATGAGTTTTCTGTACCTTCTTCTTTTTTCCTCCCTTAGAGGATTGATGGCTTGTAGATGAACCTCTCATAACATGCACCGGCTCCTTCTGGAGCTGGTGGTCCTTCTCAAAAATCTACAGTAACCCTAGTAAGAAGGAGCCGGTGGTCCTTCTCAAAAATCACAGTAATGCTAGTAAATCATGGTAGTTCACTGCAAGCTTCGTTATTCTATAATGACTAAAAAAGAGTAGGTAGAATTTCGATAGCGAGTTAAGAATAGCATCCTTGCCTAACTGTTAATACAATGAAAAGCCAAGTTTGCTTAGGTATTCAATCTGCTTAATTATATACAGTACATGATCAATGACTGAAGCCCCCTCTCACATATGGGTATTGAACACTGCATAGGAGGCTGCATAGGAGGTTTTGTGTATCTCCACATCCTCAGGGGTGCCGAAAGACTCATTCAATATTTGAATGATTTTCTTTGACTATAGTTCCTCAAACTTATGGCGAGTTCATCGTTCATCGCTGCCCTCATCATACAATGCAAAGTCGTGCGGTCACTAAGCCACTCAGATAAGTGTCTCTCACGGTACGAGAAGCATTGGCAATAGGTTCTTCAGATGTCTCATCCGTAAGGATATACAGAATTCTTTCGTGCTCCAAGATGATCTTCAACTTTTGGTACTAGCTATCGAAGTTGGGTCGGTGAGCTTGTCACTATCCAACAGCGAATGGAGGGATGGTATATTGGCCATAACTGAAAGAAAAAATAAAAGCCTATTAGTATATGAATTACTTTTAATCTCAAAAATATGGACTTTAGTCTAAAGATTCTTCCACTATTTTATATGAATTGATAGCTTCTACCTCCAACTCGAAGAATTACATTAATTTCTTAGTAGGTACTAGAATCCACACAAATTATATTCAGACCCGAGTGTGGCTTGACCAACCCTAGTGCATCCATAAGTAGGTTCATAACCAATTATTTCTTCAAATAATTTCTAGCAATTAGATTTTACCTCAAGCATCCCTTCAGCAGGTGTGTGGCACCTCAACTAAAAATCTTGGTTAAATCCAAACATTAACATGACAACACTAAGTGCATCCAATAAATGGATGTCCAGGTCCAATTATGGCTTGACTAACCTGAGCATTGATCTGAAGTATAACAAGATGGTCATATGATGGATGATAATTCTAATACGTAATAGACATTGGGCATGTGGCGCCTTCAATGTCTATTTAGAATATTGGACTCATTATCACATACTTTAATAAGAGACTATGAATAAATTATCTTCATAATTATATCATTTTAGGGATCTAACAATTTAGATGATTTGATTTTATAGACTTGAGAATAAGAGAAGATGTTGATTTGTAAGTCATAAATCCTCTTACTGACTTCACCAAGTCATGTAGAGGATTGACACAAGCTGGTCTAAAGATACCTAAATCATTCATACTGATTAACCTTGATGGCATTGATCAGGTCAAATCGACTAGTGATTTAATCAAAATACAATCCATCATGTTATCCAAGTAAGTGAGATTAGTGAGAGGGATGTGACATTAACTCACTGTAGATGCATCTAGGTGAGTAGCTTCCAATTAAAAATCACTTGATCGAATCTGCCAAACTTATCTTAGACACCAACTGGTTAATTAGTTTTGATTTGATCCACCAAAAGATTTGAGCTCAACCATGGAGCCATGATCATGGTCCATTTATTAAGGTAAAAAAATATGGACTTTATCAAACTTCAACTATTGAGGTTGATCTAAAAAAATTCTGACCTAATCTAATTCAACATTTGATTAGATTTAACCAATTTTTGTACTTGATCTATATTTATTTCTAACCCTAGGTCTAACCCATAGCCCATCGATTTATGTAGTATCTTAATGATCTTTAATTCTTAAATCTAGATCGTTTAAACTTAATTCAAAATTAAGTGTGTGAAATATGTGTTTCAGTTTGTAGAACTATTCTATCAAGATTTCAGACAAAGCATACCATATATTTTAACTCATAAAAATAAATTTTAATAATATATTTAATAATTAAACATGCATAGATATGATCTAAACTTCATACATACATCTCATACATCGTGATAACTTTTAGATCAATATCGATTACATCAAATGTAATATACTTTTCAAATTTTAAAATAATTTTATATCTAAATTTATTTTATTATAATAAATTATAAATTACTTTAAATATAATCTAAATATATTTATGATTAAAATAATTTATAAAAATTTATTTTTTTTTATAAAATTGGATCACAATGATACCCCTACACGTCATAAGAGAACCCATCGAATAGGTAAGAGAAGAAGATTAATCTCTTATGACTGGACGGTCTGGTAATCTCATCAATCTGAGTATTGAACTACTAAGATCTAAAATCTAATTTTATATATAATTACATTAATATGCAGTTTTGATAGAATAGTTTATGTCATGAACATGTCCTTGATCTTATCAATCATGTTCTTCATCTAATCTAACTAGATTTGATGATGTATCATATACATCATATCAGATCTGAAACATATCTTATACTGATTATAAAATATTAATTTCAGATCTGGTATCATATAAAAAATTAATTAGATACAAACATGAATACATAAGGGTTAAATTTTTGGTTAAATCTGTTTTGATGTAGTGCAAAATTTTGTTAGAAATTAGATCAAAAAATCTATCAAAATAGATTTAATTTAGATCTAAAATAAGTCTAACTTTATAATCTAAATAATAATATTAAAATTTTATTAAAATAAATTTAAAATAGATTTTAAATTAGATTATTATTTCAATAAAATTCAGCAACAATAAAAATTTATTATAACAAACTTATAACAAACTTTAACCAACCATTGATTAGGTTCTTACAATCCAATCAAAATCAAATTATAAATTTTATTTAAATAGATTTAAGTTAGATTTAATATTTAAAATAAAATTTTAATTACATATATTATGTAAATAATTTTAAAAAATTTAGTTATGCATCCATGTATCAAATCCTGGCTCTGATATCAATTGAAGAGAAAGAAACCTATTTCTTATGGACAACCAGAGTTGCATCTAAAAATTTTTTAACATTTAACTAAATAAAGATTATATCTTTCCTTAAATTATAGTGAAATATGGATCAAATCTTCAAAATTTAGATTCAACCTTCATATAGGCCTAAAACTATAGGCCCTCTACTTCGTGCATACGTCAGACAACACAGAAAAGCGAGATAAATCTTTGGATTGATGCACCTTCGCAAGGCCACCAAGGGAAGGAAGAGAGGTGCTGGAGTGACACATCATACCATCAAAAGGGATGCCCAAGGAGGGCCCATGCCAAGAGGAAGAGGGGCGGCAAGGAGGAGGACATGCCAAGAGGTTGGACGTCTACAAGCTCTCACGCCTCTCTCTCTCTTTCTCTCTTTCTCACAATCTGATTTCTATATATCCATAAGTAGAGACCTTCTTTATTTATAGATGATTTTTATAACCTAATAAGTATAAGACTCTTAATTCAAACAAGCTTTGAATCAGTCCATAACTTATCAAAGAAGGACTCCTATATGAAAAAGGATTGGCACCTTATATGGCGCCTACTTTGCACCCACGCCCACACCCATGTGGGACGGCCCACAACCAGCACCATACCAGGTGCTGGTCAGTCATGAAGGTGAGAGAGTTCCTGTGAAAATGGGCTCTAAAGATCTCATCCAAAATTGATTCAATTCGAATCCAATTTGAAGCTGTTCTGAAATAATTTTGAAAGGCTGTCAATCCTAAACTGTTTAATTTTGAAAGGCTGTCAATCTTAAACTGTTTAAGACTCTGGGAACAAGTCTAACTTAAAATTTTGAATCCAATTAAGTCTAATTAAAATAGATCTAATTTAAAATTAATTAGTATTTAAATTCAATCTCTCATAGGCTCCTTGGATCATAGATCAAAAACTGTTCATCTTCAGGATTGAACCTGAACCTTATGTATTGTGCTAGCTAGACATAGTCAACTCTTCAATCTCATTTGCCCATAACTTAATTCTCAATCAAGTTAGTCTATATATTCAATCAAGTCAAGTACTTTCAAATTAGACATATAAATATAGGTCAATACTTTTCTACTATTGGATTTTGTTGATGCAGTAAAATATAAATTTTAAAAATTTTAACATGCATTCAACATTTGAAAACAAAGTTTAACAATCTAACCCAAACATCGAAACACAAAACCCTAGGAACCCCTTGATGATTGCAATCAAATAATCAAAAATATACATAAGACTCCAAAGTAGAAGCCCTCCAACAGTGATCCACACAGGGCTGATCAGGGCCCTTTCCAACTCATCATGGTGCTGCAGCCTTCTTCGCAAGCTTGCTACTGTCCGTCCTTTGCAAGAACTGGTTGCATCACCACTTATATGCCTTCATGACCTCCACTAAGACCTCTTTAAAAATCTTTCTTCAAAAGATCTCACTACATATAAATCAGATTTTATGTTCAACACATGAACAATCTGATTTTAAAGACAAGTATCTCATACTTTCCTTTTCTCCTTTCTTCCTTTCTATTTTTCTCTCCCTTTTTCTTTCTATTTTCACTTCAGATTTTTTTTACCTCTTCCTCATCTAATCCCACATCCAAAACAATTTTTGGATGGATTTTAAGCCATATGGGGCACCCTTTATATAAGGTATGAAGGTGCGCCACATATTATTCCAAGGGGCGCCAACTCTTGGCGTCCCACCTGCCTTACATACTAAAATTAATTTTTAGCATGAAATCTCATGGGTTTTGGCATAGAATAGGAAGAGATCAACAAGCAGAAGGACTCCTCCTCTATGTTGAAAAATCTAGATGCCATCTTATGGCGTGTGGAATTAAGGAAACACATGAGAAATTAAGAGTCCTTAACAAATAAGACTCTTCCATAAACTCAATGCATATATGAAAGGGTGTCCAATTAATTTGACATTCAAACTCCTTGCTAGAGAAGGACTCTTCCTTCTCTTCTGTGCCCCATAATCCTAAGAGATATCTCATGTCATGAGGATTTAATAAACGCATAGAAATAAAGGAAAGAATTAAGAGTCCATTGTGAAATGGACTCTTTCATTTCAATGCCAAAGAATGGGGCATCCCAATATTATTTTGGCATGGAGTTCCTTCCAAGAGAAGGACTCCACCTCCTCTTCCATGCCCACAAGTCCCAAGGTGCCATCTGATGGCACACAAAATTAAGGAATGTGTGGAAGATATAAGAGAATTAAGATAAGTAAAGGAGAAGGACTCCTCTCCTTAACTTCCAAAATAAATATGATGCCACAAATAAATTGTCATATAGTTTTTGGCATAGAGGAGGTGGATCACATATGGAACACTTCCATAAAATTCAAATCAGCAACCTATTTAAATATAGATTCAAATCTAATCACATTAGGTCAAGGCAATAAGCAAAAGGTTAGCACAAACACATTTGCACTGAACCCAATTGAGAACTTGGGTTAATTCATGTGCTAGAAATTTAATTAACCCATTAAATTTATAATAAATTTAAATAGATTAAATTAAGATCAAATTTCTATTGTGTGTAACCCATTGGGTTCCAAATCTAACCAGTAGTAGATCCAGACTCTCGATGTAACCCAATCCGATTAGATTAGGTCAGCTCGAGAGTCCCAATCAGCTAAGACTCTTCCTAATTGATTTTTGAATTAATTTTTTTTTAATTTTGATGAGTCCATAAGTTAAGATTGACATCTAGCAATGTATCATAACTACTTAGAAGATTTAAAATTTGATAAAAATATTAAAATTATCCTTCCATGGTGAGTTATCGTACAATTCAATCTTTCGATCACACAACATCTCGGAAAGATCATGGGTATGAAAATATGTCAAACTCAAATTCCTATCCATATGTATCTCGATCTGATAATGATGACTTGATTGATGAACTAATAGAAACTATTTTTACTGTTCATCCCTGTTCTGATCAGAGACTCTCAGAGTCATCATCCTATGAGATCATATATAATGTTCTCTCCTCCTACAAGGAGTGATCGATTCCTTATTGACCACTCACAACCTTCATGCATACTTCACCATACCTAGAATATCCCACACATATCTCAAAGTGGTGTGCTTCAGGTCAAAAAATCACATGCACCACTCCCACTGAAGAACCATCTGTTGACATGCTGTAAAGCTCCATCAGATGTTCTTTCGGTGGGTCAGTTCAGTGAACTCATTCTCTAATGAGCACCTACATCCTTGTATTAGTGTCACCATATAAGTGGTTGTGAGATCAACCACCTTCTCCATCGAGCATACATAGGATATACCAGTCTTACCGGCATCATCAATCCCCGACTCGATGATCCAACGATTGAAAATATTTTAGATTCAAACTATTAAGATTTTAGGTCTCACTGGCATGATCTCATCATGACCCTAAAATCATTACCCTAACCTATGGGGTTTATCATAATCATAAATAATATGATGCAACAAATGATAAAACACTATACCTCATAAATAAAAATAACTAATGTCATGCAAATGAGTAGGAAGAAAATAAAAAAAAATCTCTTTGCATCCCCATGCGATTGGCTTGTAAGGCACTATTCTTTCAATCTCCTACTTGCACTAAAACCAATCACCTATGTACCTGATGCCTATGCTATCAGGATGGCGATTACACTACTGCTGTGTAAGGCTTAGTGCTGATCCATTATAATGTTCTTAATACTAACTCATTTTATGATCATATCATGAATGAGATGAAAGTGCCTACGATGTGCATGGATTCTTAGTGAGACCACACCCAACTCAGTGATGAACCTTTCATCTGGCAACCTTTTTTAGCAATCTTAACTAACAATATTTAACTGAAACAAATATAGTATGCTATTTGAAACTTTTTAATTCACTGCTTCTCTAATACTTCTCAAGTACTTTGAGAATGCTTTTCATAGTTTTCAAAAGATCCTATCATGGATCTGTCTGAAATCAATGATTATGCATAAGACATAAATCATATCAGGCTTGGTACATGAAATATATAGGTAAGTAAACTCCTTTACACTCATTCGTGTTGAACCCCTTCAACATAAACTCCATGTACCTAGACTAGGACAAGCCTAACATCCACTTACATCTATTTCTATAGATGCTAAATATATTGGATGCTTAAGCCAAATCTATTCCATGAAAACTTTGTGATAAGCATATTATTGATTGAGTGCAATATTGGGATTATCTTCCTAATAAGCTGTATATCACTCACATACATAACTAAGAAGTTAGTGGACTTCCACTTATCTTTTTGCACACACACATGGTTCATCTATATTTGATAAAATTAAATATTTTGACTATCTCATCAAAAATAAAAGTACCATCTCCTCAATGTCTGCTTAAATCCATGAAGGCATTTGCCTTCCCACTAGAGACAAATTCTCTAGATGAAGTGTGGCAATAACAAAAATCTGAATAGACATCCTAATAGCAACCTGTTGGGTCGTACCCATAGGTGCTTCAACCGACAAACCCATATTAGAGCGGTACATTATGCACTTGGATTGACCTTCGGTGAAGAGGTGTGTTTCATGGTTGTGCCTCATCAATGAGCACATCAAGTTGAGGATCAATTTTGTGGATATTCCACAGGTTATGATAGGATAGTTCATACGTCTTAAACTTCTCAAGTTCAATTATCCTCCCACTGTCTCCTTCTTAAAATTTTTTTTTTCCCTAAATGGTGGCATATCTATTATCAAAATACTTTTGTCAAGTAGTGTGGTAGAAGTAGTATCACATACTACTCTTCGGATAACCTATAAACTAATATATAAACCTGTTTTAGCATAAAACTTATGTACATCAACACTTTTCACATAAGTTGGGCAACCTATCTTTTGTCCTTTCTCCATATCTCATATGGAGTGCTAATAATAGATTTTTATGATATCTAATTCAAAATATATATAGTAACTTCTAGGATATTTTTCAGAATGAGACAATAAGATTTGTGAAGCATTTTAGAGAACACATCATATCACATATGAAGTGTTAATCTCTGAGTCGAGATATTATTAGTCTTTGAACATCTATATGTTCAGGACCTAATACCTTATTTGTCCTAAGATATGTGATCATTACATATTTATTTTTTGTTCTTATCAATATGAAGAATAACATCATTGAGTGATAGAAAAATAAGACCATAGTCTTAAAATTTATCAGAATGAGAGCAACTTTTATTCTTTACATTAATCTCAAAACTATGCTACATTAGCAAAAGATTTAAAATAATATTTCTGATAAATTTAGACACATAACAATGATCTTTTAGTTCAAAAATCTTACTATAAGATTACATAGATTCCTATAGCCTCAGCATGAATGAATTATCCATCAGTGCCAAAAAGGCATGTAGTGACGTTACTTCAGTTTTATAGTTTTAGCAACACTTTGCATAAGTAGAACCTATATAGGATATCACATACCCAATATTTTAAAGCTGAAACACTTAATAATAATTAATTTATATTTCATACAAATTATTAGCAAATGTAACTTTTGCATTCAGCTCCTACTTTACATTTGCAAGACAACTCTTATAATTTAATTCTAATGTTCATTATTGCTGTAATACTAAATTAGATCTCCTATTGAAGACATTCTTCACCTTCTTTTCCTCAACCATTTTACGATGTTCGATCAATTTTGAAGATATTCCATGCAGTGATAGTAAAGATGCAAATGTGTGTATAAGAATATAAAAGGACTACTCATGATGACATGCACAATTTAGATGAGATTTTTATCTAATTATGTCTCCCACTATTTTAACAAATTTCATAGCCCTCAAGTATAAAATCGAGAAAATCTATCATTAAGTTCTTTAGTGAGGTTGAGATCCCAATTCCTCATAAAAAGCCTTATGGATAGCATAACAAGCTCCTATGAGTTCAAATGTAAGTAACTCTTTACTAATTACATCTCATGCAACTCTCAACATAACTTTTACCTCTAAAATACTTATAGCTTTATAGATAGCATAACAAACTATAGTATTTTAGTTAAGTTATACCCTTCAATCCTATATGGTTATATCTGAATGATACTATCATTGTGAATAGTACAACAAGATAGCACTACCAGAATATGCTATAAGCATCACTAAGTCAACATCATACCAATCACTATAGCAAGCCTTGTGGATAGCACAATAAATTCACTACAGTTTTTGACATACTCTATTGACCTAGTATGAGCTAATTACAGTTAGCTTCATTATGCACCAAGACAGTATCAAAATAGTCCCCACAGCAAGCTTTGTGGATAGCACAACATGCCTACTATAGTTCTTGAGATAATATTGGTTTAGCATGAAGGAAGGCATGGATAGTGTTCTTAACACTTCACCATTATGACTTAATATAATTTGAATGGGGACTTAGGTCTCATGCACATCCTAAACATATATATATTATGCATCATATGCATTCTAATCTAATTTGTAACTACTAGCATGTAAGAGCATATAAAAAAAAAGACAAATGGACCTTTTAAAAAATCATCCAAGCCACAGGATGATCTATGGGTCTAACTCTAAGTGCATCATAGATTGAACCATCTCATGATCAATCTTAATGCACCTTTGCTCTCCAAAAATCCTAGTAGTTAAGCCTTCATCTCCATAAAAACTACCATGAGTGCTTGATCTCTATTTGAAAATAGAAAGAAATAATTTCTATCTATTCTCAAATAAATTCTTTTCTATTATCTTATATTAATATGTAAAAATCTCAATCAATAGTTGAGAACATACAAAAGAAAGGTTTAGCTGATAATATAATGCATCAGGGGCACCGAGCCCCTATTGTAACTCTTACAGATGCATTAATATAATCAACTAGCAAGAAAGCATTCATGCATACATCCATCACATGGATGTACCATAGTCTATAACCACTCAACATATATTTTATAATAATTATAAAATATTATAATAAACAACTCATGTTATTTTCATTATGATATCATTCAAACACATGTCAATTAAGATGTTCAAATTTATGGGCATAGGACCCATCTAGGGTTTTTGATTCAGGTTCAACACTTGACCCAAATTTTAACTTTAAGTCAATCATTTGTTATTCATTTGAGTTGAGTTGATCAATTCTTAGATTAACCATAATCTGATTAGGTCAACACAGATTCGATCAACCATGACTCAAACCTTAATCCAATTAGGTAAATATCAATTTTGATTAACCTAAATTTAAACATGATTTCTAATCAAATTAGAACCATAAATTTGATTTAATCTATAATCATTAACTCTAATCACATGAGAATAATGAACTATAGTGAAACAAATCCATCAGCAAAAACCCTAATCCATATCTGATGCATCCTTTTTATGATCAAATTTTTTTTGACACCACACATTCTTCGGGCAACAATCAAAATGGTCGATCCATAATGGTGAGTGCTTGATAACATGGTGGTCGGCCCTTGGATCTTAGGTAAATACATCAAATGCAAAAATCCTAAGTCTTAGCAATGTACATCCATATGTAGCATTCCAAGGCTCCACGCATCACATGTACTAAATTTCAATTCCATCAAAAATTAGATCATAGGATCTAATCAAAAACTTGTCATATAAGTAAAAAATCATAAAATTTCATATCCAAGGTATGAACATGAATTGATAACACTTTATTATAATCAAAAATGTATCATATACATCAATAAAACATCAATCAAAAAATCTGATTTTAACATAATTTGAACTAGATCTAATCCATATCCCAAAAATAACATAAAATTTGATTGGATCAATCAAGGGTGGCTTTGATACTACTATTAAGTTTTGATGATGTAGTAGAATATGAATTTTAAAAATTTTAAAATACATTCAATATTTAAAAATAAAATTTAACAATTAAACTAGAACACCGGAACATAAAACCCTAGGAACCCCTTGATGATTGCAATCAAATAATCAAAAACATACATATCAGGAGAAGATCAAAAGTCATATACCATCATGAAGATCATGATATGCTAACTTTGATATCTCCATGAGACTCCAAAGTAGAAGCCCTCCAACGATGATCCATATGGACTGATCAGGGTCCTTCCCAACTTGTCATGGTGCTGCAGCCTTCTTCGTAAGCTCGCTGCCAACCATCCTTCATAAGAACTGGTTGCACCACTGCTTGTATGCCTTCATGACCTCCACTAAGACTTCTTTATAAATCCTTATTTAAAAGATGTCACCACACACAAATCAGATTTTATATTCAACACATGAACAATCTGATTTTTAGGACAAGTATCTCATACTTTCCTTTTCTCCTCTATTTCTTTCTATTTTTCTCTCCCTTTTCCTTTCTATTTTCACTTCAGATTTTTTTCTACCTCTTCCTCATCTAATCCCATGTCAAAAACAATTTTTAGATAGATTTTAAGCTATATGCGGTGCCCCTTATACAAGGTATGAAGGGGTGCCACATATTATTCCAAGGGGAGCCAACTCTTGGCATCCCACCTCCCTTACACGCTAAAATTAATTTTTAGTATGGAATCCCATGGGTTTAGGTATGGAATAGGAAGAGATCAACAAGCAGAAGGACTCCTCTATGTAGAAAAATTTGGATGCCATCTTATGGCATGTGGAATTAAGGAAACACGTGAGAAATTAAGAGTCCTTAACAATTAAAACTCTTCCATAAACTCAAAGCATATATGAAAGGGTGTCCAATTAATTCGGCATTCAAACTTCTTGGCAGAGAAGGACTCTTCCTTCTCTTTTGTGCTCGATAATTCCAAGAGACATCTCATGTCATGAGGATTTAGGAAATGCATAGAAATAAAGGAAAGAATTAAGAGCCCATTGTGAAATGGACTCTTCCATTTCAACATGAAAAAATGGGGCATCCCAATATTATTTTGGCATGGAGTTCCTTCTAAGAGAAGGACTCCACCTCTTCTTCCATACCCACAAGTCCCAAGATGCCATCTGATGGTGCACAAAATTAAGAGACGTGTGGAAGATGTAAGAGAATTAAGATAAGTAAAGGAGAAGGACTCCTCTCCTTAACTTCCAAAATAAATATGATGCCACATATAAATTGTCCTATGGTTTTTGGTGTGGAGGAGATGGATCACATATGGAACACTTCCATAAAATTCAAATCAGCAACCTATTTAAATATAGGTTCAAACCCAATCACATTAGGTCAATACAAGAAGCAAAAGGTTAGCACAAACACAGTTGCACTGAACCCAATTGGGAACTTAGGTTAATTCATGTGCTAGCAATTTAATTAACCCATTGAATTTATAATAAATTCAAATAGATTAGACCAAGATCAAATTTTTATTGTGTGTGATCTATTGAGTTTCAAATCTAGCCAGTAGTGGACCCAAACTCTCGACGTAGTCCTGATCCGATTGGACTAAATCAGCTCGAGAGTCCTAATCAACTAGGACTCTTCCTAATCGATTCTTGAATTAAACTCTTTTAAATTTGGTGAGTCCATAAGTTAAGATTGACATCTAGCAACATATCATGACTATCCAGAAGATTTAAAATTTGATAGAAATATCAAAATTATCCTTCCATGGTGAGTTACCGTGTAATTCAATCCTTCGACACACAACATCCTAGAAAGGCCATGGGTATGAAAATATGTCAAACTCAAATACCTATCTATATATATCTTGATCTGCTAATAATGACTCAATTGATGAACTAGTAGAAACCATTTCTACTGTTTATCCCTACTCTGGCCAGAGACTCTCAAAGTCATCATCTTATGAGATCACATAGGATGTTCTCTTCTCCTACAAAGAGTAATCAATTTCTTTTTGACCACTCACAACCTCCATGAAGACTTCACTATACCTAAAATATCCCATACACATCTCAAAGTGGTGTGCTAGGGAATAAACCAAAGTAAGGATCCATGTACACAAGGTACCATGATGATCTCAGGTCAAAAGATCACATGCACTACTCCCACTGAAGAACCATCTATTGACATGCTGTAAGGCTCCATCAGATATTTTTTTGACAGGTCAGTTTAGTGAACTCATTTTCTGATGAGCACCTACATCTTTATATTTGTATCACCACACAAGTGGTTGTGAGATCAACCATCCTCTTTATCGAGCATACATAGGATGTACCAGTCTTACCAATATCATCAATTTTCGACTCGATGATCCAATGACTGAAAATATTTTAGATTAGGACTATCAAGATTTTATATCTCACTGGCATGATCTCATCATAGCTCTAAAATCATTGCCCTAACCTATGGGGTTTATCATAATCATAAATAACATGATACTGCAAATGATAAAATACTATACCTCATAAATAAAAATAACTAATGTCATGCAAATGAGTAGGAACAAAATAAAAAAAAGTCCCTTCACATCCCATACAATGGGCTTGTAGGGCACTATTCTTTTACCTACGTCCCCTAACTTATGTGCGTGACTTTATAAGTTCGAATACTAAGCCGATAGCATAGGAACTGTTTTCTATACTAATCAAAGCTATCATCTAGCAATGGTTTTTGACGTCCAGATAAATTGAATAATCACAAAGAAATATTCTAAAATCTATGCATATGGTTACTGCATAATTCATCCCTTTGACCCTAAATGCTCTAGGAAGATCTCAGGTTAACTGTCAACCCTGAGTGTTTCATCCATATTGTATTTCAACTTTTCAAATCTATCACATAGATTATCCTGATCAAGATTTTATTAAATAAAAATATAATGATATATCAGCTCCTATAATTCAGAGGGGTCAATCCCATCTTGATCCACACACAGACTTTACAAGTACTTGATCGTACCCAGTAGCCTTCCATTATTGTATTAGAAATTTAGATAGTTCAGTATCGAAGTACAGTGAGTTGCTTGCAAGTCACTATGGTGATCTCAAGTCTAAAAGATACTTATGCCCATATGCTTCATAGGCAGCTCTTGACAATAAAATGCTCAACAAGTGAATCACCTTTTCAGTGACGACGTACTCCTACATCTCACTTGTGTGCCATATCAGTGTCACCACACTCTTTGGTTAAGAGGACAACTAACCTATATGGCACACAACAACCTCCACTTGATAAATATCACCATCCTATAATGATGTATCATTTGATCATGAATATGTTTAAAAACTATACAATAAATCCTCTCTTTATCGATTACTAAAATAGTTTTAAGGAACTCATCACAACATAAGAATTCTACAAGGAAGATGCAATTTTATGATGAATAATATCAAACTAACTTTTATTTATTAATCTATAATTCATATACAAAAAGAACTCAATTATCATATGATAGGTTTTAGAACATATTTTCCAACAATATCAACCTAGCTTTGATATCAGTTGAAGAAAAATTCATCCGATCTGATTGGATAGTTAGAGTGCATCTAAAAAAATTTTTTATTCTAAGAATTATATAATAATTATGGATTACCTTATTCACAATAGAATAAGAATGAAAATTCTTAAAAAAATTTGAATCTAATGCCTCGTGAGGCCTAAAAGCACAGGCCCTCTACTTCGTACGCATGCCAGGCTCCATAGGGAAGAGGGATGATCATCGTTGGGCATTAATCTTTAGAAGAAAAGCAAGGAAGGAATGAGATCTCATCTCATAGCTGGGGGCACCTGGATAGGAGTCTTCATGACAAGAAACAAGGTGCCATAAATTCTCCATGCCAAGAATCAAGGGATGCCTCCCTTTCTTGGACACGCACACCCTCTCACGATCTCACGGTAGTTATTCCCTTTCTTATGTCGCACACAATTGAGACCTCTCTACCAGTATTAAGATCCCCCTTCTTAAATAGATTAGATGCCCTATGATTTGATTACAACTCCCTTTAGATTAGGATTCTTAATCTTATCCAAATAGGAAACCGCATGTTAGAAAAGAGAGAGAGCTCAACTTATTTATGTGAACTTCTTCACGCATGCACATATGGGGTGGAAAAATCAGCACCCCACCTCTTCTTTGGTCGGTCCCAAAGTGAGAGAAATCCAGGTATCTTGGACTCTTTGGATCTAATCCAAATAGGATCCAATCTGAGTCCAATTTGAACCTAATTCGAATTGGATTCGAACCAAACTTAAAAAGCCGGTCAATCCTAATCTAATTAAAACTTTTATCCAAGTCTAACTTGAATTTTTAACCCAATTAAGCCTTAATAAAAGTAGATCTAATCTAAAATTAATTAGGATATAAATTAAATCTCTCATAAATCTTTTAGATCATTGATCAGATCATTATCATCCCCAGAATTAAACCTGTACCTCATGTCCAGTACTAGCTAGACATAGACAACTCTTTAATCCTGTATGACCTCTAATTTAATTTTTAATTAAGCTAATCTATTTATTCAATCAAATTACATACTTTTAAATTGAACATATAGACTTAGGTCAATTCTTTCTTACTTTGCCTGACTTTGTGCGTAACTCCATAGGTTCGAACACTAAACTGGTAGCACGGGAATAACTTTCTGAATAAATTGAAGTTACCATCTAGCAATGGTTTTTGATGTCTAGATAGGTCGAATGTTTGCAAGACAACACTCGAGAACTAAAAAATATTGTTAACACATAATTCATTCCTTTGATCCTGAATGCTCAAGATGACCTAAGGTTTAACTGTCAACCCTGGATTAGTCATCCATATTGTATTTCAATCTTTTTCAATCTTATAACCTATCACATGGATTGCCCCTACTGAGGTCTTACTCAATTGAAATATAATGATGCATCAACTCTTGAAATACGGAGGGATCAGTCCCATCTTGATCCATACACCGACTACCACAAGTACTTGACTGTGCCTAAAAATATTTCATCACTAAATTAAAATTTCAGATAGTCCAACACCAAAGTATAGTGAGTTGCTTGCAAATCACCGTGGTGATCTCAGGTTGGAGGCATACTTATGCCCATATTCTTCATGAGCTACTCTTGACAGTAGAGCACTCCATAGGTGAGTCACTTATTCAGTGATGATGTACTCGTATATCTCACCTTTATACCATACCAGTGTCTCCACACTCTTTGATTTTGAGGACAACCAACTTATTTGACACACAATGACCTACACTCGATAAACATCATCATCTTTTAATAACATATCATTTGGTCGTGAATATGTTTAAGAACTATTCAATAAATCCTTCTTTATCAATTGTCATAGAGTTCTAAGGACTCATCATAATATTAAAGTTCAATCAAGAAAGATGTAATCTTGTGATGAATAATATCAAATAATATTTATTAATTTATAATTCATATATAAATTATAAAGAGCACAATCATCCAAATAATTAGCTTTAAGATATATTTTCTAATAAAGCATGTCCTAACCGATTGCAACATCGGAATAACATTCCCAATATACAGTATGTCATCCACATACAGAATCAAGAAATCAATGAAACTCCCACTTATCTTCTTCTACACATACGGTTCATCTGTATTTTTTGATAAAATCAAACAATTTGACTATCTCATCAAAAATGATTGTACCAACTCCTTGATGCTTGTTTACTAGATTTGCCCTCCCACTAGAGTCAAATCTCTCTGACTGATATTTAGCTAAAGTAAACAACATCCAGATGGACATATCTATTAGCAACCTATTGGCTCACACCCATAGGTGCATCAACCAAAGTCCATACTTGGTTAATACATAAGAAGTCCATCTTGGATTTAATGACTCTAAGCCATCCGTCAAAGTTCTTATTCATGACTATTTTCGAAAAGCCCATGAGATCATCATTCTTAATGATGTATGGCTTGTTATTATTCTCAATGACAAACCCATATCTTAATGATATATTACACACTTTGATTGACCTTCATAGTGGAGATGTGTGTCGTGGTTGTGCCTCATTAATGGACACATCAGATCGAGGATCTACTTATGGACTCTTCACAAATTGTTGTGGGATAGTTTGTAGGTCTTGAAATTCTCAAGTTCAATTATTCTCCCACTACCCGCTTCTTGGATAAACTCCTTTTTCAAAAAGTGGTATGCCTATTGACAAACATCTTTTGTTCAGTAGGATAGAAGTAGTATCACATACTCTTCTTAGGATAATCTACAAACAAGTACTTTTTTGATCTAGCACAAAAACTTATATTCATTAATACTTTTTACATAAGCGAGGCAACCCCATATCTCAAATGGTGTGCTAGTAATAGATCTACATGGTACCTTATTCAAAATTTATGCAGCTATTTCTCGGGCATATCTCCAAAATGAGATTGGAAGGTGAAAGAATAATACTCTACAAGCCAATCGCATATGGGATACAATAGGATGTTAATTGTAATTTATCTTTTAGACTCATGTAATTAATATTTATATTATCAATAAAATAGATATTTTTGATTCATTATATACTGTATTTTATTAATTTTAAGATTATAATGAACCTCATAGGTCCGGGCAATGGTTTTAGGGACATGATGAGATCACACCAGTGAGACCTAATTCCTTGATAGCCCCAACCTAAAATATTTCTAGTCGTTGGTATATTGAGTCAGGGATTAAGGATACCAGTAAGACTAGCATGTCCTATGTATGCTCAGAAATGAGGATGGTTGATCTCACAACCACTTGTGTGATGACACTAATCAAGGATATGGGTGCTCATTAGAGAATAAGTTCACTGAATTGATCTATGAGAGAATATTAGATGGAGTCTTATTTATATATCAATTGATGATTCTCTAGTAGAAGTTATGTAAGTGATCTTTAGACCTGAGATCATTATGGTACCTTGTATATTTGGATCCATATTTTGGTTCACTTCCTAACTTGATTCTTTGATCCTTACATGGGGTGTTGTGGATATGGTGAAGAGTGCATAGAGATTGTGAGTGATCAATAAGAGATCAGTCACTCCTAATAAGGTGAGAGAACATCCTATATAATCTCATAGGATGGTGATTCTGGAAGTCTTTGGCCAAAATAGGATGATAATTAGAAAAAAAATTTTAATATATCATCAACTGAATCATCACTTTTAGATTGAGATACATATGGATAAGTGATTGAATTTGACATATTTTCATACCCACAGCTCATCTGGAATGCTGTTTGACTGAAGGATTGAATTAGATAGGAAGTTGCCACTGAAGGGTATTTTGATAATTTTTATCAAAATTTTAAATCTTTCGGAGAGTCATGACATATTGCTATATGTTAATCTTGACTTGTGAACTCATCAAATTTAAAAGAATTTAATTCTGAAATCAATTTGAAAGAGTCCAAGTTGATTGAGACTCTTCGAGTGACCTAATCACATCGAATTAGGGTTACATCGAAAGTCTTGGTCCACTGCTGGCTAATTTTGAAATCCAATGAATCACACACTTTGGAATTTGGTCTTAGTCTAATCTAATTAGAGTTTAATATAAATTTTATAGGTTAATTTGATATGCTAGCATGTTGTATTAACCCAAGTTCCTAAATTGGTTTGGTTCAAAGTGTTTGAGCTAACCTAGACCAGTTGCCTTTGATCCATTGAAATTGGGTCAATTTAAATTGGATCCTTATCCAACTTGAATCAATTTTAAATGGAGAAAGACTCCTCTATACCCACCAAGAGTCACATAAAAAATAAATGCTGCCCCATCTCAAATTAACGTGTGAAATGGAGAGTCCTTCTTAATGAAGGCTCCTAACTAATACGCGTTGCCTTAAAAGATAAACTAGAACTCCTATGATTTAATGCCAAAATTGATTGAGTTTTTTTATGGCATGTAGAAGAGAGAGAGTCCTTCTACTCCAAGCATCTGATGCACTAAAAATTCACACGATGAATTTATTCACCACGTGAGAAGATGGAACGCCAAAGGTTGGTGCCCCTTCATCCTATGTGACGTCCCTAGGTACCCTATTTATATGGAATGCCCCACTTGGTTTCTTAATATGATTTTGGGTTGAAACCAAAGATTAGGGATGTAGAAATCATAGAGAAAATTCTAAAAAAAATATGAGAAAAGAGCAAGGGAAATTTGAGTGGCAAAATTTGCAAGAAGGGTGGTGAGATTTTTAGCAAGTATTGCTTGTGTGCCCTAGGGTTTGGATTTTCCATATGTTGGAGTCAAAAATCAAATCTTAGGTTGTGAGACATCTGAAGAGTATCTTCTTGGTGTCATTTTGGTGATAAGATCAAAAGTAACTAGGCTTTGGCATGATCGTACCATAAGTTTGAAGTCGGTAGTGTTCTTAAGTGGACTAGGCTGATCGTACCACAAGTTCAAAGCCGGTAGTGTTCTTAAGGGGACTAGGTTGTGGGAGTGCACTAGTTAGAAAGGATCTTGGCCAACTTTCGTATGGATCACCATTGGAGGACTTCTACCTTGGGGTCTTGTGGAGAACACCAACATGCCATTTTTTTTATTTTGGTGAAAGTATAAAATTCTATCCCTTTTGCATGCTTGTTTTTGTTTTATTGATATTGGCAAGGTGATTCTAGGGTTTAGATTTTGGCTTGATAGTTTTATTTAATAAAGCTATTGATTTGTATGATTTTAAAATTTTTAAAAATTATTTTCCACTATGTGGTCGAAACTCAATAATGGTATCAGAGCCATCCTTATTTAATTCAATCAAACAAGTGCAAAATTATTGCATAACATTATTTTTGTTATATATCCTGCCAAAAATGTTGCATTATTTTTAGCATCGATCTTTAAACTCAAAATTTTTTTTTGACCATTTGTGAACCATGATTCTAAATTTTAATTATTAAAATTATAAATTTATGATAATTTAAAATTTTATTATCATGGTAGCATGATGCTTAAATCGATGTGTAAAAAATAAGGGTGTTATGACTTCGATTGCACCCTTATATGATTTTTGGCATGATAATGTGATTGCTATTATGAATAGTTGAAGCATGCAAATTTACATAATTTGTAGTGTACATTTTATGCACTTATAGTTAGGATGTGCCGAGGCCTGTTCCAAGTCTCTCATTTAATTATATTAAGTTGTAATGTTGGGATTCACTTTTTAATCAAAAGTCAAATTCTTAAGATCAATTGGTGTCGAGAAAAGTGTAAATATTAGTTTTATAATTCGATCTGTATGCTAGCCTGGCCAACTCTGTTGGTATTTAGAAAAGCTACGGAAAGCCTTCCACCTACTTACCTAGCCAATTTGATCTTATTGATTTTTGGACTTAAATTAATTAGTGGTGTAGACATTACAAGGGCCTTCCTTCAAACTTGATCAATAGAGTATGTCAAGATCTTAGTGAGCTTGTTGTGCTATCCACAAGGCTTACTATAGAAATCGACATAATGTTGATCAAGTGCATATTGATGCTTATGGCATATTTGAATGGTGTTGCTTTGTTGTGCTATCCACAAGGGCAGCATTGTTTAAGTATGACCATATGGGATTAAAGGGTCAACTTAACTAGAACACTATAGTTTGTTGTGCTATCAACAAGACTATATGTGATCTAGAGGTCAGAGTTAAAGATGTTGAGAATTATAGAGGTACAATTGGTAAAGAGTTACCTATTCTTGAACTCATGAGTGCTTGTTGTGCTATCCACGAGGTGTTTGTGAGAAATAGGGATCTCAACCCCACTAAAAAATACTAGAATATTTCTTAATTTTTATATTTAAGAGCTATGAAGTTTGATAAAATAGTGAAAGACATAATTAGATAAAAATTTTAGTCTAGTTGTACATGTCATCATGAGTTGTCTGCTTATATTATGTTCTTGTTGTTGTAAATTAACTACACACATGGCATCCTCACTTTCACTTAGAGGTATTCTATATGCAAATAAGTTGACTGGACCTAACTATATCGACTAGTTAAAAAATTTGAGAATTATTCTCACTCAGAAGAAAGTCTCCTACATTCTGGATACACTTGCTCTAGATTCTCTTAGGAAAAATACTTTCGAGGAGGATAGGGTTGTATATAAGATGTGAAAAGATGACAGTGTGACTGTCAAATGCATCATGCTTACTTTTATGAGCAATGAGTTTCAGAGGCAGCATGAGAATAAGGATGTTCTCTCAATTCTCCTTAATCTTAAGGAGTTATATGGAAAACAAAGTCGAACTGCTCGATATGAGATATTAAAGTAGTTGTTCTATGCCCGCATGACTGAAGGCACCTCCGTGCAAATACGTGTCCTAAAGATGATTGATTTGATCACTCGTTTGGGACAATTGGATTTTGCCATGGATGGTGAACTGAATCAGGATTTGATCCTGTAGTCTCTTCCTGACTCTTTTTCTTAGTTTGTTATAAATTATCATATGAACAAACTGAATATAAACTTGTCTGAGCTATTGAATATGTTGAAAATAGCAGAGAGTCATTTCAAGGATGAAAGGCTCAGGTCCTTCATGTTGATAAGATCAGCAAGAAGAAGGTAAAGAAGAGTTCTAAAAAAAAGCTGAACCCTAATGCTGGCATCTCTAAGAAGAAGGTCTCTGCCAAAAATACTTGCTATCACTTTGGCAAGGAGGGCTATTGGAAAAGAAATTGTAAGGATTACCTTGCAACCGTGAAATCGGCAAACATTGCTAAAGGTTTGTATATGATACAAACTAATTTATCATTAAGTACTTCAATACCAAATTTTTGGATATTGGATAGCACCTGTAGTTCACACCTTTACAAATCATTGTAGGGTCTACAGAAAATAAAGAGTCTGAATAAATATGACTTCGAGCTATTCGGCACTAGTGGAGAGTCCATTCAGACCAAAGCCGTAGGAACCAGGGTTTTGAAGTTAGCTTCAGGCAAAGTTTTAAAACTGAAGACCTATTATTATATTCTAAATATCATTAGAAATATTATTTCTGTACCATTGTTATTGGAATAAGGTTTTGAAATAAATGTAAAGAACAATGGTTGTTCTATTTACTTTTCTAATGGTTATTATAGAAGTGCTTTTATTGATAATGATCTTTTGTTTCTTTTATTTAATGATAATGTATTTCATATTGATAATATGAAGAAATGAAAGAGAGAGGATGTGAATGTCACATACCTCTGGCACTGTCGACTTGGCCATATAAATGAGTCAAGAATTAACAAGTTATTCAAAGATAATTTCTTTGATCCTTGTGATTATGAATCATATGGAATTTGTGAATCTTGTCTCATGAAAAAAATGACCAAGACTCTATTTATTGGACATGAAAGAAGGATAAGTGACATATTGGATCTTGTACATACTGATATATGTGGTCCAATGTTGACTCAAGCCAGAGGTGGATACTCTTACTTCATCACATTTACTGATGATAGGTCTAGATTTGGATATGTATATTTAATGAAATACAAATCCGAATATGTATACTTGGATCCATATTTTGGTCTACTTCATAACTTGATTCTTTGATCCTTGTATGGGGTGTTCTGGATATGGTGAAGAGTGCATGGAGATTGTGAGTGATCAATAAGGGATCAGTGACTCCTAATAAGGGGAGCGAACGTCCTATGTGATCTCATAGGACGGTGATTCTAGAAGTCTTTGGCCAAAACAGGATGATAATTAAAAAAATATTTTTAATGTATCATCAACTGAATCATTATCTTCAGATCGAGATACATATGGATAAATTATTGGGTTGGATATATTTTCATGCCCATAGCTCATTTGGGATGTAGTTTGACTAAAGGATTGAATTATATGGGAACTTGCCACTGAAGGATATTTTAGTAATTTCTTATTAAAATTTTAAATCTTTTAGATAGTTATGATATATTGCTAGACATCAATCTTGACTTGTGGGCTTATCAGAATTAAAAAAAATTGATTCTGAAATCAATTTGGAAGAGTCCAAGTTGATTGGGACTCTTCGGGTGACCTAATCACTTCAGATTAGGGTTATGTCGAAAGTCTTGATCCACTACTGGCCAGATTTGGAACCCAATGGGTCATACACTTTAAAATTTAGCCTTGATCTGATCTAATTAGAGTTTAATATAAATTTTATGGGTTAATTTGATATGCTAGCATATTGTATTAATCCAAGTTCCTAAATTGGTTTGGTTCAAAGTGTTTGAGCTAACCTAGACCAATTGCTTTTGATCCAATGGGATTGGGTCAATTTAAATTGGATCCTAATTCAACATAAACTAGTTTTAAGGAAAGAAGGACTCCTCTGCACCCACCAAAATTCACACAAAAAATAAGTGCCATCCCATCTCAAATTAGCATGTGAAATGGAGAGTCCTTCTAAATGAAGGCTCATAACTAATATGTGTTGCCTCAAAAGATAAATCAGAACTCCTATGATTTAATGCCAAAATTGATTAAGTTTTTTATGGCTTGTAGAAGAGGGAGATTTCTTCTGTTGTAATCATCTAATGCATCAAAAATTCATACAATGAATTTATTCACCACATGAGAAGATAGAGCGCCAAAGGTTGGCACCCCTTCATCCCATGTGATGTCCCTTGGTCCCCTATTTATATAGGATGCCCCACTTAGTTTCTTAGTATAATTTTAGGTTAAAACTAGAGATTAGGGACATGGAAATCATAAAGAAAATTCTAAAAAAAATTTGAGAAAAAGGAAAGAGAAATTTGAGTGGCAAAAGTTGCAAGAAGGGTGGTGAGATTTTTAGCAAGTGTTGCTTGTGTGCCCTAAAGTTTAGTTTTTTCAAATGTTGGAGCCAAAAATCAAATCTTAGGTTGTGAGACATCTAAAGAGTATCTTCTTGGTGTCATTCTGGTAGCAAGATCGAAAGTAATTGGGCTTTGATGCGATCGTACCATAAGTTTGAAGCTGGCAGTATTTTTTAGGGGACTAGGCTGCAGCAGCACACCAGTTAGGAAGGACCTTGGCCAACTTTCATGTGGATCATAGTTGGAGAACTTCTATCTTGAGGTCTTGTGGAGAACACCAATATGCCACTTTTTTATTTTGGTGAAAGTATAAAATTCTATCCCTTTTGCATGCTTGTTTTTGTTTTATCGATATCGGCAAGGTGATTCTAGGGTTTGGATTCCAGCTTGATAGTTTTATTTGATAAAGCTATTGATTTGTATGATTTTAAAATTTTTAAAAATTATTTTTCACTGCATGATTGGAACCTAACAAAAGGTCTGTGAAGCATATGATGGATCAGACCATATCTTATATGGAGTATCCAACTCTGGGCTGAGCCTTCATACATCCATATATATAAGGCCTAACTGCTAGCTCACTATATCTCCATGTCCAATACATGAAGATTAGGTCACCTTTATTTAGCTTCCATATGACTTATAGTTCCTACAATGACTTCCATAAGTGGGAACTATTGAAAATTGTGTTCTAAAGCTAATCATCAGTTTGTTGACAGTTGCGCTCATTTATACTTGTATATGAATTATTCAATAATAAAAGTTATTTGACATTTTTATCACAAATATTTACATCTTTAATATAAACTCTTGGGTTGTGATGAAATGTTAGATGTATGTCCTAGAAGCCAATATGGCTGATATATTATAATAAGTCTAGGATATAATTTTATACTTAATACATTGATTTGATCAATAAAAGGGCAAGTTTAATTTTTATTCAAGTATGATGTGTTCTTGAATCGTTCATAGAATTAATATTTCATAACATATTCTCAAAGTGTTGAGAATTAGAGATATGTATACAATTTCTAAATGCTCTCAGTTATAGTATCATCATGAGGATAGTGATCGATCTGGATAGATTGACGCATAGATCACTTTTTTCAGGATAGATGAGTCTCTGGTCTAAGTGTAGAGATACTGAATAATGAATGTGGATAGTTGTTAGAGAACAACTAGTACTGAGCATGACCATACGAGAGATCACTTAGATTTCTACTCAATCATCAGTGATTATCTCAATGCTGTAGTTGTGTGGATGTCCTTTGACCTACGATGCTATGATTGCTTGTAGTGAGGCTACTGGAGTTTAACTGATACATAAACATGATCTCAATGAGCCCTTATAGTAGATCTTGGTGACAGTTGGTCTACTGTAGGAGTAGGATGCGCATCAAGATGGAATCTATCAACCTTGATAGAGAGGAGTAGTCCTATAAGATTAGAGAGGCTAAGTCTGAGAGTCTGTGGCTACAGTAGTGTGGTTGATAGAAAAGAGTTTTTATAAGGATCATAATTGAACTTGAGCTGATCAAATCTATCATATGACTGATGATGAGGTTTGATGATTTATTCATGACCTGCCATCTAGTCATGACTCACAATAAAAGGACTGAATCACACGTCAACTACACCTTGAGATTTTTTTTAGTTCTACTGGGTTGCCACTACATACCACTAGGTATCACTGGTAGATTGTGAGAGCTCACTAGGGTTGCTAAGGATCGACAATTCTAGATGAGTTGAGTGGAATTATTCCAACTCATTGAAAAGAGTTTCAATGACACTATGATAGAGATCATTGTATATCTTATTACTAGATAGAAATAAACCTATGGGGTCACACAACAAAGACATTAGATCTGGAATAAACAATTGGGCTTATAAAGTCTCAATTGGGTTTAGAAAAATCCTATTGGATTCAGGATAACCTTACTAGCACATGGTTGGACCTAATTTTTTCTTTACGTTTGAATTTTTTATTTGATAAAATTAATTTAAATTTAATTACCTACTAATAACCTAAATGAATTCGATTTATTGGACTCCAATTGTTGGGGCCTAGGGTCTTGGATCAAATGAATTAAGGGTTCAAGCCCTTAATTAATTTTCTTGATAGTTTTGATTGGGTGCCACTTGATTTGATCAAGTTGGGCATGCCCACCCATTAGAAGGCGTGTAGGACCAGCATGGGGTATCCCATGGATGTCATATGGCATGTGTATTTGTGGGTGCAAAGGCTCCAATAGTTGGCACCTAAAGGATCTCCTAAACGGAGTCAAATAACTAAAGGAATAAGGATTCCTAATGCAAGTAGGACTTATATTAAGTGATTGTTTGATTTTGAATAGGATACAAACCTTATGTTTATTTAAAGAAACTTTCTCTATGGCTTCTATAGATTAAAATCCAGTAGCCCCATGCCTTTGTAGAAGTGCCCACACCCCCTCTCTCTTCTCCCCTCTCTTCTCCTTTGAAGAGCCAACACCCAAGGCTTGGGCATCTTCCATCTTCCATGCCCAAAGGAGTTTGGACGTCTCCCTTTGTTTGCTGGTTTCTAATCCCTGATTGCTTCATAATCAAGGAAAGAAAAGCAAGAGAAGAAGGAAAGAAAAAGTTCAAGAAAAAGATCAAAGACTTGATCACGATCTAGGCTTCATTCAGATTCATAGGTTGATTTTTCTTAGAGAAGAAAAATCAATACTAAAGAGGACTATTCCAAACTGATCCTAAGTGGATACTTATAGAGGTTGGGTACTTACACAATTAAGGAATAACCTACTCTCTTTTAGATCCAGATTTAAAGAAAAGATTTATGAAACAGGTATGTGATTCGATCACATAATCAATTTCAGCATAAAATTCAGCATGTGTTCAATTTCAGTATATAAAGTAGATCCTAGTGCTTTATATTTTATGCATATATGATATAAATTATAAGATATTTTAATCTTCTATTTCACTGTGTTGTTTAGAAAAATTTTTTTTGAAACATACATACATGCCCCGACATGAAAATACAATAGTAGTATCAAAGCTATGGATTTTATATGCATAAAATTGACATACATGTTTTGAAAAGAGTTTTAAAATCTAATTTTTTCTTGATATATAAGATGTATAGATGATTATTTTGAATCTAAAATTTATTTTAGATTTAATTTTAGAATATATAGTTGATATGTAAAAGCATGCATAGATTAAATTTTGTTGTAGAACGGTTTCTAGGTCATATTTATGTGATATGTAGATGCATGCATAAATTTAAAATTTAATTTAATCTAATTTATAATTCATGTATGAGATATATGATTATATATTTAGATCAAAAAATTATTTTTGATATGATTCATGATTTGTATATGAGATATATGATATCATGTTATGATCTGAATTTTTGTTTAGATCTAAATTTTACATACATATATGAGATTTATGCTTGTATGTTAAATTTGAAAATGAGTTTTATAATTTAAAACTTACCTTTCATGCAAAGAATTTAGTTTTAAAATTTAGTTTTGGAATCTAAAATTTATGTTTGTCCATAAGGAGGTTTTTGGTTATGGAAAAATCAAAAATTAGATCATGTAATTAGATTATATCTAAAATTTTTGATTTGAACATAATGGGTTTAATTCAATTAAGTAATTGATCAAACAGAGTCATTGATTAAAGTTAGATCAATTAAGTTATATGATCATCCAATTATTATTGATCAAATCGATTGAATTCCATATGTAGAATTGATTAACCTAAGGACCTAATTTGGCTTAATGGCTTGAGCTTAATTCACTTGAGCTAATCTATTTGGACCAATTGACCTATTGGTGTCTAAGGCAAATAATTGAGAAATAATTATTTAATTAATTTTATTTGTTAATCTGACTAATTTATTGATATCTGAGGAAAGCAATGGGGGACCCCTATCGATCTCCACTTATCGACCAATTTAAAAGATTGAATCTTGAATAAGGTTGCTTGATAGTTTGGTTTAGCCCATGCCAATTTGATTAGTCATATGTAGATTGATTAGATGAGACGTAGACCTAAACTTCTCTATAAATATTAAGTCCATAGGTCTTCCACCATTGTAGATATGCCGGCATGCTACTGGTGTTGATTGTTCTAAGCTAGTCACAGTGGTTTAGTTGTATCGAGAACATGCAACCACTATATTAGCAAAGAGTTGCTCCAGGATAAGGATGGGGTTGGGCCCCATAACTGTTAGGTGAAGGACCCAATGACAGCCTTGAAAGAATAGTACCTTATAAGCCATTCGCATGGGGATAAAAAGAGACTTTTCTATGATATCTTTCTACTCATTTGCATGACATTAGTTATTTATTTATATGAGGTATTATATTTTATCATTTGCTGCATCATATTTTTATGATTATGATAAACCCCATAGATTATGACAATAATTTTAGGACCATGATGAGATCATACTAGTGAGATCTAAAATCTTGATAGCTCCAATCTAAAATATTTTCAGTCTATGGATCATCAAGTCAGGGATCGATGACTCCAGTAAGACTGGTACATCCTATGTATGCTCGATGGAGAGGGTGATTGATCTCATAACCATTTGTGTGGTGATACTAATATAAGGATGTAGGTGCTCATTAAAGAATGAGTTCACTAAACTGACCTACAGGAAGAACATCTGATAGAGCCTTACAGCATATCACAGATGGTTCTTCAGTGGGAGTGGTGCATGTGATCTTTTGACCTGAGATCACCATGGTACTTTATGTGCATGGACCCTTACTTTAGTTTATTCCATAGCACACCACTTTGAGATGTGTGTGGGATATTTTGAATATGACAAAGTGTGCATGGAGGTTGTGAGTGGTCAACAAAGAATTGGTCACTCTTTGTAAGAGGAGAGAACGTCCTATGTGATCTCATAGGATGGTGACTCTGAAAGTCTTTGACCAAAGCAGGAATGAATAGTAAAAATGATTTTTACTAATTCATCAATTGAGTTATCATCATCTGATCAGGATACATATGGTTAGATATTTAGATTTGATATATTTTTATACCCATGATCTTTTCGGGATTTTGTGTTATTGAAAAATTGAATTGCACGGTAACTCATCGTGAAAGGGTAATTTTGGTATTTTTACTAAATTTTAATTTTTTTTAGCAGTCATGACATATTGCTGGATGTCAATCTTGACTTATAAACTCATAAAAATTAAAAGAGTTTAATTCAAGAATCAATTAGAAAGAGTTCTAGTTGATTGGGACTCTTGAGCTGACCTAATCCAATCGGATTAGGATTACGTTGAGAGTCAAGGTTCACTACTGGCTAGATTTGAAACCCAATGGGTCACACATAATAAAAATTTGATCATGATCTAATCAATTTAAATTTATTATAATTTTAATAGGTTAATTAAATTGCTAGCACATGAATTAACCCAAATTTTTAATTAGGTTCAGTGCAAATGTGTTTGTGCTAACCCTTTGCTTGTTGCCTTGACCTATTGTGATTAGGTTTGAACCATCTATTCATTAGTTGGTTTATCTAGTTTATATAGAAGAGTTCCATGTGAATCCCACACCTCCACATCAAAACCACATGAGAAAATAAATATGGCATCTTTTATTTGGGCATTTAAGATGAGAAGTCCTTCTAGTTCGCTCCTCTTAATTTCCTTTCATAATTCCATGCATTTTCTTTAATTTTTCGTGACATATGATGGTGCTTGGGATATAGGACATAGAAGATGAGAAAGAATCCTTCTCTTGGAAGGAATTTGAACATCAAATAATAAGGGATGCCTAATATATTATGTGTTCAATGTGGAAGAGTCTTAATTGTTAAGGACTCCTAATTTCTCTCATTAAATCCCTTTCCATGCACCATAAGATGGTGTATTAATTTTTTTCATGTAGAGGAAGAGTCCTTCTACTGGTTATCCTCTTTAGTTTCCATTACATCCCTTGGGATCCTACGTAAAAAATTAAAGTTGGCATGTAATAGTTAAGGGACGCCAAGAGTTGGCATCCCATGGTATCCCACCTTGTTTCCTATAAAAAGGGGATCATACACCCAGGTTTTGTGTGCCATTTTGCACTGTATTTGTTGTGGAAATGACAATGAAATGATGGAAAAAATTTGGGAAAAAGATAAGGAAAAGAGGGAGAGAAAAATAGAAAGGAAGGGAAGAGAGAAAACGAAAAGTATGAGATACTTATCCAAAAATCAGATTATTCATGTATTGAACATAAAATCTGATTTGAGTATGGTGAGATCTTTTGGGATAGAATTTTTAAAGAGGTTCTAGTAGAGGTCATGAAGGCATACAAGTAATGGTGCAACGAGTTCTTGCAAAGGATGGTCAGCAGCGCACTTAGGAAGAAGGCTGCAACACCATGATGAGTTGGGAAGGGCCCTGATCAATCCTGTGTGGATCACCGTGGGAGGATTTTTGCTTTAGAGTCTCATGGAGATCTTAAAATCATCAGTTCATGGTCTTCATGGTGGTATATGACTTCTTGTCTTCTCCTCATATCCATATTTTTGTGGTTTGATTGTAATTATCAAGGGGTTGCTAGGGTTTTGAGTTTCAGTGGTTGAGTTTAATTGTTAAACTTTATTTTTAATTATTAAATATATATAAAAATTTTTAAAATCTATATTTCACTGTATCATTGAAACCCAACAGTTGTATCAGAGTCATCCTTGATTGATTCAGTCAAATTTTATGTTATTTTTGTGATGTAAATTTGATCCAGTTCAAACTATGTCAAAATCAATTTTTTTGATCGATGTTTTATTGATGTTTATGATGCATTTTTGCAAATGATAAATGTTATCGATCCATAATCAAACCTTGGATATGAAATTTTATGGTTTATAGACTTGTGTAACAAGTTTAATTTAGATCCTATGATCTATTTTTTGATGAAATTTAAATCAAGTGCATGTGATGCACGGGGGTCTTGGAATGCTACATATGGATGTACATTGCCAAGACTTAAGGTTTTTAAATTTGATGCATTTACCTAAGATCCAAGGGCCGACCACCATGTTATTGGGCACTCACCATTGTGGGTTGACCTTTTTGGTTGTTGCCCAAGGTGTGTGTGGGGTCGGAAAATTTTTGGTCGTGGATAGGATGCATCAAACAATGGATTATGATTTTTGTGCTGATAGATTGGTTTAAATATAATTAATTATTCTTATGTGATTAGAGTTTACTAATTATAGATTAAATCAAAATCATAGTTCTAATTTGATTAGAAGTCATATTTAATTTTGATTAATCAAATTTGTCATTTACCTAATTTGATTAGGATTTGAGTTATGGGTGACTGAATCTGAGTTAACCTAATTAATTAGGTTTAACCTAAGAATTGGTTAATTCAACTTAAATGAATAACAAATGATTAACTTAAAGTTAATTTTGGGTCAAGGGTTGAACCCGAATCAAAAACCCTTGATGGGTCCTATGCCCATATTTTTGAACATCATAATTGACATGTGTTTGAATGATATCGCAATTGAAATAACATGATTTATTTGTTATAATATTTTATAAATGTTATGTTGATTTGTTATGGACTTTGGAACTCCATATGATGGATATATGCATGAATGCTTACCTGCTAGTTGATTATATTAATGCATTTGCAAGAGTTGCAATAACGGCTGGGTGTCCCTGATATATTATATTATCAACTGTACCTTTTTTTTCTATATTTTCAACTATTGATTGGGATTTTTACATAATGATGTAAAATTATAGAAAAAAAATTATTTAAAAAAAGATAGAAATTATTTCTTTCTATTTTCAAATAAAGATCAAGCATTCATAGTAGACTTCATGGTGATGAAGACTAGACTACCAGGCATTTGGAGAGCAGAGACACATTAAGTATTGACCATGAGATGGTTCAATCTATAATGCACCTAGGGTTAGACTCAAAGATCATCCTGTGGCTCGGATAATTTTTTCAAAAGTCCATAACTATTTGTCTTTCTTTATAGTTGCTCTTACATGCCGGTAGTTAAATATTTACATAGCATATGCTGTATATATATGTTTAGGATATGCATGAGACGTAAGTCCCTCATATAAATTATATGAAGTCATAATAGCATAGTATTAAGAACACTACCCATATCTTCTTTCATGCTAAGCCTATATTATCTCAAGAACTATAGTAGGCTTATTGTGCTATCCACAAGACTTGTTATGGAGATTGATTTGATACTATCTTGGTGCATAATGAAGTTAATTATACTTAGCTCATACTAGGACAATAGAGTATATCAAAAACTGTAGTAAGTTTATTGTGCTATCTACAAGACTTGCTATAGTGATTGATATGATGTTGACTTAGTGATGCTTATGACATGTTCTGATAGTGCTGCCTTGTTGTGCTATCCACAAAGATAGTATTATCCAGATATGACCATATAGAATTGAAGGGTATGACTTAACTAAAATACTATAGTTTGTTGTACTATCCACAAGGCTATAAGTATTTTAGAGGTAAAAATTATGTTGAGAGTTGTATGAGATGCAATTAGTAAAGAGTTACTTATCTTGAACTCATAAGAGCTTGTTGTACTATTCATAAGGCTTTTTATGAGGAATTGGGATCTTAATTCCACTAAGAAACTTCATGATAATGTTCCTCGATTTCATACTTGAGGGCTATAAAATTTGTTAAAATAGTGAGAGACACAATTAGATAAAAAAAAATCTCATCTAACTTGTGCATGTCATCATGAGTAGTCCTTTTATGTTCTAATATATGAATTTACATATTTACATTCACTACTTAGGATATTTTTAAAAATTGACCGAATGTCATGGAATGGTTGAGGAAAAGAAGATGAAGATTGTCTTCACTGAAGGTATCTAATATCATTACAGAAATGATAAGATAAATTGTAAGAATTGTCTTGCAAGTGTGAAGCAATAACAGGATGCAAAAGTTGCATCTACTAATAGTGTGTATGTGATACAAATTAATAATTCATTGAGTGTTTCAGCTTTAAAATTTTTAGGTATGTGATACCTTATATAGGTTCTATTTATGCAAAGTATTGCAGGACCTATAAAGCTGAAGTGCGGTGACTACTTATCTTTTCGCACTGATTGATAGCTCATTCATGCTAAAGCTATAGGAACCTATTTATTTAGAAACTAGTAGACCATTGTTTATCAAAAATATTATTTCAATCCCTATGTTATTGTAATATAAATTTGAAATTAATGTTAAGAGTAAAAGTTATTCTCTTTCTGATAAATTTTATGGCTATGATCTTATGTTTCTGACACTCAATGATGTTCTTCATATTGATGAGAACAAGAAATAAATATGTGATGGTCATATATCTTAAGGTAAGTAAGGTATTAGGTCTTGAACATATGGATGTTTAAAGGCTAATAGTATCTCGACCCAGAGATGGATACTTCATATGTGATATGATGTATTCTTTAAAATGCTTCACAAATATTATTGTCTCATTCTGGGGATATATCTTAAAAATTGATATATATGTTAGATATTATCAAAATCTGTTATGAGCACTCCATATGAGATATGGGAAAGGAAGAGGCAGGTTGCTCGTTTATGTGAAAAGAGTTAATGTACATAAATTTGTGAATAGAATAGGTTCTTATTATTAGTATATAGGTTATCCTAAGATTAGTATGTGATTCTATTTCTACCACCCTACTTGACAAAAGATATTTTATCAGTAAGTATGCCACCTTTTAGGAAATTTTTTTTTTTAAAAGGGGATAGTGGGAGGATAATTGAACTTGAGAAGTTCAAGACTTGTAAACTATCCTATCTTAACCCGTGGAGTGTCTACAAGTTAATCCTTAACCAAATGTACCCAGTGTTGAGGCATGACCATAATACACACCTCCTCACCGAAAGGTCAATTCGAGTGTGTAATGTATCACTCAAATATGGGTTTATCATTGAGAATGACTATACACCATACATTATTGTGAATAATATTTTCTTGACCTATTCGGAGAATATTATGAGTAGAGACTCTAACAATTGGCCTAAAATCATGTCATCTGAAATGGACTCCCTGAACATCAACCAAGTTTGGACTATGGTTGAAGTACCTATGGGTATGACCCAACAAGTTGCTGTCAGGGATGCTTATTCAGATTCTTGCTATTACCACACACCATCTAGAGAAGTTGTCTCTAGTGGGAGGGCAAATACATTTATGAATTCAGGTAGGTATTGAGGAGATGGTACCTCCATTTTTGATAAGATAGTCAAAATATTTGACTATATAGATGAACCATGTGTGTGTGCGAGAAGATTAGTGGGAGTCTCATAAATATTTTAGTTATGTACATGGGTGACATACAGTATATTGGAAAGGTAGTCCCGATATTGCACTTGGTCAATAACTTGTTTATCACAGAAGTTTTCATACAAAAAAACTTGGGCTAAGCATCCAGTTTTTGGTATCTATAGGGATAGATGTAAGTGAATGCAGGGCTTGTCCCAGTCTAGGTACATGAATTTAACGTTGAAAGGGTTCAACATGAATGGGTGTAAAAGTGTTTACTTACCCATACATTCAATGTACTAAACCTGATGTGAATTATGCCATGTGCGTAATCATTGATTTCGGGCTGATCCATGATAGGATCTTATGAAAATTGTAAAAAATATTCTCAGAGTACTTGAGAAGTACTAGAAGAGCAGTGAATTGAAAGAGTTCCAAGCAGCAAACTGTATTTGACTCAGTTAATTGCTGTTAGTAAAGATTGCTAAGGAAAGTAGCCTAATGAAGGGTTCATCATTAAGTTGGGTGTCATCTCACAAGGTACCTACGCACATCCTAGGCACTTTCACCTCATTTGTGATTTGATCATAAAATGAGTTAATATTAAGAACATCATAATGGACCAGTTCACTAAGACATACACAACAGTAGTGTAATCACTATCCTGATTGCATGGGCATCAGGTACAGGGGTGATTGGCTTTAGTGCAAGTGGGAGATTGAAAGAATAGTATCCTACAAGCCATTTGCATGGGGATGCAAAGAGACTTTTCTATGATATCTTCCTATTTGCATGACATTAGTTATTTTATTTATATAAGGTATTATGTTTTATCATTTATTGCATCATATTTTTATAATTATGATAAATCTCAAAGATTAGGATAATGATTTTAGGGCCATGATGAGATCATACTAGTGAGACCTAAAATCTTGATAGTCCCAATCTAAAATATTTTCAGTCAATGGATCATCGAGTTGGAGATCGATGACTCCGATAAGACTAGTACATCCTATGTATTCTCAATGGAGAGGATGGTTGATCTCACAACCACTTGTGTGGTGACACTAATACAAGGATATAGGTGCTCATTAGAGAATCAGTTCACTGAACTGACCCATAGGAAGAACATCTGATGGAGCCTTACAGCATGTCAACAGATGGTTCTTCAATGAGAGTGGTGCATGTGATCCTTTGACTTGAGATCACCATGGTACCTTATGTGCATGGACCCTTACTTTGGTTTATTTCCTAGCATAGCACTTTGAGATGTGTGTGAGATATTCTGGGTATGACAAAGTATGCATGGAGGTTGTGAGTAGTCAACAAGAAATCGATCACTCCTTGTAAGAAAAGAGAACATCCTATGTGATCTCATAGGATAGTGACTCTGAAAGTCTCTGATCAGAGTAGGAATGAATAGTAAAAATAATTTCTACTGGTTCATCTACTGACTCATCATCATTTGATCGAGATACATATGGTTAGGTATTTAGATTTGACATATTTCTATACCCATGGTCTTTTCGGGATATTGTGTGATCGAAGGATTGAATTTCACAGTAACTCACCGTGGAAGGGTAATTTTGATATTTTTACTAAATTTTAAATCTTTCAGATAGTCATGATACATTATGAGATGTCAATCTTGACTTGTGGACTCATTAAAATTAAAAGAGTTTAATTCAAGAATCAATTAGGAAGAGTCCTAGTTGATTGGGACTCTTGAGCTGACCTAATCCAATCAGATTATGGTTACATCGAGAGTCTAGATCCACTGCTGTCTAGATTTGGAACCCAATGGATCACACACAATGAAAGTTTGATCTTGGTCCAATCAATTTAAATTTATTATAAATTTAAAGGGTTAATTGAATTGCTAGCACATAAATTAACTAAAGTTTTCAATTGGGTTTAGAGCAAATGTGTTTATGCTAACCCTTTGCTTATTGCGATGATCTAATGTGATTAGGTTTGAACCATCTATTTATTAATTGGTTTATCTGGTTTATATGGAAGAGTTCCATGTGAATCTACCACCTCCACATCAAAACCACATGAGAAAATAAATATGGCATCTTTTATTTGGGCATTTAAGAGGAGAAGTCCTTCTGGTTCACTCCTCTTAATTTTCTTTCATAATTCCATACATTTTCTTTAATTCTTCATGACATATGATGGTGCTTGGAATATAGGATGTAGAAGAGGAGGAAGAGTCCTTCTCTTGGAAGGAATTTAAACATCAAATAATAAGGGATGCCTTATATATTATGTGTTGAATGTGGAAGAGTTATAATTATTAAGGACTCTTGATTTCTTTCATTAAATCCCTTTCCACGCACCATAAGATGGTGTATTAATTTTTTACAAGTAGAAGAAGAGTCCTTCTGCTGGTTAACCTCTTTAGTTTCCATGCCATCCCTTGGGATCCCATGTAAAAAATTAAATGGTGGCATGTAATAGTTAAGGGATGCCAAGAATTGGCATCCCATGGTATTCCCCCCTTGTTTCCTATAAAAAGGGGATGATACACCCAGGTTTTGTATGCCATTTTGGGCTGTATTTGATGTGGAAATGATAGAAAAATGATGAAAAAAATTAGGGAAAAAGATAAGAAAAAGAGGGAGAAAAAAATAGAAAGGAAGGAAAGAGAGAAAATGAAAAGTATGAGATACTTGTCTAAAAATCAGATTGTTCATGTGTTGAACATAAAATCTGATTTGAGTGTAGTGAGATCTTTTGGGAAAGAGTTCCTAAAGAGGTCCTAGTGGAGGTCATGAATGTTGTGCCATGTTTCCAGGTGTGTGGAGTACCTCCCATCAGGAGATCAATGAAGAAAACTTATTGGAAGGGGATGAAACATATTGAAGAAGAACAAGATTCCTGATTTCAGCAGTCTTGTAAATCCTATCGGTAGGATTTCTTTCTATGATTTGAACCTTTTCTCCACCAGATCTGAAATCTACTTTTTGGGATCTCGAAGCACACTTGATGAAGCCTCCAAAACTAAAAAAATTAGGACCTGAAACTTTTCTTGGGTGGCCAAGAGGGGGTGCTCAATGTAGGGGCGTGCAAAAGAGGCACTGCTGGTTCCTTTCTTTTCTTTTTGGGTTGGCAGCCAAGAAACCCTAGGTTTTTTGGTTCTAGTGTTGGGATGCGTAGGGGTTTCATGCACGCATTTCAAAAATTTTTAGTGAAAGAATATTATGTTAAACTATTTAATCTATAAATAAATCCATAAGATTTGATCTTAAAACTCCTACAAATGGATATATGATATAAATTTATGTGCATAAAAATCTAAATTTAAAATGACAAGCATGTGAACTCAAAAGACAGCATTTGGTAATAGATATAATCTAGCACTTTTAGGGTCCGAACCGAATACCTGAGCATGGGTAGTCAAACTTCATAATTGAGAATGTAGATCTAGAAGTCCTCTCTGATCACTCACAGTCACACAAATGTTCGGCCTCTATAGATGGTCCACGCGAAGCCCCTCGGATCGATCAGCCCTCCGTGGGAGTGCTAGCTCGTGCAGTCGGCTTCTGATGGCAAATCTGACTTGATCTTCTTTTTCGATCACCTCAAACCTTTTTGATGTTTGAAGATGGATAAGAGGTGGATGCTGGATGGTGGAGAAAAATTAGATGAAGACTCTCTTCTCTTTGGTTTTTTCCTCACCAAAAAAAAAGAATAGTTCTAGGTCTCTAACCCAAGAGGAGAATAGTCTCCTCTTTTGTTCACGCTAAGAAGGAAGGAAAACCAACAAATCCTTACATCCCAAAATAGTATTTTTGACCCTCTTTCTCTTTGGTTTCTTATGGTGAAAAGTTTCCATCATTTGACATACAAAATTATGGCCTTATTATGGTTGTCGCACAAATCTGATAAAACAAGATAAAGGCTAGAATTTATTATAATTCAAACACTTTTGAATTTCAATTCAACTCTAACTTTTTATCACCCTTGTCTAACTTAAAGAGAGACTTATCAGAGAAAATTAGGCATCAAAATCAATTCAAAAGATCACCTTTTGTTGTACACAATAGACCCCTTCAAAAGCAGCCAACATGTGGAAGGATATGGATAAGGTTTTAAGTTGAAATTCAAACTAATTTGAATTCAAATCAAAACTAATCAATTCCTATATTTAATGGGTGACAAAAGAAGGATTATTTTATAATTTTCTCACATATAAACTAATCCAGTGAGAAAAGGCATGATACAATTTAGGTGGGGTAAGAGATAGAGTCCTATTTATTTGGGACTCTAGGATTTAACCAATTGGATTTCTTTTAAATCCAATCCACTTAGATCTAAATAAAATATGATGAACCTAATCTAATTAAGCTCTTATAATCTCAATTAAACTTGATCAAATCAATAAGTTAATTGAGCTATAGATCTGATCAAATCAGGATTATTTCTCCCTTACCGATTAGGTCATCTCATAACCTAATCAGACTTGACTTGATTGAATCAAATTCAATCAGACTTCTTCTAGACTTTAATGCTCAATCAAATTAAGCTAATTAATAATCTAATCACTAATTAATCTTCTATTAATAATAGAGTCCAAGTCTACTGGGACTCTTTGTTGGGAAATGTGTCCCAAAAAGTCAATCGTCAAGCTGTTGACGGTTGAGCAACCAAGTATTGTAATTGATTTGTTAATAAATAAAATATTTGGCATCTTCATCATAAGCTTTCATCTTCTAATGAACTCCGTTGTTATGATGAAGTCCTTAGGACTATTTAAGTTCGATAAAGAGAGGATTTATCGATTAGTCCTTAAAACTATTCACGACCAAATGATAAGCTGTTAATAAGGATGATAGCTTCTATCGAGCATAGGTCGCTGTAGGCCATATGGGTTGGTTGTCCTCTTAACCAAGGAGTATGGAGACACAGGTATGGCATATAGGTGAGATGTAAGGATACATCATCATTGAACGTGATCAACTCCAGAGTATTCTGCTGTCGAGAATGTCTCTGATGGGATATAGGTATAAGTGTCCCTTAGACTTGAGATCGCCTCAGTGACTTGCAAGCAACTCACTGTGCTTTGGTACTGGACTAACTAAATTTCTAATTCAGGGATGGAAGGCTTCTGGGCACAGTCAAGTACTTGCGAAATCAGAGTGTGATCGAGATGGGATTGACCACTCCAAGAGTTGGAGAAGAATGAGTCGCTGTATTTCAATTTAGCAAAACCTTGGCCAGGATAATCCATTAGATGGATTTGATATTTTTAAATACAATGTGGACAACCTGATCAGAGTTGATAGTTGAACTCTGGGATGTCCTATGATCATTTTGGTCAAGGGGATGAATTATATGAAAACTATATCCGCATGGGTTCTAAGGATGTTGTTCTATACATTCGACCTATCCGGTCGTCGGGTACCATTGCTAGATGGTCACTTTGATTGATACAGAAATTTATTTCTGTACTACCAGCTTAGGTTCGGACCTATGACGTCATACATATTAGAGTTTATGATCCGATCGGATGGTTGATCAACGATTAAGAATCATTCTAGGGTTAAATGATCAATACGATTGACATTTAACCCAATGCAAGTATTGCAGGAGGATCGATTAGTAATTCGATTGCTAATTGGCTTAATTTGATTAAGTCAATGGGTTAAGATTAAGTCTAATTAAATATGATTTAATTAGATTTATTTTGGGCTTGATTGGATCAAGTCCAATTGGTTTATTGGATAAGCCAAGTGCAAGGAAAAACTAGTCCTAGTTCAACTAGGACTTTGATCAATCTAATTTCTAATTTGATTAGAAAATTAAATCAGATTTAAATCTAATTTAATTTGATTAAATTAGATTATTAATTGGGTTAAGACCTATTTTAATTAGGTTGATCTAATTTTGGTTTGATTTGGTTTGGAAAACCAAATTAAAACAAGTCATAAGATAGAATCCTAGTAAGACTAGGATTCCACCTTGCGCCACATAAGCCTTCCCCACGCCCTCTCTCTTATTCAACGCCAATCTCCACTTATTTTGTACGACAAAAAGCCCTCTCTCAGGTCTCTCCCATGTTCATAAAAGGTTTCCTCTTTTCTTTCTTACATGGAAGGTGATTTGGATCAAATCAAAAAGGAATAAGTTTGGATTTCAAATTCTATGAGATAGAGTTTTAGAAATCCAAAACTCTTTCAATTTTGCACCGAATTTAACCAAATTTTTTTTGGAATTTTCATGACTTTTAGGGTATACATTGTGCACCTTTTTCTAGTAATCCATATACAAAAATAAGGAGGAGGTGCTCAAGAGTTGGGCGCCCCTTAACCTGCCATGTTTGGATAATCCTTGACTAGGTATTTGACCTAGACAAGGACTCTATCATATCTCTCTGTATAAAATGAGTTTCTTCATGAAATTTTAAAAAAAGATAGAGATTTGAGAGACCTTTATACCATCCAAAAATCAAAGAAAATGACCTTTGGGTCGTGGAGATATAAAAGATGCAAGTTAGGGTATCTAGAGAGAAAAACGTGAAGAAGAAGAGGGTCTTCTTCTAGGGTTTTTTGTTTTCATATCTTTTCTCCCTCCATCTTGAGTTTCCTAAGAGTGTCTCAGATCTGAAACTCCTCCTTTTACTTTCCATCTTTGGAAGAGTCCAAATCAAGAAAAAAGAGGCACCTGATCAATCATCAAAGAAGGATCAGCGCAGTACTAGCATACTGTGCTGATTTCCTAAAGCAAGACTTCTGATCGAGATTCGTGGGCTCGTGTGGACAACTCCTAGAGGCCGGATGCATGTGCGGCTTGCAACATCATCCTTAAGCTCGGATCAGTGAGGTTAGAGCATCTAACTTGCAAGGTAATAGATCTGATCTATTGTTTAATACATACATTAGATGTGGTATAGAAACATGTTGATATGATCAACATGTGGTTCATGCTATATTTATATATTTTAATTTTTTATTTAATGCTATGTAATAATCATATAATAGGATCTTAGATCTAAGAATTCTTTGATTTTAGAAAATAAATTTTGATTTATTTTAGTCTTCCGCTGTATGATCTTGAAAAAGTTTCGAGATCTAACTCTGAAACCCTAGATCTGGTTCCTTCAAATGGTATCAGAGCCTAGGTTCTTTATTACATGATTATTTATACATGCTTAGATTATTTCTTAGATTAGATCTAATTTATAATCTGATTATTAAATCTGAAATTAAAATTTTAGATCAATCACAAACTGCAAGGTTGTCCTGCTGTAAGGTTTACCCCTTACAGTGCAAAGGTTGTCCTAGTTTGTGTAGATCTATCTTTAATCATAAATTTGTTAGATATGATCTAGATTAAATTTATGATTTATTAGATTTAAAAAATATTTAAATCTGAAATAAAATTTCTTTGTTAATAATTTTTGTGCAAAAAAATTGTTTAAAGTTGAAATTATTTCAATTACATGAATCTGTTTAGATTAGATCTAAAGTAGTTTCATGTTTATTTCACTTGTATCTTGATTATGAATCAAACATGCAATATGGTTGGTAGAATCATATTGTAAAATTATTTTATAAATATGAAAATTATTTTTTGAAAAGCCGAACCCAACCCTCAGCCCAAAACTTAATTAAGAATTAAGAAGTTGTTTGATTAGGTTCTAGGTTGTGAATTGAAGAACCTAAGACACAAATCATAACACATTGGGTTAATGGGTTAGTGGGAATTAGGTCCATTAATTGGGTTAGACCTATGGTTAGATTAAAGATGGACTTAATTAGAGAATTGACTAAATCTAATCAATTGTTGTCTTAGATTAGGTCAAGGATTCTCTAGATCAATTACAATAGTTGTAGTTGGTCAAGTCCATGTCTTTAACGAGAACCAAATGGACTTGATTCTTGGCTAAGCGGTCTAGCACGAACTGTTAGGTTGATCTAATCAAAACTAATTAAACCAGTTGGTGTCTAAGATAAACCAGACCGGTGGTTTTTAATTGGGAGCCCGCTTATGTGGCCATTTCTGATGGTGTCTAAGGCAAGCTTTAGCAGACCCTCCCACTGATCGAACTTACCTGGCCTTTTGGTAAAATTATGTTTTGATCGGATCACTTGACTATTCGAGCTGACCCATGTCAGCTAGGTAAATCAGTGTGACTGATTTAGGTGCTCCTAGACAGCCCTTTTAATGGTCTCCCTTAAGCTGACTTGGTGAAGCCAGTGGGAGGATCATGATAAGCTGGTTCATCTGACCTCATCCTCTATATTATTTAAATTTTCTAAAATTATTAGGTCCTTAAAATGATAAAGTTATGGAGATAACTGAGTCATAGCCTCCCATTAAGGTATTTGATAATGAGTCCATTAACTCAATAATCATTGCAGACCCAAAGGCCTGGTGCTTGTTGACTAATGGAATTATCACTCATCATATGATGACTTGGAAGTGTCTCTCTAATGGTGGTTAGGTGAGCCAACCAAAGTTGGGCTTAATCATTCGTTGGTTAGATACACCAAGTATGATCATGTTAATGGTTGGACCTAACCGGATCCTTACAGTGGAGGTCAAAGCCTACTGATTAGGTTTCTGGGGCAAAATTAAAATTACTAGAAATTGTTTAGAGAAATAATTGGTTATGAACCTACCCTTAGATGTACATAGGTTGACCAACCAAAGTTGGACTTGTGTGCAGTCTAAGTGGATTCTAGTACCCGCTAAGGAATTAGGGTAATTCCTCGAGTTGGAGGTAGAGGCTACCAATTCGAATAAAATAATGGGAGAAACTTTTTGATTAAAGTCCAAATCTTTAGGTTTAATGAATCAATTACTAATTAGGTTATGGTTCTCCTTTGTGCAAATATGGCCACTTCCCTATCGCTCCGATCATTGTTGGACAATGATAAGTTGGTGGGACCAAACTTTGATAGCTGGTATCGAAAGTTGAAGATAGTCCTGAAGCATGAATGGATCCTATATGTGATAATGGATCCTGCACCTGAGGAGCTAGCTGTCAATGCACATGGAACAGTCAGAGACACTTACCAGAAGTGGCTCAGTGACCGGACCACGGTGCGCTGTATCATGCTGGCTGCCATAAGCGACGAGTTCAGTTGCAGATTCAAGACGGCTCAGCCAAAGGACATGCTTCAAATGTTGGAGGATGCCTTTGGCACACCCGATGACGTAGAGAGGCACAAGACTAGTTGTGCCATCTTCAACGCCAAAATGCGGGATGGTGCCTCTGTCACTGATCATATATTGTACATGATCGAGCTGATGGAACGATTGAGCAAGCTCGACTTTCCCTTGCATGAGCAGCTTGGGAAAGATGCAATACTGAACTCGCTGCCCAAGTCTTATCTTCCATTCCTCACTCATTATAGAATGACAAAGCCTGAAGAGAACTACCACGGGTTACTGGGGTTGCTTCAGAACTTTGAGAAGGATCACCAACTTTACAAGGAGTCGGTGAACTTAGTGGGAGGTTCATCTTCTGGTTCTCGACCTTTTAAGAAAGGAAAGAAGAACAAGAAGAAGAAAGTGAAGAAGGTGCAAGTTCAGGCTGGGACATCAGTGCAGAGCCAGACCAAAAAGATCAAGCCTGATAAGAGTCTATTCAACTAGCAAGCACCCTAGATTAGATAGTGTGTCAGATATCTACTTATGGCACTGTAGGCTAGGTCATATAAACAAGAACAGAATAAACAGGTTGACTCAAGAGGGAATCCTCGAAGTCAGTGATTGTGAATCACTTCCAACCTGTGAGTCCTGTCTACTTGGTAAAATGACCAAGTCACCTTTTACTGGAAAAGGTGAGAGAGCTACTGAGCTCTTGGGCCTAGTACATACTGATGTATGCGGGTCCATGAGCACCAGTGCTAGATGTGGATATTTCTACTTCTTAACTTTCACGGATGACCTATCCCGATATGGATATGTCTATCTGATGAAACATAAGTAGGATTCATTTGAAATGTTCAAACGATTTCGAAGTGAAGTAGAAAAACAAACTGGGAAGAGTATTAAAACTCTTCGATCTGATCGAGGAGGATAATATCTTTCTAGTGAATTTCTAACATATCTAGGAGAGAATGAGATTCTCTCCCAATGGACTCCTCTAGGAACACCACAGCATAATGGTGTGTCTGAAAGGAGGAATCGGACTCTGTTAGACATGGTCCGATCCATGATGGGTTTTGCTAGCTTGCCGATATCCTTCTGGGGATATGCACTCGAATTGGCCTGTTATCTGTTAAATAGGGTTCCAAGTAAGTCTATAATTAAGACTCCATATGAGATATGGACAGGGCGTAAGCCAGTACTTTCACACCTTAGGGTCTGGAGGTGCCCGACCTATGTCAAACGATTAGTCACAGACAAACTTGGACCTAGGTCTGACAAATGCTCATTCATAGGGTACCCCAAAGAGACAAAAGGATATTATTTCTACCATGCTGATGAACATAAGGTGTTCGTCAGCCTTAAGGCAATCTTTTTAGAAAAGAAGTTTCTTGGTGAAGGAACCGTTGCCTCTAAGGTTGAACTTGATGAAGTTCAACAGGTAGAAGGACCGACACCAATAGCTGAACCTGAGTCGGATATGATTAGATCAGATCTGGAGCCCAATATACCTGTACCATTAAGACGATCCGGTAGAGTACCGCGTCAGTCGAACAGATACTATGGTTTCTTAGTCCGGGACGGTGATCCCATCAAACTTGATGAGAATAATGAGGATCCGATCACCTATATGGATGCAATACAGAGACCTGATTCTGAGAAATGGCTTGAAGCCATGAAATCTGAAATGGAGTCCATGAAGGTCAACGATGTATGGACATTGGTTGACCCACCTGAAGGGGTTAAACCCATTGGGTGTAAATGGGTCTTCAAAAGGAAGAGGGGCACAGACGGAAAGGTGGAGACCTATAAAGCCTGTCTGGTCGCCAAGGGGTATCGTCAACGTTATGGTATTGACTATGACGAGATATTTTCTCCTGTGGCAATGCTCAAATCCATTCGGATAATGCTTGCAATAGCTGCCCATCTGGATTATGAGATCTGGCAGATGGATGTAAAGACAGCTTTCCTGAATGGAGAGCTGACTGAAGAGGTGTATATGATACAACCTGAGGGGTTTACATCCACAGATGAGTCCAAGGTGTGCAAGCTTCAGAGATCCATTTATGGCTTGAAGCAAGCTTCTCGGAGTTAGAACATGCATTTTGATAAGGTGATCAAAACGTATGGCTTCATTAAGAATGGAGAAGAGCCCTGCATCTATAAATGGGCAAATGGTCCAGTTGTGGTATTCCTTGTCTTGTACGTGGATGATATTCTCTTAATCAGGAATGACATCTCCGTACTACAGAGAATAAAAGTTTTGTTGTCATCACAGTTCTCCATGAAGGACTTGGGTGAAGCATCCTACATCCTAGGGATGAAGATCTATAGGGATAGATCTAAAAGGATGCTTGGGTTATCTCAGTCCATGTACATAGACACTGTGCTGAAGAGGTTCAGCATGGAGAAATCTAAGAAGGGCTATCTACCGATAGGCCAAGGAATTTCTCTCTAAGAAGGATTGTCCGACAACTCCTGAAGAGAGAGAGCGTATGAGTAGAGTCCCATATGCTTCAGCCGTGGGATCTATCATATACGCCATGACATGTACAAGACCAGATGTGGTATACTCACTAGGAGTAGTGAGTAGATACCAATCTGATCCTGAAAAAAATCACTGAAAAGTGGTTAAAGCCATCCTTAAGTATTTGAGAAATACTAAGGACCAATGGTTGGTTTATGGCGAGTCAGATCTGAAACTTGTGAGGTTCACAGACTCTAGCTTTCAATCTGACCATGATGACAGCAGGAGCGTGTCGGGTTATATCTTTACTCTGAATGATGGAGCCATTTGCTGGAAGAGTTCCAAGTAGCATACTGTGGCGGACTCTGTTTGTGAAGCAGAGTACATCGCAGCATCAGATGCCACGAAGGAAGCTGTGGCTGAGAAAATTCATCAATGAGCTCGGAGTAGCACCCTCCCTCGATGGTCCGATCCTGCTCTACTGTGATAGCACTGGTGCCATAGCTCAGGTGAAGGAACCCAAAGCACATCAGCGGATGAAGCACATCTTGCGCCGCTTCCATCTGGTCTGAGAGATCGTGGATCAAGGTGACGTCGACCTTCAGAAGATCGACGAAAAGAAAAACCTAACCGACCCCTTCACTAAAGCCCTGGTGATAAAGGAGTTTGACAACCACAAGTCGAAGATGGGTATTAGATACTATACCGAGTGGCTTTAGGACAAGTGGGAGTTATTGGAAAATGTGTCCCAAAAAGCCAATCGTCAAGCTGTTGACGGTTGAGCAACCAAGTATTGTAATTGATTTGTTAATAAATAAAATATTTGGCATCTTCATCATAAGCTTTCATCTTCTAATGAACTCCGTTGTTATGATGAAGTCCTTAGGACTATTTAAGTTTGATAAAGAGAGGATTTATTGATTAGTCCTTAAAACTGTTCATGACCAAATGATAAGTTGTTAATAAGGTCGATAGCTTCTATCAAGCATAGGTCGCTGTAGGCCATATGGGTTGGTTGTCCTCTTAACCAAGGAGTGTGGAGACACTGGTATGGCATACAGGTGAAATGTAAGGGTACATCATCATTGAACGTGACCAACTCCAGAGTATTCTGCTGTCGAGAATGTCTCTGATGGGATATAGGTATAAGTATCCCTAAGACTTGAGATCGCCTCAGTGACTTGCAAGCAACTCACTGTGCTTTGCTACTGGACTAACTGAATTTCTAATTCAGAGACGGAAGGCTTCTGGGCACAGTCAAGTACTTGCAAAGTCAGAGTGTGATCGAGATGGGATTGACCACTCTAAGAGTTGGAGAAGAATGAGTCGCTGTATTTCAATTTAGCAAAACCTTGGCCAGGGTAATCCATTAGATGGATTTGATATTTTGAAATACAATGTGGACAACCTGATCAGAGTTGACAGTTGAACTCTGGGGTGTCCTATGATCATTTTGGTCAAGGGGATGAATTATATGAAAACTATATCCGCATGAGTTCTAAGGATGTTGTTCTATACATTCGACCTATCCAGTCGTCGGGTACCATTGCTAGATGGTCACTTCGATTGGTACATGAATTTGTTTCTGTGCTACCGGCTTAGGTTCGGACCTATGAGGTCACACACATTAGAGTTCATGATCCGATCGGATGGTTGATCAACTATTAAGAATCGTTCTAGGATTAAATGATCAATACGATTGACATTTAACCCAATGCAAGTATTGCAGGAGGATCGATTAGCAATTTGATTGCTAATTGGCTTAATTTGATTAAGCCAATGGACTGAGATTAAGTCTAATTAAATATAATTTAATTAGATTTATTTTGGGCTTGATTGGATCAAGTCTAATTGGTTTATTGGATAAGCCAAGTGCAAGGAAAAACTAGTCCTAGTTCAACTAGGACTTGGGTCAATCTAATTTCTAATTTGATTAGAAAATTAAATCAGATTTAAATCTAACTTAATCTGATTAAATTAGATTATTAATTGGGTTAAGACCTATTTTAATTAGGTTGATCTAATTTTGGATTGATTTGGTTTGGGAAACCAAATTAAAACAAGTCATAAGATAGAATCCTAGTAAGACTAGGATTCCACCTTGCGCCACATAAGCCTTCCCCACGTCCTCTCTCTTATTCAATGCCAATCTCCACTTATTTTGTGTGACAAAAAACCCTCTCTCAAGTCTCTCCCACATTCACAAAAGATTTCCTCTCTTCTTTCTTACATGGAAGGTGATTTGGATCAAATCAAAAAGGAATAAGTTTGGATTTCGAATTCTATGAGATAGAGTTTTAGAAATCCAAAACTCTTTCAATTTTGCACCGAATTTATCCAAATTTTTTTTGGAATTTTCTTGGCTTTTAGGGTACATATTGTGAATCCTTTTCTGATAATCCATGCATGAAAATAAGGAGGAGGTGCTCAAGAGTTGGGCGCCCCTTAACTTGCCATGTTTGGATAAGCCTTGACTAGGTATTTGACCTAGACAAGGACTCTATCATATCTCTTTGTATAAAATAAGTTTCTTCATGAAATTTTAAAAAAAAGATAGAGATTTGAGAGACCTTTGTGCCATCCAAAAATTAAATAGAAAGACCTTTGGGTCTTGGAGATATAAAAGATGCAAGTTAGGGTGTCTAGAGAGAAAAACGTGAAGAAGAAGAGGGTCTTCTTCTAGGGTTTTTTGTTTTCATATCTTTCCTCCCTCCATCTTGATTTTTTTGAGAGCGTCTCAGATCTAAAACTCTTCCTTTTACTTTCCATCTTTGAAAGTATCCAAATCAAGAAAAAAGAGGCACCTGATCAACCATCAAAGAAGGATCAGCGCAGTACTAGCATACTGTGCTGATTTCCTGAAGTAGGACTTCTGATCGAGATTCGTGAGCTCGTGTGGATGACTCCTAGAGGCCGAATGCATGTGCGGCTTGCAACATCATCCTTAAGCCCGGATCAATGAGGTTAGAGCTTCTAACTTGCAAGGTAATAGATCTGATCTATTATTTAATACATACATTAGATGTGGTATAGAAACATGTTGATATGATCAACATGTGGTTCATGCTATATTTATATATTTTAATTTCTGATTTAATGCTATGTAATAATCATGTAATAGGATCTTAGATCTAGGGATTCTCTTATTTTAAAAAATAAATTTTGATTTATTTTAGTCTTTCGCTGTATGATCTTGAAAAAGTTTCAAGATCTAACCCTGAAACCCTAGATCTGGTTCCTTCACTCTTTTCTAGAGTCTCCATCCAGTGGGACTCTTCAGCAGAGTCTCCATCCAGTGGGACTCTTTACCAGAGTCTCCGTTGACTGAGACTCTTTAGATTAGCCATGTGATCAAAGAGAAACTTCTAATGTGTATGATGCCATAGGTTTGAACCTAAGCCAGTAGCACAAAAATTGATTCCTGTATCAATCGAAGTAACCATCTAGCAATAGTACCTGACATCTGGATAGGCCGATTGTATGCAAAGCACACTCAAGAACCTATTTGAATATAATTACCATATAATTCATTTCTTTGACCTTTGATGCTAGGATGACTTAAAGTTTAAACTGTCAACTCTTAATGGTACATCCATTATGTGTCTCAACTTGATAAATCTTGTGACTCCTCACAAGGATTACCCTAGCTAAGGTCTTACTAAATTGAAATACAAGGCATTCTCTCCAATTTCTTGGAGTGGTCAATTTCATTTTGACTCATGCACCGACTTTACAAGTACTTGATTGTGCCCAAAAATCTTCTGATCCTAAATTAGAAATTCAAGTAGTCTGGCACCAAAGCACGTGAGTTGCTTGCAAGTCACTGTGGTGATCTCAGATCAAAGAGACACTTATACCTATATTCCTTCAGAGTGACTCTTGACAGTAGAGTGCTCCAGAGTTGGTCATATTCAGTAAAATATACTCCTACATTTCACCTACATGCCATACTAGCATCTCCACGCTCCTTGATTAACAGGACAACCAACCTATATGGCACACAACGACCTATACCTGATATGTCTATCGTCCTAGTAATAGTATATCATTTGGTCGCAAACTCATTTAAAGACTAAACGATAAATCTTCTTTTATCGATTTAAAATAGTCCTAAAGATTTTCATCATAATACATAAGTTCGATATAGAAGATGTACAAGCTTATGATAAAAATTATCAAATAAATATTTTATTAATTCATATACAATTATATCAAATAGCACAATCATCAACAGACTGATGATTGATTTTAGAACATATTTTTCAATAACTCTCACTTGTACTAAAGCCAATCAGTACAGTATCGTATACCCATCTTCATTTTGTGATCATTGAACTCCTTTACCGCACGATCTCTTAGGCAAAGTGATAGCGACGTAGAATATGCTTTGTCCGTTGATGTGCCTTCGGCTCCTTTGCTTGAGCTATGGCTCCAATACTGTCGCAATAAAGCTAAACTAGACCATCAATGGAGGATGCAATTTCAAGCTTGAAGATAAACTTTTTCAGCCACACAGCTTCTTTTGCAGCATCGGATGCCGTGATGTACTCCACCTCGCAAACAGAATCGACTATGGTGTGTTGCTTAGAACTTTTTCAATAGACAGCTCCACCATTTAGCATAAAGATGTATCCCGACATGTTTTTACTATCATCACGATCTGACCAAAAATTGAAATCAGTGTATCCCACAAGTTTCAAGTCAGATTTTTCATAAACAAGCCACTAATCCTTAGTATTTCTCAAATACTTAAGGATGATTTTTACAACCTTCTAATGGTTCTCACCCGGATCTAATTGGTATCTGCTAACCACTCCTAGTGAGTATGCCACATCTGGTCTTGTACATGTCATGGCGTACATTATAGAACCTACTGCCAAGGTATGTAGAATTCTACTCATACGCTCTCTCTTGAAGAGTTGTCAGACAATCCTTCTTCGAGAGAGAAATTCTATGGCCCATCGGAAGATAGCCTTTCTTGAAATTCTCCATATTGAACTGTTTCAGCATGGTATCTATGTACATTGATTGGGAGAGTCTGAGCAGCCTCTTTGATCTATCCCTATAGATCTTCATTTCTAAGATGTAGGCTGCTTCTTCCAGATCATTCATAGAGAATTATGAGACAGCCACACTTTTATTTCTTATAATGCAAGAACATCATTCTCGATTAAGAGAATATCATCCACATACAAAATAAGAAATATAATTACTGAACTATTAGCCCACTTATATATATAGGGTTTCTCTCCATTCTTGACGAAGCCATACATTCTGATCATCGTATCAAAATATATGTTCCAACTTCGAGATGCTTGCTTCAATGCATAAATGGTTCTTTGAAGCTTGCACATATTGGACTCATCTGTAGATGTGAACCCTTCAGGCTACATCATATACACCTCTTCATTCAGCTCTCTATTTAGAAAAGTTATTTTCACATCCATTTGCTAGACTTCATAGTTTAGGTATGCTGCTATTGCAAGCATGATCCGAATGGACTTGAGCATTGCCACAGGAGAGAACGTCTCATCATAGTCAATACCATAATGTTGATGATATCTCTTAGCAACCAGATGGGCTTTATAGGTCTCAACCTTCCCATCTACACCTCTTTTTTTTTTGAAGACACACTTACACCTTATGGGTTTTATCCCTTCAAGTGGATCAATAAATATCCACAAATTATTGATCTTCATGGATTTTATTTCGAATTTCATAGCTTCAAGCTATTTTTCAGAGTCGAACCTCTGCATTGCATCCATATAAGTGATTAGATCCTCATTATTCTCATCGAGCTCAACAGGATCTCCATCTCGGACCAAAAAATCTATATATCTGTCCGATTGATGCGGTATTTTATCAGATCGTCTTAAAGATGTTTGTATATTAGGCTTCAGATTTGATCTTATCAAATCTGGTTCAAATTCAGTTACTGATGTCGGTTCTTCTACCTATCGAACTTCATCAAGCTCGACTTTAGAGGCATTTATTCCTTCACTAAAGAACCCCTTTTTCAAAAAGTGTGCCTTACTGCTGACCAATATCTTTTGTTCAACAGGGAGGTAAAAGCAATATCCCCTTGTTTCCTTGGGGTATCCTACAAAATTACACTTATCGGACCTAGGTCCGAGTTTGTCGATTTGTAATCATTTGACATAAGTCGGACATCCCCAGATCTTAAGGTAAGTGAGGTTTGGCCTATGCCCTGACCATATCTCATATGGTATTTTACTAACAGACTTGCTCGAAATATTATTGAGCACAAAACAGGTTGTCTCAAGTGCATATCCCCAAAAAGAGATCGACAGACTTGCAAACCCCATCATGGACCGAATCATGTCTAACAAGGTTTGATTCCTTCTTTCTGAGACACCATTATACTATGGTATCCCTAAAGGAGTCCATTGTGAGAGAATCTCATTCTCTCCAAGATATGTCAGAAATTCACTAGAAAGGTATTCACCCCCTTGGTCAGATCGAAAATCTTAATTCCTTTTTCAATTTGTTTCTCTACTTCATTATGAAATCATTTGAATATTTTAAATGATTCAGACTTATGTGTCATCAAGTAAACACACCCATACCTAGATAGGTCATCTATAAACATAATGAAATAGCTATACCCTCCTCTAACACTAATGTTCATAGGTCCACAAACATCACTATATATTAGACCTAGAACTTCACTAGCTTGTTCACCTTTTTTAGTAAAAGGTGACTTAGTTATTTTTTTAAAAAAATAAGACTCACAGATCGGTAATGATTCACAATCATTGATATTGAAGATATTCTCTTATGCTAACCTATTTATCCTACTTTTGTTAATATGATCGAGCCTGCAATGTCAAAGGTAGGCATCTGTGACATTATCTAACTTTGGATGTTTATTTGGAGTGTACATTGCGCTCATAGATTGTGATAATACATAGATGCCATTTCTTAATTATCCTCACATTATTGTAACATCATTAATAATGATATCATAATAATTATTTTTTATTGATAAATTATAACCATCTTTGGTCAAAAGACCATTAGAGATTATATTCATCAAGAAAGATGGATAATAGTGACAATCACTCAAAATGACACTATTAGATTTGAAAATAAGCTAGATAATTTCTAAAGCTCAGATTAGAAGTTGACTTCTATCTCCTACATTTAGGAATCTCTCATCGTTCTCAAATTCTTTACTAACTTGAAGTCCTTACAACGAATTGCATATATGAACTAGACTTCCAGTATCTAATTGTAGGGACCAGATCTAGGGTTTCAAGGTTAGATCTTGAAATTTTTCAAGATCATGCAGCGGAAGACTAAAATAAATCAAAATTTATTTTATAAAATTAGAGAATCTCTAGATCTAAAATTTTATTATATGATTATTACATGGCATTAAATCAGAAATTAAAACATATAGAGAATGAACTACATGTTGATCATATCAACATATTTCTATGCTACATCTAATGTATGTAATAAACAATAGATCAGATCTATTACCTTGCAAGTTAGACATTCTAACCTTGCTGATCCGGATTTGAGGATGATGTTGCGAGCTACACATACATCCGACCTCTAGGAGTCATCCACATGAGCCCACGAATCTCGATCAGAAGTCCTACTCCAAAAAATCAGCACAGTATGCTAGTACTACGTCGATCCTTTTTCGATGGTTGATCAGGTACCTCTTTCTTCTCGATTTGGACTCTTCCAAGGATGAGAAGTAGGAGGAGGAGTTTCAAATCTGAGACTCTCTCAAAAAACTCAAGATGGAAGAAGAAAAGAGATGAACACAACAACCCTAGAAGAAGACCCTCTTCTTCTTCTCTTTGCTCTCTCTAGACATCCTATCTTGTGTCTATTATATCTCCACACCCAACCTTCTTTCTCTCTGATTTTGGATGCCCCAAAGGTCTCTCTTTGATCTATTTTCCACAAAAATTTCATGAAAAAATTTATTTTATATAGAGAGATATGATAGAGTCCTGGTCTAGGTCAAATACCTAGTCAAGATTTATCCAAACATGGCAAGATAAGGGGCACCCAACTCTTTGGCACCCGCTCCTTTTTGTGCATGGACCAATAGCAAAGGGTGCCTATCAAGTTTCATAAAAGTCACAAAAATTTTTAAAAAAAATTGGATAAAATCGGTGCAAAAAGGAAAGAGTTTTGGATTTCTAAAACTCTATCTCATAGAATTTGAAATCCAAACTTATTCCTACTTTGATTTGATCCACAACCATCTTCCATGTAAGAAAGAAGAAAGAAAACCTTTTGGGTGTGGTGAAGACCTGGGAGACAATTTTTTTCACACAAAATAAGAGAGAATTGGCATGGAATAAGAGAGAGGGTGTGGGGGGCTTATGTGGCGCAAGGTAGAATCCTAGTCTTATTAGGATTCTATCTTATGACTTGTTTTAATTTGGTTTCTCAAACCAAATCAAACCAAAATTAGATTAATCTAATTAAAATATATTTTAACTTAATTAAAAATATAATTTAATCAGATTAAATTAGATTTAAATTTATTTTAATTTTCTAATCAAATTAGAAATTAGGTTGACTTAAGTGTTAATTGAATTAGGACTAGTTATTCCTTGCACTTGGCTTATCCAATAAACCAATTGAACTTGATCCAATCTAGTCCAAACTAAATCTAATTAAATCATATTCAATTAGACTTAATCTCAGCTCATTAGCTTAATCAAATTAAGCTAATTAGCAATTAAATTGCTAATCGATCTTCTTGCAACACTTGCACTTGGTTAAATGTCAATCGTATTGATCGTTTAACCCTAGAATGATTCTTAATCATTGATCAACCATCCGATCGGATCATGAATTCTAATGTGTGTGACTTCATAGGTCCAAACCTAAGCCGATAGCATAAAAATAAATTTTTATACCAATCGAAGTGACCATCTAGCAATGGTACGCGACGGTCGGATAGGTTGAATGTGTAGAACAACATCCTTAGAACCCATGCGGATATAGTTTCCATATAATTCATCCCCTTGACCAAAATGATCATAGGACATCTCAGAGTTCAACTGTTAACTCTGATCAGGTTGCTCACATTGTATTTCAAATTATAAAATTCATCTGATGGATTATCCTGGCCAAGTTTTTGCTAAATTGAAATACAGCGACTCATTCTTCTCCAACTCTTGGAGTGGTCAATCCCATCTCGATCACACTCTAACTTTGCAAGTACTTGACTGTACCTAGAAGCCTTCCATCACTGAATTAAAAATTCAGTTAGTCTAGTACCAAAGCACAGTGAGTTGCTTGCAAGTCATTGAGGCGATCTCAGGTCTAAGAGACACTTATACCTATATCCCATCAGAGACATTATCGATAGCAGAATGCTCCGGAGTTGGTCACGTTCAATGATGATATACCCTTACATCTCATCTGTATGCCATACCAGTGTCTCCACACTCTTTGGTTAAGAGGACAACCAACCCATATGGCCTACAGCGACCTATGCTCGATAGAAGCTGTCGTCCTTATTAACAGCCTATCATTTGGTCATGAATAATTTTAAGGACTAATCGATAAATCTTCTCTTTATCGAACTTAAATAGTCCTAAGGACTTCATCATAACAATGGAGTTCGTTAGAAGATGAAAACTTATGATGAAAGTGCCAAAAATATATTTTATTTATTAACAAATCAATTACAATACTTGGTTGCTCAATCGTCAACAGCTTGACGATTGGCTTTTGGGACATATTTTCCAATAACTCCCACTTGTCCTAAAGCCACTCGGCATAGTATCTAATACCCATCTTTGACTTGTGGTTGTTGAACTCCTTTATCACTAGGGATTTAATGAAGGGGTCAGCTAGGTTCTCCTTTTCGTCGATCTTCTGAACGTCGACGTCACCTCAATCTCCGATCTCCCGGACCAGGTGGAAGCGGTGCAAAATGTGCTTCATCCACTGGTGTGTTTTGGATTCCTTCGCCTAAGCTATGGCACCAGTACTGTCGCAGTAGAGCAAGATCAGACCATCGAGGGAGGGTGCTATTCTGAGCTCGGTGATGAATTTTCTCAGCCACACAGCTTCTTTCGTGGCATCCAATACTACGATGTACTCCACCTCGCAAATAGAGTCTGCCATAGTATGTTGCTTGAAACTCTTTCAGCAGATGGCTCCACCATTCAGAGTAAAGATATAATCCGACACGCTTCTGCTGTCATCATGATCAGATTGAAAGTTGGAGTCTGTGAACCCCACAAGTTTTAGATCTGACTCATCATAAACCAACCATTGGTCCTTAGTATTTCTCAAATACTTATGGATGGTTTTAACCAGTTTCTAGTGGTTTTCTCCAGCATCAGATTGGTATCTACTCATTACTCCTAGTGAGTATACCACATCTGACCTTGTTCATGTCATGGTGTACATGATAAATCCCACGGCCGAAGCATATGGGACTCTACTCATATGCTCTCTCTCTCTTCAAGAGTTGTCAGACAATCCTTCTTAGAGAGAGAAATTTCATGGTCTATCGGTAGATAGTCCTTCTTAAAATTCTCCATGCTGAACCTCTTCAGCACAGTGTCTATGTACGTGGACTGGGATAACCCAAGCATCTTTTTAGATCTATCCTTATAGATCTTCATCCCTAGGATGTAGGATGCTTCACCCAAGTCCTTCATGGAGAACTACGATGACAACCAAATTTTTATTCTCTGTAGTACGGGGATGTCATTTTCGATTAAGAGAATGTCATCCACATACAAGACAAGGAATACTACAACTGGATCATTTATCCATTTATAGATGCAGGGCTCTTCTCCGTTCTTAAGGAAGCCATATGTTTTGATCACCTTGTCAAAATGCATATTCCAACTCCAAGAAGCTTGCTTCAATCCATAAATGGATCTTTGAAGCTTACACACCTTAGACTCATCTGTGGATGTAAACCCCTCAGGTTGTATCATATACATCTCTTCGGTCAGCTCTCCATTCAGAAAAGCTGTCTTTACATCCATCTGCCAGATCTCATAATCCAGATGGGCAGCTATTGCAAGTATTATCCAAATAAATTTAAGCATTGCCACAGGAGAGAGCGTCTTGTCATAGTCAATACCATAACGTTGACACCCTTTGGCAACCAGATGGGCTTTATAGGTTTCCATCTATCCATCTGTGCCCCTCTTCCTTTTGAAGACCCATTTACACCCAATGGGTTTAACCCCTTCAGGTGGGTCAACCAATGTCCATACATCATTGACCTTCATGGACTCTATTTCGGATTTCATGGCTTCAAGTTATTTTTCGAAATCAGATCTCTGCATTGCATCCATGTAGGTGATTGGATTCTCATCGTTCTCATCGAGTTCGATGGGATCACCATCTGGACTAAAAAACTATAGTATCTATCTAGCTGACATGGTACTCCACTGGATCGCCTTAATGGTGTAGGTATATTGGGCTCTAGATCTGATCTAATCAAATCCGACTCAGGTTCAGCTGTTGGTGTCGGTCCTTCTACCTGTTGAACTTTATCAAGTTCAACCTTAGAGGCAACGGTTCCTTCACCAATGAACTCTTTTTCTAAAAAGATTGCCTTAAGGCTGACGAACACCTTTTGTTCATCAGCATGATAGAAAAAATATCCTTTGGTCTCTTTGTGGTACCTTATGAATATGCATTTGTTAGACCTAGGTCTGAGTTTATCTGTAACTAATCGTTTGACATAGGTCAGACATCCACAGATCCTAAGGTGTAAAAGTGCTGGCTTACGCCCTGTCCATATCTCATATGGAGTCTTAATTATAGACTTACTTAGAATCCTATTTAATAGATAACCGGCCAATTCGAGTGCATATCCCCAGAAGGATATCGGCAAGCTGGCAAAATCCATCATGGATCGGACCATATCTAACAGAGTCCGATTTCTCCTTTCAAACACATCATTATGCTGTGGTGTTCCTAGAGGAGTCCATTAGGAGAGAATCCCATTCTCTCCTAGATATATAAGAAACTCAACAGAAAGGTATTCCCTCTTCAGTCAGATCGAAGAGTTTTAATACTCTTTCCAGTTTGTTTTTCTACTTCACTTCGAAATCGTTTGAACATTTCAAATGAATCCGACTTATATTTCACCAGATAGACATATCCATATCTGGATAGATCATCCGTGAAAGTGACAAAATAGAAATATCCACCTTTAGCACTTGTGCTCATGGGCCCGCATACATCAGTATGTACTAGGCCCAAGAGCTCAGTAGCTCTCTCACCTTTTCTAGTAAAAGGTGACTTGGTCATTTTATCAAGAAGACAGGACTCACAGATTGGAAGTGATTCACAATCACCGACTTCGAGGATTCCCTCTTGAGTCAACCTGTTTATTCTGTTCTTGTTTATATGACCTAGCCAACAGTGCCATAAGTAGATATCTGACACACTATCTAATCTAGGATGCTTGCCAGTAGAATAGACTATGTTAACAGGTTGTGATAACATATATATACCATTATTCAAATGTCTACAAAAAATAGTAACATCATTCATAATGATATTACAAACTTATTTTTTTATTAAAATTTTATAATCATTTTTGGCCAGAAGGCCTACAGAAATAATGTTTAAAAAGAAACTGGGATAGAAATGACAATCATTAAGAACAACGGTATGGGACTCAAATACAAGTTTCAAGATTCCTAATGCTAGAACTAGAACTAGTCTTCCATCTTCAACGTTTAGAAACCTCTCGCCTTGCTTGAATCTCCTACTAACCTACAATCCGTGCAATGAATTGCAAATATAGTAAGAACTATCGGTATCCAATACCCAGTCAGTTATATCACAAATAGAGAAATTGCAAGGAGTTATCATATAAATACCTTGCCCAGCAATAGCTTGCTAATTTCTTTGCCTATTCGGGTCTAGGGAGGCAATGTACTGAGGATAGTTCCTCTTTCAGTACCCCTGCTTCTTGCAAATGAAGCATTCAGCTTGACTCTTATCGGGCTTGATCTTTTTGGTCTGACCCTGTACTGATGTCTCAGCCTGAACTTGCACCTTCTTCACTTTCTTCTTCTTGTTCTTCTTTCCTTTCTTAAAGGGTCGAGAACCAGAAGACGAACCTCCTACTAAGTTCACCGACTCTTTGTGGAGTTGGTGATCCTTCTTAAAGTTCTGAAGCAACCCCAGTAACCCATGATAGTTTATTTTAGGCTTTATCATTCTATAATGAGTGAGGAATGGAAGAAAAGACTTGGGCAGCGAGTTCAGTATTGCATCTTTCTCAAACTGCTCATGTAAGAGAAAGTCGAGCTTGCTCAAACGCTCAATCAGCTCGATCATGTACAATACATGATCAGTGACAGAGGCACCATCCTGCATTTTGACGTTGAACATGGCACAACTAGTCTTGTGCCTCTCCACATCATTGGGTGTGCCAAAGGCATCCTCCAACACTTGAAGCATGTCCTTTGACTGAGCTATCTCAGATTTCCGACTGAACTCATCGTGTTGGAAAATTCAATGCAGGGGTAAAATGATAATTTTAAAACTTTTTCAAAATCATGATTTTACAACAAAAAAATATTAATTAATCTAATTAATTAACATGAATTTACCCTACACTAGGATCTAAATATGATATATAGCATGCATGCATTTAAATTTAAAATTCAAATTTGAGCAATAAATACTTTATTGTAATGTGTTCAGAACACAATACCTTTGTGCGGGTAGTAGATCGTCATGATCTGATCACCATCGGAAGAGTTTGATCATCACAACATAGTCACACAACATGTCTGGTCTCTACGGATCATCCACACGAAGCTCTCGATCTGATCGACTCCTCATGAGTGCTAGCTCGTTGTAGAGCCCTTTTGACGACCGATGCTGATCGAACTCCTTCGATCGATGTCTGTCGATTCTTTGGATGCTTCAGATAATCAATAGATGTGCTTGAGAGGATGTTGAAGATCTCTCTAAGATTTTGTGGGCTCACGATACTCGTAGCTCACTTTCTCACTTTTTGAACCTCATGCTAAAACTTTAGGGAACTCACCGAAAACCTTGCACCCACTTTTCTTTCTTTTCTTTCTTTTTCTCTTGGAAGAATATGGACTTTCTTCTCATGCACAAGACTTCTCACACCCTAAAATTTTTCTTCAAAAATCTTCTTCTTCTTGCACGCCCCACTCTTCTCCTCCTTTTATAACAACGTCAAACGTCTTATCCAAAAGAAACGTTAAAGATGAGTAATTGCACATTTGAATTCAAATCAAATTTTGAATTCAAATGGACACCAACTCATCCCTTATCCACTAAAGGCGTGAGGCATGGCTTAAATTATGCATGGAGTGATTTCATGAGAAACCTTTTCTCATGTAATAAATAGGGCAAAAAAAAAAGGATAAGGCGCAAAGTTTGATTGCCCATTCAAATTCAAACTTTATTTTGAATTTGAATGGCCAACCAATCATCCTTATCCATTCATTTGGCACATTAAAGTGGGGCATGGAGAGGGCTTGGCATGAGAAAATAATTCATGAGAAGTTTCTTCTCATGAATTCAAATGGGTGCAATGGATCTAAGGTGGCGCATAGAGATTGGGTCAAGGGGGTTTCATTATTTAAACCAACCTAATTGAACCAAATAAGTTAGGTCCAATTAGACTAATTTAAACCTAACTTAATTAGACTTAATTAGGCTCAATAAAATCCTAATCAAATAAAGAATTGACTAAGCCCAACCCTTGATCAAATCAGGGACCAAACCATCTTGATGATTAGGTCAACTCTTAACCTAATCGGGTCAAACCCAACTGAACTAATTCAATTGAACTTGATCCAAAAATAATTACTCAATCAAATTGAGTTAATTAGTGCTCAAATCACTAATTAAACCTTTCATAAATATTGAGTCCACATTCGATGGGCAATCGGGCATCAAAATTCATCGATATATAACCCTGATCGAAAAGTCTTAACCAGTGGGACTCTTGACCCCGGTACCCATAATGTGTGGATCTCGTGATCAGAGAATCCTGATTCTCTATCACTGAGTTCCAATCATGTAGGATTCTACACCAGCCATCAGATCAGATAGGAACCTCTAATGTGTGTGACCCCGCAGGTTCGAACCTAAGCTGGTAGCACAGGAACCAATTCCTGTACTAATCGAAGTGACCATCTAGTAATGGTACCCGACATCCGGATAAGTCGAAGAGTCACAATCGCAACACTCAGAACCTATATGAATATGGTTACTGTATAATTCATCCTTTTGACCCCTGTGTTTAGGATGACTCAGGGTTAAACTGTCAACCCTGATCAGATCATCCGAATCGTGCTCAACTCAAACAGTCTTGTGACTCCTCACAAGGAGTACCCTGGCCAAGGTTTTGCTAAATTGAAACACGACTGTACACAGCTTCTAAACTGGAGTGGTCAATCCCATCTAGACACACGCACCGACAAGTCAATTACTTGATTACAGCTAGCAGCCTTCCGTCACTGAATTAGAAATTCAGGTAGTCCAGTGCCTAAGTGCAGTGACTTGCTTGCAAGTCACCGTGGTGGTCTCAGGTCGGAGGGACATTTATATCCATATTCCATCGGAACAAATCTTGACAGCAGAAATAGCTCCGAAGTCGGTCACGTTCAGTGCAGATGTACCCTTACATCTCACCTTTATGCCATACCAGTGTCTCCACACTCATTGGTTAAGAGGACAACCAACCTATATGACACACAATGACCTATGCTTGATAAACGTTGTCGTCCTTGGTAACAACGTATCATTTGGTCGTGAACAGATTTAAAGACTAAACGATAAATCCTCCTTTGTCAAGTCTAAATAGTCCTAAGGACTTCACCACAACATAGGAGTTCATTAGAAGATGAAATATTTTGTGATGAAAAATACCAAAATAATTTTTATTAATTCATAATTCATGTACAAATACAAAAATGAGCATAACCATCAACAGACTGACGATTGGCTTTGGGATACTATTCCCAACAATCTCCCACTTGGCCTAAAGCCAATCGGTGTAGTATCTAATACCTATCTTCGACTTGTAGTTGTCGAACTCCTTCACCGCAATGGCTTTAGTGAATGGGTCAGCCAGGTTCTCTTTCCCATCGATCTTCTGAAGATCGACGTCACTTTGATCCATAATTTCTCGGATGAGATGGTAGCGGCGCAAAGTCTGCTTCGTCCGCTGGTGTGCCTTTGGTTCCTTCGCCTGAGCAATGGCTCCATAGCTGTCACAGTAGAGCAAAACTGGACCAACAAAGAAGGGTGCTACTCCGAGCTCGGTGATAAATTTTCTCAGCCACACCGCTTCTTTGGCAGTATCTGATGCAGTGACATACTCTACCTCGCAAATTAAATCAGCCACTATGTGCTGTTTGGAACTTTTCCAGCAGATAGCCCCACCATTAAGGGTAAAAAATAAATCCCGACACACTTTTGCTGTCATCGTGATCAGACTGGAAACTAGAGTCTGTAAACCCTATAAGTCTCAAGTCTAATTCACCATAAACAAGCCATTGGTCCTTAGTATTTCTTAAATACTTCAGGATGGTTTTAACAACCTTCCAGTGATTCTCCCCTGGATCAGATTGGTATTTACTCACTACCCCTAGTGAGTATGCCACATCTGGTCGTGTACATGTCATGATGTACATGATAGATCCCACTGTCGAAGCATATGGAATCCTACCCATACGCTCTCTCTCTTGAGGTGTTGTCGGACAATCTCTCTTTGAGAGAGAAATTCCATAGCCTATCAGAAGATAGCCTTTCTTGGAATTCTCCATGTTGAACCTCTTCAGCATAGTATCAATGTACGTGGACTGAGATAAATCAAGCAACCTTTTAGATCTATCCCTATAGATCCTCATCCCTAGGATGTAGGAAGCTTCTCCCAGATCCTTCATGGAGAACTGTGATGACAGTCAAATCTTTATTCCCTGTAATGCAGGGATATCATTTTCGATTAAGAGAATGTCATCCACATACAATACAAGAAATACTACTACTGGACCATTAGCCCACTTATAAATGCAGGGCTCTTCTCCATTCTTAACGAAACCATACATCTTGATCGTCCTATCAAAATGTATGTTCCAACTTCAGGATACCTGCTTAAGTCCATAAATGGACCTCTGTAGTTTGCACACCTTAGACTCATCTGTGGATGTGAATCCTTCAGGTTGTATCATATACACCTCTTCGTCCAGCTCTCCATTTAGAAAAGCTGTCTTCACATCCATCTGTCAGATTTCATAGTGCAGATGGGCAGCTATCGCAAGCATAATCCGAATGGATTTGAGCATTGCCACAGGAGAAAACATCTCGTCATAGTCTATACCATAAAGTTGATGATATTCCTTGGCAACCAGATGGACTTTATAGGTTTCCACCTTTCCGTCTGTGCCCCTCTTCCTCTTGAAGACCCACTTACACCCTATGGGTTTTACTCCTTCGGGTGGGTCAACCAATGTCCACACATCGTTGACCTTCATGGACTCCATTTCAGATTTCATGGCCTCCAGCTATTTCTTAGAGTTGGGTCTCTGCATTGAATCTATGTAGATGATCGGATCCTCATCGTTTTCATCAAGTTCGATAGGATCACCATCCCGGACCAAAAAACCATAGTATCTGTCCAATTGATGTGGTACTCTACCAGATCGCCTTAAGGGTGCTTGAACAATGGGCTCCGAATATGATCTAACCAAACCAGTTCAGGTTCAGCAACTTGTGTCAGTTTTTTCACCTGTCGAACTTCGTCAAGTTTGATCTTTGAGGCAACAGTCCCTTCACCAAGGAACTCTTTTTCCAAAAAGATTGCTTTAAGGCTGACAAATACTTTTTGCTCATCAGCCAGGTAGAAGTAATACCCTTTGGTCTCTTTTGGATACCCTATAAAATTACACTTGTCAGATCTAGGTCCAAGCTTGTTCGTAATTAAACGTTTAATATAAGCCAGACACCCCCAAATCCTAAGGTGCGAGAGTACTGGCTTACGTCCTATCCATATCTCATATGGCATTTTGGTTACAGACTTACTCGAAACTCTATTTAAAAGGTAACAAGCTGATTCGAGCACATATCCCCAGAGGGAGATAGGCAGACCAGCAAACCCCATCATAGATCGAACCATATCCAACAAGGTCCGATTCCTCCTTTCAGATACACCATTATGCTGTGGTGTTCTAGGAGGTGTCCACTGAGAGAGAATCCTATTCTCCCCAAGATATGTCAGAAAATCATTGGAAAGGTATTCACCTCTTCGATCAGATCGAAGAATTTTAATACACTTTCCAGTTTATTTTTCTACCTCATTTCAGAATAGTTTGAACATTTCAAACGACTTCGACTTATGCTTCATTAAATAGACATACCCATTCCTCGATAGGTCGTCTGTGAAGGTTATGAAGTAGAAATATCCATCTTTTGCACTTGAGCTCATGGGTCCACATACATTAGAGTGTACCAGACCCAAGAGTTCACTGGCTCACTCACCTTTTCCAGTAAAAGGTGATTTGGTCATTTTACCAAGAAGACAGGACTCAGGTTGGAAGTGATTCACAATCACCTACTTCAAGAATTCCTTCTTGAGCCAACTTATTTATCCTGTTCTTATTGATATGACCTAGCCTACAGTGCCAAAGGTAGACTTCTGACATATTATCTATTCTAGGGTGTTTACCGGAGGTTTGAACCACATTAATAGGTTGTGATAGAAAGTAAATTCCATTATTAAGTTGTCCAATAAACATTGTAACACCATTCAAAATGATATTGCAAACATTTCTTTTTATTAAAAATTGATAACTGTTTATGGCCAAAAGGCCTACAAAAATAATATTTAATAAAAAGCTTGGACAATAGTGACATTCACTCAGAATTACGTTTCGAAAATTGATTACAAGGTTCATGATTCCTAATGCTAGAATTGGAACTTTACTTCCATCTCCAACGTTCAAGAACCTCTCATCTTCATCAAATCTCTTACTGACCTGCAGACCCTGCATCGAATTACAAATATGATAAGGGCTTCCGGTATCCAATACCCAGGCAGTAGTATCACAAATGAAAAAGTTGCAAGGTGTTATCATGTAAGTACCTTGCTTCTTCTTCGACCTGTTCGGGTCTAGGGAGGCAATGTATAGAGGACAGTTCCTCTTCCAGTGCCCCTGTTTCTTATAAAAGAAGCACTCTGCCTGGCTCTGGTCGGGCTTGCGCTTCTTGGTCTGACCCTGTATAGACGTCCCAGCATGCAGCTGCACCTTTTTATTCTTCTTCTTCTTGTTCTTCTTCTTCCCTTTCTTAAAGGGTCGACGACCAGAAAAAGACCCTCCCACAATATTCACCGACTCTTTATGGAGCTGGTGATCCTTCTCAAAGTTCTGTAGTAACCCCAACAAGCCGTGATAGTTCACTGCAGGCTTTGTCATTTGAAAATGAGTAAGGAAGGGAAGGTAGGACTTGGACAAAGAATTAAGGATCGCATCCTTATCGAGCTGCTCGTGCAGGGGAAAGCCCAGTTTACTTAGGCGCTCAATCATTTTGATCATGTACAGTACATGATCAGTGACTGAGGCTCCATCCCTCATCCGAGCATTAAAAATGGCACAACTAATTTTGTACCTTTCAACATCGTCAGACGTGCCAAAAGAGTCGTTCAATATTTGAATCATCTCCTGTGGTTGGGTATTCTCGAACCTGCGGCTGAACTCATCATTCATTGCCGCCAGCATAATGCATCGAACGGTGGTGCGATCATTGAGCCACTTCTGATAAGTGTCTCGGACCGTCCCTCTAACATTCGGGGCTAGCTCCTCAGGTGTCAGATCCGTTACTACATAAAGGATCCGCTCATGCTCAAGGATGATTTTTAATTTTCGATACCAGCTATCGAAATTAGGTCCCATGAGCTTGTCATTATCTAATAATGATCAGAGGGACAGGGTAGTGGCCATAGCTGTATAAAAAAAAATCAAACCTCTATTAGTACATAAATTATAAATACTAAAGACTTGGACTTTAGTCTAAAGTTTCTCCTAGTATTTTTACGAACTGGTAGCCTCAACCTCCAATTCGAGGAATTACTTTAATTCCTTAGTGGGTACTAGAATCCACACAGACTACACACAAGCCCAACTTTGGTTGGTCAACCCATGCGCATCTATGGGTAGGTTCATAACCAGTTGTTTCTCTAAACAACTTCTAGTAATTGATTTTGCCCCAAAACCTAATCAATAGGCTTTGGCCTCCACTGAAAAGATCTGGTTAGGTCCAACCATTAACATGATTTGATTTGATGAATCAGACCAATAAATAATCAGGCCCAACTTTGGCCGGCCCACCTGATCACCATCAGAAAGAATCAAACCAAATTATCATATTATGAATGATAATTCCATTAGTCAATAAGCACCAGGCCTTTGGGCCTTCAATGATTATTAAACTAATAGACTCATTATTACTCACTTAATGGGAGGCTATGACTTAGTTATCAATATAACTTAATCATTTTTAGGACCTAATAATTTTTGAGGATTTTATTAAAGAATAGATGAGAAGATAAATTACTAGCCAATTTCAATTCTCCCACTGACTTCACCAAGTCAGATTAAAAAGGATTTAATTAAGCCAGCATTAGGAGCACCTAAATCAATCAAACTGATTTACCTAATGACATGGGTGAGCCATAATCACAAAGTGATCTAATCAAAATCTAATTCACCAGGTTGGCCAGGTAAGTGAGATCAGTGGTGGGGATATGCCATTAACTCGTTAGAGATTGAATCACTGCGAGTAGCTCCCACTTAAAAACCATTGGTCAAACTGCTAAACTTACCTTAGACACCAACTGGTTCATTAGTTTTAATTTGATCAACTTAGTAAATAGGGTTCCACCATGTAGCCATGAATTAAGTCCATCTTGGTCTAGTTAAAGACATGGACCCATTCAACTACAACTATTAGAGTTGAGTCTAGAGTATCCTTGACCTAATCTAATTCAACTTTTGATTAGATTTGACCAATTACTCTAATTTAGTTTATTTCTTTAAGCTAACCTTAGGTCTAACCCAATTATGGACCTAATCCATCTAACCCATTAACCCACAAGTTTATGCAATTGTCTTAGGTCTTAATTCACAATTCTAGACCTACTAGATAATACTTAATTCTTTTAGTTATGTATTTGGGCTGATGGGTCAGGATTTGGCATTTCAAAAATAATTTTCAAATTTGAAAGGTTTTATTTTTTGTTCACCAAATATGTTGACTTATTTCACAAATAGATCAGCACATTTCATAAATAGCAATCCTATTGCTAATTACATAATAGAGAATAACTTAATCAAAATAAATCATAAAAATTTCTTTCACTGCTTCATCTGCATGGGATATAATCGCATCAACATCCCTACCGCCTTAGGAGACCCCATCGAATGGGAGGAGAGGGCCTTTAAACCCTACTTTTCTCCTATGATCGGACGGCCATGGCAACCAACCCAATTCGATTACTTGCTATTTGGATCAAGTATATCTAAATATACTAATTTCAAAATTTAAATTTCAAATTTTAAATTTTAAATTTTAAATTTTGAATTTCAAATTTCAAACAAATTTCAAATTTCAAATTTTTGAATTTTAAATTTTGAATTTTAAATTTTGAATTTCAAATTTGAAATTTCAACCAAATTTTAAGTTTCAAATTTCAAATTTTGAATTTAAAATTTTTGAATTTTGAATTTCAAATTTCAAATTTCAAAATTTAAATTTCAAATTTTGAATTTCAATTTTTTGAATTTTGAATTTTGAACAACTTTCAAAATTCAAATTTCAAATTTTAAATTTCAAATTTCAAATTTAAACTTTTAGATTACAACTTAATCTACACATGCAAATATATATATCATATCTAAGACCCGCTCTGATACCATTTGTTGGAAAATTCAATGCAGGGGTAAAATAGTAATTTTAAAATTTTTTCAAAATCATGATTTTACAGTAAAAAAATATTAATTAATCTAATTAATTAACATGAATTTATCCTACACTAGGATCTAAATATGATATATAGCATGCATGTATTTAAATTTGAAATTCAAATTTGAACAATAAACACTTTATTGTAATGTGTTCAGAACACAATATTTTTGTGCGGGTAGTAGATCATCGCAATCTGATCACCGTCGAGAGAGTCTGATCATCACGATGTAGCCACACAGTGTGTCTAGCTTCTGTAGATCATCCACACCAAGCTCCCGATCTGATCGACTCCTCACGAGTGCTATCTCGTTATAGAGCCCTTTTGACGGTCGATGCTGATCGAACTCCTTCGATCGATGTCTGTCGATTCTTCAGATACTTTGGATCATCAACAGATGTGCTTGAGAGGATGTTGAAGATCTCCCTGAGATTTTGTGGGCTCACAACACTCGTAGCTCACTTTCTCACTTTTCGAATCCCAGGCTAAAACTCTAGGGAACTCACCGAAAACCTTGCACCCACTTTTCTTTCTTTTCTTTCTTTTTCTCTTGGAAGAATATGGACTTCCTTCTCACGCACAAGACTTCTCACGCCCCAAAATTTTTCTCCAAAAATCTTCTTCTTCTTGCACGCCCCACTCTTCTCTTTCTTTTATAACAATGTCAAACGTCTTATCCAAAAGAAAGGATAAAGATGAGTAATTTCACATTTGAATTCAAATCAAATTGTGAATTCAAATGGACACCAACTCATCCCTTATCCACTAAAGGCGTGAGGCGTGGCTTAAATGTGCATGGAGTGATTTCATGAGAAACATTTTCTCATGTAATAAATAGGGCATAAAAAAAGGATAAGGCGCAATGATTGATTGCCCATTCAAATTCAAACTTTATTTTGAATTTGAATGGCCAACCAATCATCCTTATCCATTCATTTGGCACATTAAAGTGGGGCGTGGAGAGGGCTTGGCATGAGAAAATAATTCATGAGAAGTTTCTTCTCATGAATTCAAATAGGTGCAATGGAAGTGAGGTGGCGCATGGAGATTGGGTCAAGGTGGTTTCATTATTTAAACCAACCTAATTGAACTAAATAAGTTAGGTCCAATTAGACTAATTTAAATCTAACTTAATTAGACTTAATTAGGATCAATAAAATTCTAATCAAATCAAGAATTGACTAAGCCCAACCTTTGATCAAATCAGGGACCAAACCATCTTGACGATTAGGTCAACTCTTAACCTAATCGGGTCAAACCCAACTGAATCCAATTCAATTGGACTTGATCCAAAAATAATTACTCAATCAAATTGAGTTAATTAGTGCTCAGATCACTAATTAAGCCTCTCATAAATATTGAGTCCAAATCCGATGGGCAATCGGGCATCAAAATTCATCGATATGTAACCCTGATCGAAAAGTCCCAACCAGTGGGACTCTTGACCCCGGTACCTATAATGTGTGGAACTCATGATTAGAGAATCCTGATTCTCAATCACTGAGTCCCAATCATATAGGATTCTATACCAGCCATCAGATCAGATAGGAACCTCTAATGTGTGTGACCTCGCAGGTTCGAACCTAAGTCGGTAGCACAGGAACCAATTCCTGTACTAATCGAAGTGACCATCTAGCAATGGTACCCGACGTTCAGATAGGTCGAAGAGTCGCAATCGCAACACTCAGAACCTACATGAATATAGTTACTATATAATTCATCCTTTTGACCCCTGTGTTTAGGATGACTCAGGGTTAAACTGTCAACCCTGATCAGATCATCCGAATCATGCTCAACTCAAACAGTCCTATGACTCCTCACAAGGACTACCCTGGCCAAGGTTTTGCTAAATTGAAACATGACTGTACACAGCTCCTAAACTAGAGTGGTCAATCCCATCTTGACACCGCACCGATAAGTCAAGTACTTGACTACACCTAGCAGCCTTCGGTGACTGAATTAGAAATTCAGGTAGTCCAGTGCCTAAGTGCAGTGAGTTGCTTGCAAGTCACCGTGGTGGTCTCAGGTCGGAGGGACATTTATACCCATATTCTATCGGAGCAAATCTTGACAGCAGAAATAGCTCCAGAGTCGGTCACATTCAGTGCAGATGTATCCTTACATCTCACCTGTATGCCATACTAGTGTCTCCACACTCATTGGTTAAGAGGACAACTAACCTATATGGCACACAATGACCTATGCTTGATAAATGTTATCATCCTTGGTAACAACGTATCATTTGATCGCGAACTGATTTAAGAACTCAACGACAAATTCTCCTTTGTCAAGTCTAAATAGTCCTAAGGACTTCACCACAACATAGGAGTTCATTAGAAGATGAAACATTTTGTAATGAAAAATATCAAAATAATTTTTATTAATTCATAATTTATGTACAAATATCAAAATGAGCACAACCATCAACAGGCTAACGATTGGCTTTGGGACACTATTCCCAATACATCGCTCATGGCAACCAGCATGATGCAGTGCATCATGGTCCGGTCACTGAGCCACTTCTAGTAAGTGTCTCTGACTATTCTACATGCATTGGCAGCTGACTCCTTAGGTGCAGGATCCGTTATCACATATAGGATCCATTCATGCTCCAGGACTATCTTCAACTTTCGGTACTAGCTATCGAAGTTGGATCCCACCAATTTATCATTGTCCAACAATGATCGGAGCGATAGAAAAGTGGCCATATCTGCACCAAAAAAAATCACAACCTAATAAGTAATTGATTCATTAAACTTAAAGATTTGGACTTTAATCAAAAGGTTTCTTCCACTATTTTATTCGAATTGGTAGCCTCTACCTCCAATTCGACGAATTATCTTAATTTCTTAGTGGATACTAGAATCTACTTAGACTGCACACAAGCCCAACTTTGGTTGGCTAACCCATGTACATCTAAAGATAGGTTCATAATCAATTATTTCTTTAAATAATTTTTAGTAATTTTAATTTTGCCCCAGTCCCTAATCAGTAGGCTTTGGCCTCCATTGAAAAGGTTTGGTTAGGTCAACCATTAACATGACCATACTTGGCCCACTAGCCAATGAATGATTAGGCCCAACTTTGGTTGGCTAACCTAACCATCATTTAGAAAGATGAAGTCAAAAAATCATATTATGAATGATAATTCCATCAGTCGATAAGCACCAGGCCATTGGGCCTCCAATGATTATCCAACTGATGGACCCATTATCATCCACTTAATGGGAGGCTATGATCTAGTTATCATCATAACTATTTTATTTTAAGGATCTAATAATTTTAGAGAATTTAATTGATTTAAAAGATGAAGTCAGATGAACCAGCTTATCATGATCCACCCACTGGCTTCACCAAGTCAGCTTAAGGGAGACCATTAAAAGGGTTGGTCTAGGAGCACCTAAATCAGTCACACAGATTTACCTAACTGACATGGGTCAGCTTGAATAGTCAAGTGATCCAATCAAAATATAATTTCATCAAGAGGCCAGGTAAGTTCGATCGGTGGGAGGGTCTGCCAAAGCTTGCCTTAGACACCATCAGAAATGGCCAGGTAAGCGGGCTCTTGATTAAAAACCACCAGTCTGGTTTACCTTAGATACCAACTAATTTAATTAGTTTCGATTGGATCAACCTAACAGTTCGTGCTAGATCGCTTAGCCAAAAATCAAGTCCATTTGGTTCTCGTTAAAGACATGGACTTGACCAACTACAACTATTGTAATTGATCTAGAGAATCCTTGACCTAATCTAAGACAATAATTGATTAGATTTAGTCAATTCTCTAATTAAGTCCATCTTTAATCTAACCTTAGGTCTAACCCAATTAATGGACTTAATTTCTACTGACCCATTAACCCAATGTGTTATGGTTTGTGTCTTAGGTTCTTCAATTCACAATCCTAGAACCTAATCAAAACAACTTCTTAATTCTCAATTAAGTTTTGGGCTGAGGGTTGGGGTTTGGCTTTTTAAAAATAATTTTTATGTTCGTAAAATAATTTTATAACATGGTTCCTCCAACCAAGTTGCATATTTGATTCATAATCAAGATATAAATAAAATAAATATGAAACTACTTTAGATCTAATGTAAACAGGTTCATGTAATTGAAACAATTTTAACTTTAAACTGTGCAAATTTTTCAGACAAAAATATGATGGTTCTTTGTGTAGGTTATATTAACAAAGAAATTTTATTTTAGATTTAAACATCTTTTAAATCTAATAAATCATAAATTTAATCTAGATCATATCTAACAAATTTATGATTAAAGATAGATCTACACGAACTAGGACAACCTTTGCACTGTAAGGGGTAAACCTTACAGTAGGACAACCTTGCAGTTCATGATTGATCTAAAAATTTTAATTTTATATTTAATAATAAGATTATAAATTATATCTAATCTAAAAAATAATCTAAGCATATATAAATAATCATGTAATAAACAACCTAGGCTCTGATACTAATTTTAGGGACCAGATCTAGGGTTTCAGGGTTAGATCTTGAAATTTTTTCAAGATCATGCAGTGGAAGACTAAAATAAATCAAAATTTATTTTATAAAATTTTAAAATCTTTAGGTTTATGATCTTATTACATAATTATTATATAGTATTAAATCAAAAATTAAAACATATAGAGAATGAACTACATGTTGATCATATCAACATGTTTCTATGCTACATCTAATGTATGTAATAAACAATAGATCAGATCTATTACCTTGCAAGTTAGATGTTCTAACCTTGCTGATCTGAGTTTGAGGATGATGTTATAAGCTGCACAAGCGTCTGGCCTCTAGGAGTCATCCACACGAGCCCACGAATCTCGATCAGAAGTCCTGCTCTAAGAAATCAGCACGGTGTGCTAGTACTGCACTAATCCTTCTTCGATGGTTGATCAAGTGCCTCTTTCTTCTTGATTTGGGACTCTTCCAAGGATGAGAAGTAAGAGGAGGAGTTTTAGATCTGAGATGCTCCCAAGAAACTCAACATGGAGGAAGGGAAGAGATGAATACAACAACCCTAGAAGAAGATCCTCTTCTTCTTCTCTTTGCTCTCTCTAGACACCCTATCTTGTGTCTATTATATCTCCATGCCCTAACCTTCTTTCTCTCTGATTTTTGGATGCCCCAAAGGTCTCTCTTTGATCTATTTTTTACAAAAATTTCATAAAGAAATTCTCTTTATATAGAGAGATATGATAGAGTCCTTGTCTAGATTAAATACCTAGTCAAGGTTTATCCAAACATGGCAAGATAAGGGGCGTCCAACTCTTGGGTGCCCCCTCCTTCTTTTTGAACATGGACCAATAGAAAATGACACCTATCTAAAACTTTATCTCGTAGAATTTAAAATCTAAACTTATTCCTACTCTGATTTGATCCACAACCATCTTCCATGTAAGAAAGAAGAGAGGAAACCTTTTGGGCGTGGTGAAGACCTCGGAGAGAATTTTTGTCACACAAAATAAGAGAGAATTGGCATGAAATAAGAGAGAGAGGTGGGGGGCTTATGTGGCACATGGTAGAATCCTAGTCTTACTAGGATTCTATTTTATGACTTGTTTTAATTTGGTTTCTCAAACCAAATCAAACCAAAATTAGATCAACCCAATTAAAATAGGTCTTAACCCAATTAAGAATCTAATTTAATCAGATTAAATTAGATTTAAATCTATTTTAATTTTTTAATCAAATTATAAATTAGATTGACCCAAGTTCGAATTGAACTAGGACTAGTTTTTTCTTACACTTGGCTTATCCAATAAATCAATTGGACTTGATCCAATCAAGTCCAAACTAAATCTAATTAAATCATATTCAATTAGATTTAATCTCAGCCTATTCGCTTAATCAAATTAAGTCAATTAGCAATTGAATTGCTAATCGATCCTCCTGCAATACTTGCATTAGGTTAAATGTCAATCGTATTGATCGTTTAACCCTAGAACGATTCTTAATCATTGATCAACCATCCGATCAGATTGTGAACTCTAATGTGTGTGACCTCATAGGTCCAAACCTAAGCCGATAGTATAAGAACAAATTACTGTACCAATCGAAGTGACCATCTAGCAATGGTACCCAACAGTCGGATAGGTTGAATGTGTAGAACAACATCTTTAGAACCCATGCGGATATAGTTTTCATATAATTCATCTCCTTGACCAAAATGATCATAGGATACCTCAGAGCTCACCTATCAACTCTGATCAGGTTGTCCACATTGTATTTCAAAATATCAAATCCATCTGATGGATTATCCTGGCCAAGGTTTTGCTAAATTGAAATACAGCGACTCATTCTTCTCCAACTCTTGAAATGGTCAATCCTATCTCGATCACACTCTAACTTCGTAAGTACTTGACTGTGCCTAGGAGCCTTTCATCATTGAATTAAAAATTTAGTTAGTCCAGTATCAAAGCACAGTGAGTTGCTTGCAAGTCACTGAGGCGATCTCAGGTCTAAGGAACATTTATACCTATATCCCATCAAAGATATTCTCGACAGTAGAATGCTCTGGAGTTGATCATGTTCAATGATGATGTACCCTTATATCTCACCTGTATGCCATACCAGTGTCTCAACACTCCTTGGTTAAGAGGACAACCAACCCATATGGTCTACAGTGACCTATGCTCGATAGAAGCTGTCGTCTTTGTTAACAGCCTATCATTTGGTCGTGAATAATTTTAAGGACTAATTGATAAATCCTCTCTTTATCGAACTTAAATAGTTCTAAAGACTTCATCATAACAACGGAGTTCATTAGAAGATGAAAACTTATGATGAAAATGTCAAAAATATATTTTATTTATTAACAAATCAATTACAATACTTGATTACTCAACCGTCAATAGCTTGACGATTGGCTTTTGGAACATATTTCTCAATACTAATACTCAGGTAGTAGTATCATATAGAGAAATTATAAAGTGTTATCATATAAGCACCTTGATCAGCAACTAATTGCTCATTTCTCTTTAGCCTATTTGGTTCATTGTCTGCTTGACTCGATTCAACCCTAGACTTTTTAGCTAGATTGGACTCAAGATCAATATTCAACTTCTGATACTGGCTATCGAAGTTGGATCCAATAAGTTCATCACTGTCAAACAGTGAGTGGAGTAACAAATTACTAGCTATTTAAAAAAAAAAAAAAATAAGGCCTAATTAGTATATGAATTAATTAAGCCTAAAGACATAGATTTTAGTCTAAAGATTTTTTCACTATTTTATACAAATTGATAGCCTCTATCTCCAACTCAAAGAATTATCTTAATTCTTTAGCGGGTACTAGAATCCACACAGACTGTATATAGGCTCAAGTATGGCTCGACCAATCCATATGCATCTACAGGTAGGTTCACAATCAATTATTTCTCTTAAATAATTTTTAGTAATTAATTTTGCCCTAGATTTTATTTCAGTAGGTGATTGGCCTCCACTAAAAATCTTGATTAGGTCCAACCATTAACATGAACCTACTCAGTGATTCTAACTAATGAATAATCAGGCTTGAGTATGGCTCGACTAACCTAATCATTCATCAGATAGTATAATAGAGTTATCATATGATAAATAATAATTCCATCATTCAGAGAAATACTAGACGGTTGGTGTCTGTAATGTCAATTAGAAATAATAGACTCATTACCATTTATCTTAATGGGAGGCTATAATCTAGTTATCATCATAACTAGCTCATTTTATGAACCTAATAATTTAGAGAATTTGGTTAACATAATTTAATAGAATTAAATGCACAGACTAGCTAATCTTAATCCTCCCACTGACTTCACCAAGTCAGATTAGGATGGACTAAAAAATAAGTCGATCTTACTTACAAGTCATCAATCCTCCCACTGACTTCATCAAGTCATGTCGAGGATAAAGACAAGTCAAATTAGGGGCATCTAAATTAGTTGAACTGATTTCTTAGTAAGCATGGGTCAACCCTAATCATTAAGCGATTTGATCAAAACTTGATTCACCATATTGGTCAGGTAAGTGAGATCGATGGGAGGGATATACCATTAACTCATCATAGACTCAATCTATATGAGTAGCTCCTAATTAAAAATCATCGATCAAGACTTTCAAACTTACCTTAGACATCAACTGGTTAATCAATTTCAATGTATCTACTCGTGGATTGAGGTTCGACCGCTGAGCTCAAGATCAAAGTCCATTTGGGTCTAATCAAAGATATGGACTCAACCAACTACAACTATTGTACTAACTTTAGAGAAATCTTGATTAAATCTAATTTCTCTTTTTAATCCATTTTATCTTTAATTTTAACCCTAGGTCTAACCCATTTAGGAGGACCTGATCAAACTAACCCAAAAACCCATCACCCACGTATTATGCGAATGACATTAGATCTTTAATTCACAATTCTAGATCTAATTTGTTCAACTTAATTCTTAATTAAGTTTGAGGCTGTGGGTAGGAGTTCAATATTTAAAAGTAATTTTAAATTTTATAAAATATTTTTATAATTAATTTTATGCATAATTATTTAGATCTAAAACTTGAATCGGCTCACCCTTGGATTGAGCCTTCTCATCACAATGGGTCAACTAAGATTCGAGGTTTAGTTGACTCATTGATGATGAATTATTAATCATAATTTTTAGCCTCTTACATTGAGTCAGCTCAATAAAAATTGAGCTAACTAACCAGGGTCCTGAGTCGACCCAAATAATACTGAGTCGACTCAACAGGCGAACTACAATAATTGTATTAATTTTAGATCAAAATAATTCTGTATAAATAATAATAATAAAATCAATCATAAATCATTTTAGAACTACTCTAAATATGTTCATGATTCTAGATTTTATTTGCAAAGATTAGATGCAACTACCTTTCATATAATGTATCATATACACAATCTTAGGATTTTCAAAAAAGTAAAGTTTTCTTTTTGCATTCATCTTCATAGGATATAGTCACAATGGCATCCCTACACATCATAAGAAGATCCAATTGAATAGAAAAAAGAGAGATCTAATCTCTATTACCTCCTATGACTGGACGGCCTGGTGACAAATCCAATCCAATTACTTCGCTACTCAGATTATCTAATCTAAATAATTCAGATCTAATCTAAATTATTTCAGATCTGATTATTATATTTTAATCAAATTAAAATTAGATAATAATCATCATAAATAAAAATTATATATTTTAAATTAAAATCAGATTTTATAAAGATCAGCACAAACTAGGACAACCTTTGCACTATAAGGGGTAAACCTTACAGCAGGACAATCTTATATCAGTTTGTGCGATCAGATCTATAACTAATTTTAAATCTAAATATCATATATCAGATCTAATTTAAATTAAAATATAGTTCTACATGCATATAATATCATGTCATATTGAACCGTGGCTCTGATACCACTGTTGGGATGCGTAGGGGTTTCATGCACGTATTTCAAAAATTTTTAGTGAAAAAATATTAAATTAAATTATTTAATTTATAAATATATGTATAAAATCTGATCTTAAAACTTCTATAAATAGATCTATGACATAAATTTATATGCATAAAAATCTGAATCTAAAATAACAAGTATGTGAACTCAAAAGACAGCATTTGGTAATAGATCTAATCTACCACTTCTAGAGTCTGAACCGAATACCTGAGTGTGGGTAGTCAAACTTTATGATTGATAATATAGATCTAGAAGTCTTCTCTGATCGCTCATAGATGTACAAGTGTCCGGCCACTATGGATGGTCCACATGAAGCCCCTCGGACTGATCAACCATCCGTGGGAGTGCTAGCTCGCGTAGTCAGCTTCTGATGGCAAATCTAACTTGATTTCTTTCTTCGATCACCTCGAACCTTTTTGATATCGAAGATGAATCAGAGGAGGATGCTAGATGGTGAAGAAAAATTAGATGAAGACTCTCTTCTCTTTGGTTTTTTCCTCACCCAAGAAAAAAGAACAGTTTTAGGTCTCTAACCCAAGAGGAGAATGGTCTCCTCTTTTGTTCATGCCAAGAAGGAAGGAAAACCACCAAATCCTCATGTCCCAAAATAGTGTTTTCGACCCTCTTTCTCTCTGATTTCTCATGATGAAAAGCTCCCATCATTTGGCACAAAAATTATGGCCTTATTATCATTGTCGCACAAACCTGATAAAACAGGATAAGGGCTGAAGTTTGTTGCAATTCAAACTCTTTTGAATTCCAATTTGATTCTAACATTTTCTCACCCTTATCTAACTAAAAGAGAGATTTACCAAAGAAAATTAGATATGAAAATCAATTGAAATGATCTGCTTTTATCATGCACAATAGATCCCTTCAAAAGCAACCAACGTGTGGAAGGATATGGATAAGGTTTTAAGTTGAAATTCAAACTAATTTAAATTCAAATCAAAATCAATCAATTCCTATCCTTAATGGGTGACAAAATAAATATTATTTTCTAATTTTCTCATGTACAAACTAATTTTGTATGGTGAGAAAAGGCATGATACAATTTAGGTGGGGCAAGGGATAGAGTCCTATTCATTTGGGACTCTAAGGTTTAACCAATTGAATTTCTTTCAAACCCAATCCAATTAGACCTAAATAAAATATGATGAATCTAATCTAATTAAGCTCCTATAATCTTAATTAAACTTAATCAAATCAATAAAATAGTTAAACCATAGATCCGATCAAATCAGGATCATTTCTCTCTTACCGATTAGATCATCTCATAACCTAATCAGACTTGACTTGATTGAATCAAATTTAATCAGACTTCTTTCAGACTTTAATGCTTAATCAAATTGAGCTAATTATTGATCTAATCACTAATTAATTTTTTATTAATGATAGAGTCTAAGTCTAGTGGGACTCTTTTCTAGAGTCCCCATCCAGTGGGATTCTTCAGTAGAGTCCCCATCCAATGGGGCTCTTCACCAGCGTCTCCATTGACTGAAACTCTTCAGATTAGCCATATGATCAAAGAAAAACTTCTAATGTATGTGACCCCATAGGTTTGAACCTAAGCCAATAGTATAGAAACTGATTTTTGTACCAATCAGAGTAACCATCTAGCAATGGTATCCGACGTCTAGATAGGCTGAATATATGCAAAGCAACACTCAAGAATCTATTTGAATATAGCTACTGTATAATTCATCCCTTTGACCTTTGATGCTAGGATGACACAGAGTTTAAATTGTCCTCTTAATGGTACATCCATTATGTGTCTCAACCTCATAAATCCTGTGACTCCTCACAAGGATTGTCCTGGCCAAAGTCTTATTAAATTGAAACACAAAGCATTCTCCCCAATCTCTTGGAGTAGTCAATTCCATTTTGACTCATGCACCGACTTCACAGGTACTTGACTATACCCAAAAACCTTTCGATCCTGAATAAAAAATTCAAGTAGTCCGGCACCAAAGCACAGTGAGTTGCTTGTAAGTCATCGTGGTGATCTCAGGTCAGAGGGACACTTATACCTATATCCCTTCGGAGTGACTCTTGACAGCAGAGTACTCTGGAGTTGGTTACGTTCAGTGAAATATACTCCTACATTTCACCTACATGCCATACTAGTGTCTCTATGCTCCTTGGTTAAGAGGACAACCAACTATATGGCACACAACGACCTACACTTGATATGTCTATCATCCTAGTAATAGCATATCATTTGGTCGAAAACTCATTTAAAGATTAAATGATAAATCTTTTTTTATCAATTTAAAATAATCCTAAGGACTTTCATCATAACACAGAAGTTGATATAGAAGATGTACAAGCTTATGATAAAAATTATAAAATAAATATTTTATTAATTCATATACAATTACATCAAATAGCACAACCGTCAACAGACTGACGATTGGCTTGGAGATACATTTCCCAACATCTAGGGCATGGAGAAGACCAGAGAGAGAGCAAAAAAGGAAGGAAGAGAGAGAGAGTTCTGAAAGAAAATGATTTAATTGATTGAACCCTTTATACAAAAGCTAAATACAAAGATATTTATACAAGCTCAATGTGACCCAACCATAAAACTCTCTTGGCTAACTTGATATGAGATTTATGCTAACCCAAACCCATGTACACTCATGATTTGAATAAATCTCATCTACCTAGGACTCAAATATAGTCCAAAATAAGTTAGTCCCATGAGGCTCAAGTCTTCTGAACCTCAAGACCCGAAAGGCTGACAGCCTTTCATCTTAGGACCCAAACTAGTCCTAGAAATCTCATGAGCACCTCATGGACTTTGGTGATAGAATAAGTGCTCTACAAGCCAATCACAAGGGTTATGTGATGAGACTTATTCATATATTCTTCCAATTCATGTAAAGATAGTTGTTATTGATATAAACAAATATGAGGCATTTTTGATTCATCAATTTAGTTGCATCTTTTTATATTAAGGATTATGATGAACCCCATAGATTAGGATAATAGTTTTTGAGGATATGAATGGGTTATACCTATGAGATCTAAAATCTTAAAATCTTAATCTTAAATATTTTTGATCATAAGAATATTGAGTCGGGGATCAATGTTCGAAAAGACTGGCACATCCTTTGTATGCTCGATAGAGAGGGTGGCTGATCTCACAAGTCACTTATGTGGAGATACTAATACAAGGGTGTGGGTACTCATTAAGGAATGAGTTCACTAAATTGACCCATGATCAGAGAATATCTTATGGAGTCTTCCTTACATGTCAAAAGATAATTCTCTAAGTGGGAGTTATGCAAATAGTCCTTAGACCTAAGACCACCATAGAATCTTGTACATATGAATCCATATTTTGGTTCACACTCAAATATGATATTAAATCATATATGGGGTGTTTTAAATATGGAGTATGTATGGAGGTTGTGAGTAGGTCAACAAGGAATTGATCACTCTTAGTAAGAAGAGATGACATCCTACATATTCTTTTCTCTTAATAAACTCAGGAAGACTTTGGCCAAAGCAAATGAAGGTTAGATAGGGATTCTAATGCTTCATTAGAGTTATCATTGATTGATAAAAAAATCAATAAGAATATGTGTAGAGTTTGACATGATTCCATACTCATAAACATATTCAAGATGCAGGATGATCAAAAGACTGGATTGCATGGTAACTTACCACTGAAGGGCATATTTGATTTTTTTCATCAAATTTCACATCTTCTAGGTAGTCATGATATATTTCTAGATGTTAATCTTGACTTGTAGGTTTGATCAAATGAAAGGTTTAATTTGATCACAAATTAGATAGGGTTCTAATTGCTGAATTCAGGTTAGCTTGTTTTGGACCTAAATTGATTAGAAGGGTTCTAATCAAATTTGGTCCACTTGCATCTGGACCTACTACTAGCTAGATGAGAAACCCAATGGGTCACACATAAAAGAGACTAATCAGGGATCTAATTGGATTAGATTAAGTTTGCAGAGTTAACATGCTAGCACATGTTGCAAACACTAGCTCCTAGAATCAAATCGATTTCGATTTCGGTTCTAATTTGAATAGAATTGAGATAATTAAGCTCATGATTTATTTGGGTCTAATTTACATTAGCCAAATGTTGTCACCTAATTGAATTTCTTTAATTTGATTTGGTCTAATTGGATTGGGTTAGCTTTGACTTGGTGTTATGGATAGATATGGACTACAGAGTCCATGTGGTTATGGACTCTTAACCAAACACCCATGCCACCTTATTTTTGAGTTTTTCCATGACCTAAAGAGATAAATAGTGCCACCAATATAAGACCTTGGATGGCATGAGGCGCTGATCTATGGTGGAGAATGAGGTGGCTACAATTTGTTGCTATGCGACTCTTCAAAAACACTGATAAAAGACCACGTAGACTCCTTCTACTTTAAGTCTCTTAAGCGCCACTTGTATCAGATAATCTTTTGGTTTTATACATTTAAGGAAAGAGTTTCTATATGTAAAAATCTAAAAATAATCTGATTAATAAAAAGATGCTTATCACATCTTTTATTGGGTGTGCGCGCGAGAAGAATAAAACGTCGTATCTGATAAGAGAGTTTCACTTGCAGAAGGACTCTTATCAGATATGACTTTTTCTCTATTTAGGATGTGGAAAGACCTCTAAAATTTGATTTGGGGTGTGTGGATTGGATAACCCCCATTGATAGGCATCTCCATGCTAATTATAAATAGTGTGGAGTCTCTGGTGTTTTGGCATTCAGAAGTCTATCTCTTCTTTCTTACATTCATCTCTAATTTGTCCAATTTCTTTCTTCCTTCCCTTGTTAGGACAAGTCCAAATATAGCAAGGGCAAGTCTGATTTAGGACAAGGGCTTAGGAAGATAGTAAAGGAAGACAAAGAGATAAGAAAGGTAGAGAAAGACAAGCTAAGGGAGGAGGGTGTTCAAGAAAACACAAGAGGAGTGTTGTGCTACCCAAATTAGTAAAGAAAAGTCTTGAAGGAGCTTGTATCTTGATCCAGTCTCTATGTGGATCACCATTGGAGGATGAATGCTTGGGTGCCTAGTGGAAGCTCTACTGAATTTTTTTTTTTTTTTTGGATTTTGCGATATAGGTATTCTTCTATATCTTCTGTAGTGTCATGCATGATTAGATATATGATTGTTAATCACCAAGGAGGTCTTGACTTAAGGTTTGATAATTATGATTTCATTATGTAAAGTTATGAAATTCATACTTTCACTGTGCTATCATAATCCAACAGTGGTATCAGAGCCAATCTTGATTGGTTCAATCATATGAGCATGTCTATATATAGAATTATGTATACATGCGAGTTGCATGCATATGATATACTATATGTGTTATATTATGTAAATAACTTTGTTATGATTTATTTAATATACATTTGTTAGATCATAATCATGCAGTTAAATTTTTGAGGATGTACTTGTGACTCCTAAAGCCCTCATAAAAAAAATTATATTAAGTCGTAGTGATCAGAACCAGTGGCTAACCAATTCTTGAGTCGATTAATCAATTGGTGTCTAGGTAAGTGTTAAAGGTGTTTCTTTAATTGGTTCCATTGACTAACCTGACCAGTTTATTGATGTCTAACAAAAGCAATGGGGGGACCCCCACCTACTTACCTGGCCAATTGGATTAGTCTAAATCTTGAATTTGGTCTGCTTAGTGTTTATTACACTACTAAAGCCTTCCTTCATGCTAAGATATTTATTATTTTAAGAACCATAGTAAGTTTATTATGCTATCCACAAGACTTACTATGAGATTAATATAATAAAATCTTGGTGCATTATGAATACTTATGGCATATTTGAATTATTATTGCTTTGTTGTGCTATCCACAAGAGCAATATTAATTTCAAGTATGGCTGTATGGAAATAAAGGGTTTGACTTAACTAAAATATTATGATTTGTTGTGCTATCCACAAGACTATAAATATTTTAGAGGTAGTTTATGTTGAGAATATAATTAAAAAGATTTTTCTATCTTTGATCTCACTGAAGTTTGTTGTGCTATCCATAAGACTTTTTTGAGGAATAAGGATCTCAACTCCACTAAGAGATTGATTTAGGATTTCTCATCTATCATAGAGAGGGCTATGGTGTATGATAAAATAGTGGGAGCAATAACTAGAATAAAAGGACCTCATCTAGTTATATATGTCACCATGAATTATCTGCTTATATGATTATTCTTAATTCTTGTAAATTAAAACTTTGCATCATGGCTACTTCACTCTCACTACGTTGCATCATTGATGCAAATAAGCTGACTGGTCCCAATTATGTAGACTGGTTGAGAAACTTGCTTATAGTGCTTATGCAAGAAAAGTAGTCTTACATTCTGGACACACCTGACCCCGATCCAATCGTTGAAGATGCTTCGGAGGAGGAAAAGGCCACATAAGATGTGGCAAAATGACAGCATAGTTGTTAAATGTATAATGTTGGCCTTTATGAGTAATGAATTACAAAGGCAACATGAGGATATGGATGCTTCTTCCATACTGCTCAATTTAAAAGAGCTATGTTGAGAACAGAGCCAAACTACTAGATATGAATTATCTAAGCAGTTGTTTCAGGCTCAGATGACTAAGGGAACTCCAATTCAAAATCATGTGCTGAAGATGATTGACTTGATTACCAGATTATGTCAACTAGGATTTACCATGAATGCAGAACTCAGTCAAGATCTAATCCTCCAGTCTGTCCTAGAATCCTTCTCCCAGTTTGTGGTGAATTATCACATGAACAAACTAGATATCTCCCTGCTAGAGCTATTAAATATGTTGAAAATAGCTAAAAATCATATAAAAGGAGAGAAAGGTCCACTTCTTATGATGGACAAAAATAAATATGGCAGGAAGGGTTCAAAGAAAGGAAAGAAATTGAACCCTAAAAGAAGCACCTTCATGAAGAAGAAGGCAAAGCATATCCCTGCAGACATGTTATCACTGTGGCAAGATGGGACATTGAAAAAGAAATTTCAAGAGTTTTCTTGCAAAGATGAAAGAAAATGCAAGTGTGGCACACAAAGGTATGTATATGATACATACTGTATTTTCACTAAGTTCTTCAGCAAGTAATTCATGGGTTTTGGATACCACATGTGGTTCTCATATTTGCAATTCATTATAGGGGTTACAGAGAATCAAAGGGCTGAAGAAAAATGAGTTCAAGCTTTTCGGTGCTAGTGGAGAATTAATCTTTGCTGAAGCTGTGGGAACTTACCTACTGGAGCTACCGTCAAGAAAAACTCTAGAATTAGAAAAATATTATTACATGCCAAAGATTTTGAGAAATATCATATCTGTACTTTTTTTAATACAATATGGATATGAAATAAAATTTATGGGTAGTGGTTGCTTTATATTTCATGCAAATGAATTCTTTGGCAATGGATATTTTGACAATGGTCATCTAATTCTATTACTTAATGAAAATATTTTTCATATTCATAAAAATATAAAGAGGAAGAGAGAAGATATAAATATGTCATTTCTCTGGCATTGCCATCTTGGTCATATTGGTGAGTCAAGGATAAGCAAGTTGTACAAAAAAAAAATTTTTGAACCATATGATTTTGAATCATATCGAACTTATGAATCTTGTCTCATAGAGAAAATGACCAAGACTACATTCTCTGGACATAGAGAAAAGGCAAATAAGTTATTGGCCTTAGCACATTCAGATGTATGTGGACCCATGACAACTTTAGCCAGAGGAGGATATTCCTATTTTATAAGTTTTATAGATGACTTATCAAGATATGGATATGTGTATCTCATGAAACCTAAATCTGATGCATTTGATAAGTTTAAGGAATATCAAAAGATGGTCGAAAAACAAACTAAAAAAGGTATTAAAATCATTCGATCTGATCGAGATGGCAAATATTTATCTAGTAAATTTTTTAATCATCTTAAAGGATAAAGAATTCTCTCTGAATGGACACCTCCTTATACGCCACAGTTGAATGGTGCAGCAGAAAGGAGGAATCATACTCTTATGAAAATGGTACGATCCATGATGTGCTATGCTGATCTTCCAATATCTTTCTGGGGATATGTCCTAGAAATTATTGCATATATTCTTAATAGAGTACCTTCAAAATCAGTACCTAGCACTCCATATGAATTATGGAATGGTAGGAAGCCCAGTCTTAAATATCTCAAAATATGGGGCTGTCTTGCTTATGTTAAAAATATTTTTGGACATAAGCTAGGTGCAAGGTCAGACAAGTGTTTATTTATAGGATATCCTAAGAAAACTAGAGGATAATATTTCTACCACCCTACTGAATAAAAGGTAATTGTCAGTAAGCATGCCATATTCTTGGAAAAAGAATTCATCCAAGAAGGAGGCAGTGGGAAGAATATTGAACTCAAGGAAGTTCAAGACCTAGAAAGTGTTCTAGAATTACCAATGAAAGTTTCTCAACCAGAAGTACCTAGTAATATGGTACATCCAAAATATACACCTCCTCTACGAAGGTCAGATAGAGTACATTATGCACCCTCAAGATATGGTTTCATCATAAGAAATGATAATGAGACTAGTATCATTCGAGATGATGATCCATTGACTTATTCGGAAGCTATCATGAATAATGACTCTGACACATGACTCGATGCTATGAAATCTAAAATGGACTCACTGTATTCCAACCAAATATGGACACTAGTTGATGCACCTGAGGGTGTAACCCCAATAGGATGCAAGTGGGTCTTCAAAAGGAAGATCGGAGTAGATGGGCAAATTGAAACCTACAAAGCTAGGTTAGTGGCCAAAGGTTTCAGACAAAAGCAAGGGATTGATTATGATGAAACTTTTTCACTAGTGACTATGCTAAAGTCTATATAGATTTTACTTGCTATAGCTGCATACTATGATTATAAAATCTGACAGACGGATATCAAAACCACCTTCCTTAATGATAATCTTAAGAAAGAGGTCTATATGACTCATCCAGAAGGTTTTATCTCCAGTGGGAGGTCAAACCAGGTATGCAAGCTTAAAAGATCCATTTATGGATTAAAGCAGGCATCAAAGAGTTGGAATATCTGATTTGATATGATAGTCAAAGAGTTTGGCTTCATAAAAAATATGGATGAACCTTATGTGTATAAGAAGGCTAGTGGGAGTACATTAGTCTTCTTAGTATTGTATGTCGATGACAAACTATTGATTGGGAATGATATCCCAATGCTCCAGTCAGTCAAAACTTGGCTATCTAACAAGTTTTCTATGAAATATTTGGGTGAGGCATCCTACATTTTGGGTATAATGATCTATAGAGATAGATCTAGAAAGATGCAAGGGTTATCCTAATCTAGGTATATTGACTTAGTATTGAAGAAATTTAATATGGAGGGAAGTAAAAGAGGTTACTTACCCATAAGTCAAGGCATACATTTCTCTAAGAAAATATGTCCAAAGACATCAGAAGAAAGAGAAAGAATAAATTCTTTCTCTTATACTTCGGCAATAGAATCAATTATGTATGCCATATTACATACCAGACCTGATGTGGCTTATGCATTAGGCATAGTCAGCAGGTATCAAGCTGATCCAGGAGAAGATCATTGGAAAGTTGTGAAAAATATTCTTAAGTATCTGAGAAGAACTAAAGATATTTTTCTAATATATGGAGGATCAGAATTAGAGCTAGAAGGATATACATATTCTAGTTTTCAATCCGATCCAAATGATAGCAAGTCAATTTCAGAGTATGCTTTTACCCTAAATAGAGGAGCAGTGAGTTGGAAGAGTTCAAAATAGTAGACAATAGCTGACTCAACTACTGAAGCAGAGTACATTGCTGCTAGTGAAGCCGCTAAAGAAGCTGTCTGGATGAAGAAATTCATCATGGAGTTAGAAGTTGTTCCTGCGATTGAAAGATCTGTGCCTCTTTATTGTGACAATGCTGGTGCTGTTATTCCAGCTAAAGAATCAAGATCTCATCATAGATCAAAGCACATCCTCAAATGCTTCCACCTCATTTGAGAGAATCTCGAAAGACAAGATGTTATATTAGAACAAGTAGAAACTAAGAAAAATATAGCAGATCCATTCACTAAGGTATTACCACAGCAACTGTTTGATCGCCATCTTGATTGTATGAGATTAAAATACAAAGGCGATTGGCTTTAGTGCAAGTGGAAGATTGAAAGAATAAGTACCCTACAAGCCAATCTCACAAGGGTTATGTAATGGGACTTATTCATATATTCTTCTATCGCCCAGCTATGCAACCCAAGAGAGAGGGTGAATTAGGTATTTAAAAAATTTAAACTTAATTTACAACTGTTGGGTATAAAATACCCACAGCCGAAGTTCTCAGTGGGATTGACCCTTGCGGGCTCCGTCATCAACTTCAACCGCTGGTAAGCCCTGCTCGGACTCCTACGGGAGCTGGGCTCCATCGCCAACTTCAACCGCTGGTAAGCTCCGTCCGGACTCCGACGGGAGCCGGGCTCCGTCGCCAACTTCAACTGCTGGTAAGCTCCGTCCGGACTCCTACGGGAGCCGAACTTCGCACCTGACTTTAATTGCAAGAGGACTCCGCCCGGACTCCTACAGGAGCCGGGCTCCATCCATTACTCCAAGGGAGACTCCGCCCGGACTCCTATAGGAGCCGGGCTCCATCTATGACTCCGACCGCAAGGAAGACTCCGCCCGGACTCCTACGGGAGCCGGGCTCCGTCTACGACTCCGACCGCAAGGAAGACTCCGCCCAGACTCCTACGGGAGTCGGGCTCCGCCCACGACTTCAACCGCAAGGAGGACTCCGCCCGGACTCCTACGGGAGTCGGGCTCCGTCACCAACTTCAACTGCTGGTAAGCTCCGTCCGGACTCCTACGGGAGCCGAACTTCGCACCTGACTTTAATTGCAGGAAGACTCCGCCCGGACTCCAACGGGAGTCGGGCTCCGTCTACGACTCCGACCGCAAGGAAGACTCTGCCCGGACTCCTACGGGAGCCGGGCTCCGCCCATGACTTCAACCGCAAGGAGGACTCCGCCCGGACTCCTACGAGAGCCGGGCTCCATCGCCAACTTCAACTGCTGGAAAGCTCCGTCCGGACTCCTACGGGAGCCAGACTTCGCACCTGACTTTAATTGCAGGAAGACTCCGCCCGGACTCCTACGGGAGCCGGGCTCCATCTACGACTCCGACTGCAAGGAAGACTCCGCCCGGACTCCTACGGGAGCTGAGCTCCGTCCATGAATCCAACCGCAAGGAGGACTCCGCCCGGACTCTTACAGGAGCCGGGCTCCGTCGCCAACTTCAATTGCTGGTAAGCTCCGTCCGGACTCCTATGGGAGCCGGACTTCGCACCTGACTTTAATTGCAGGAGAACTCCTTCCGGACTCCTACGGGAGTCGGGCTCCATCCATGACTCCAAGGGAGACTCCGCCCGGACTCCTACGGGAGCCGGGCTCCGTCGCCAACTTCAACCACTGGTAAGCTCCGTCCGGCCTCCTACGGGAGCCGGGCTCCGTCGCCAACTTCAACTGCCGATAAGCTCCGTCCGGACTCCTACGGGAGCCAGACTTCGCACCTGACTTTAATTGCAGGAGGGCTCCGCCCGGACTCCTACGGGAGCCGGGCTCCGTCCACGACTACAAGAGAGACTCCGCCCGGATTCCTATGGGAGCCGGGCTCCGCCCATGACTTCAACCACAAGGAGGACTCCGTCCAGACTCCTACGGGAGCCGGGCTCCGTCGCCAACTTCAACTGCTGGTAAACTCCGTCCGGACTCCTACGGGAGCCAGACTTCGCACCTGACTTTAATTGCAGGAAGACTCCGCCCGGACTCCTACGGGAGCAGGGCTTCATCTATGACTCCGACCGCAAGGAAGACTCTGCCCGGACTCCTACGGGAGCCGGGCTCCGTCTACGACTCCGACCGCAAGGAAGACTCCGTCTGGACTCCTACGGGAGCCGGGCTCCGCCCTCTGATGTGGCTGAAGGGAAACTCCATCCGAACTCTTATGAAAGCTGGATTCCAAGCTCCTCTTGGACAGATGGCTAACTACCTCCCTCCGCCAGACACTCCCGTCGGACTTCAGCCGGTAGACCTTCGCCCCCTGGCACGCTGCAGTAACGGCCGTGATTCTGCTCCATTCTCTGCGGCAGATTCCACGTGGCTCCATCACTCCACGACCCTGCTCCACCTCCTGCGATGGATTCTACGTGGCTCCATCACTCCTTGGCAGGCCGTAATAATGGCCACGGTCCTGCTCCACTTCCTACGATGGATACCGCATGATTCTCCTATCCTCTGGCAAGTCACGACAACGGACGCCGCTCTGCTTCTCATGGCAGACTCCACGTGGCACGCCCCGGCAATAGCCACGGGTCCACCCCACTACTAGCCGCAACAAACTTTACCTGACCATGGGCGGCCCACTATCAGACGGTTACAGATGTCACAATCAGTCTGTTGTCCCCTCCGCCTATAAAAGGGGGGACCCCAGATACGTTATTCCATAAGCTCTCGTTTTACCTAGAAACTCTGCTAAAATTTCCGTTCGAGCACTCCATTCTTGTTGAGGCAGAGAACTGACTTGAGCATCGGAGGGTCTTGCTGGAGCAACCCCACCTCTGGTTTAGACTTCTTTTGCAGGTCCCGATGGTGACCATGACTCCCTCGACTCCAGCTTCTCCGACGCAAGCAGATTTTTACACCAACAACAACTATGAAGATTATTTAACAAGAGCAAGATAAGTATGGAGAGTGTAATTTATGCAAGGGTAATAGTTGGTTGCAAGAATGTAAGAGAATAAAGAAGTTTAAAAGGAGAGCAATTAAGCACAACACAAACAAGAAGATTTATAGTGGTTCGGTGCCAACCTTGCACCTACATCCACTCCCCAATTTCCTACTTGAGAATTTCAATCCACTAAACTGTATTCAACCTGAATACACACGTCAGAACCTCTGACTCTGCCTATCCCAAGCTAGAAATTTATTTTTCAGGTACAAGCTAACCCAGTACAATCTGATTCAAGGTTTGGATCAACCTTCCCATGTTTTGGAACCCTTCCAAAACAAAAATAATAACTCAAAAAGAGTATTACAGTTAATTGCAAAGAAATACAGATGAAGCTCCTTTAATGAGCGAATAAAGCTTTAAATACACTTTACACAATTAGAAGGAAGCTCTTTTAGATTTTCTTAAGGTGGTTGGAGACTTGAATGAGCACTTGAGGAGTTGGTGAACTTGAATTAAAAGCTTCTTGAACTCTTTAAGTGGGCTCTTGCTTAGGGTTGACAAGAATGCTTGAAGAATATTTTTCAAAATCTCTCTTTTATTTTTGATTTCCTCCTTTAAGTCCCTTTATATAACTTTAAATAATGGTGAAGAGTAATCTGGGCTGAAATAGAGCCGTTAGAGCACATTAAATGAGCATTAAATGCAATTGAAATGGGTTAAAAACTAGCCGTTGCAGAAATTTCTTGTCACAGGGGTCGACTCATAGGGTCGACTAATGCTCATGGGTCGACTCATGGGGTCGACCTCTGTGGAAAAGAGCAGAAAATGACTGTTCTGTAATTTTGGCTTGCAAAGCAGCAGAGGTCGACTCATAAGGTCGACTCAAGCTAAGGGGTCGACTCATGGGGTCGACTCACAGAGTGTGCCAGCCAAAATTTTTGCGTGCCGTTCAGCCCTTTTAGCCATGAGTCAACTCATGGGGTCGACTCAAAAATAGAAACCTAATTTTCTTACAAAATATACTTCCAAAAATATTTAAATTTCCTCCAATAGATTGCGCATCTTTTGTTCTTACTCTTGAGGCTTCCGAATCAGGTCTTGATAAAATTATGATTTTGCCCCTGAAATGCAATAAGTCTTTTTTCAAGCCAAAATCATTAGAAACCCCCTCAAATACTTTGTAGTCATCAAAATCAATTCAAGGAGCAACAATCTCCCCCTTTTTGATGATGACAAAATATTTGAGCTTAAATATATAAAGCATTGAACATGAATTTCAAATTTATGAAGATGCATCACTTAAATATTATAGCCAAGTATTGGAACGAAATGCATCATAAGTAGTTTAGCGATAAATTTGAATTTTGCTATAAATTTGGGATTTGCTAATAAGTGCATTTGCCTGGAAAGAAAAGCTGATTTTGATTCTTTGGCATATGACACAAGTGCCCATTTGCTTAACAATTTACTTATTGCTCATTCTTTATTTATTGTTAAATCTTTATTGCTCTTATTGCTCAATCTCGATTTTTGGATTTTTGTTTATTGTTCAATCTTTATTGCTCTTGTTGCTCAAACTTGATTTTGATTCTCTACTCTCCCTTTTTGATAGCATCAAGAAAAATTCTCTACTCCTCTTTTTAAGGACATATTTCCTCTATTCCCGCTTTATGATGGGATCAAATTTACTTCTTTAGCTTCCTTCTTTGATTGCTTATTTCTCTATTGCTTATTGTTTTACTCCCCCTTAATATAGCAAACGTAAAAAATATACCAATTCGCTCATTTAAAAGATATTGCTATTCAAGTATCTCACAGCACAAATCTCATATTGCTATTTAATTTGATCACATTTAGAGATATTCATTGAAAGTCAAAGTATATATATATATATATATATATATATATATATATATATATATATATATATATATATATATATATATATATATATATCCAAAAGGTGACTGAATACATAGATGTTTCAATATATAAGTGTTAACTTAGAGTACAAAAGATATGGATAGAAACTATCCAAGTGTCAATCAGTCAACACATTACATAGCCCACAAAATAGATCCTAGACAACACAAAAAAAAAGAAGAAAGGATAGACTACACTAGATCTAATAAATATCATGGCTAGAAGGATCAGAGTCTGATGAATCAGAGATGGGGTGAGGAGATGAAGAATCATGTCCACGAGCTCGACCTTGACCTCGTCTGCCTCTGCCACGGGTAGAGGTGCCAGCACGAGTGGAGGGGTGAGAAGATCCTGAAGGTTGAGAAGCAAAGGACTGAGCTACGAGTGAGAGTCTGATGGTGTCCAGAAGATTTAGAGCTCTCGAAATAGATTGCATCAGGGCACTGAACTGAGTGGAAGCATGTTCACTAGAGCCCCTGATTTCTCTCCTCAAGAAGTCAAAACCACTCTCTAAGACTCCTTGTAGTCTGACCACCTCCGCAGATAGGTCTGAGACCTCAGTAATGTCCTCATGCGGCTGTAGATGGGTTAGAGCTAACACTTGCCCCTGCAAGTCAAGTACTCGGCCAGTCAGTCTCAATATACAACCCTCAATCTGCTCAATGCGTACTGACTGATCAGAAATCATCTAGAAGATAGTGAAAATGTGAGAGATTAGTGCCTGATCAGACACATCATGAGATGTCGATCCCTGTCCAAAAGCTGAAGTACCCAACTGACGAGATAGTATGGAAGCTACATGCTGAGATATCATCTCTATCTGATCATCAGTCAATCTGATCTCTGAATGATGTGCTCTGCTGTCCGACTGCTGAACTGAAGTATGTCTCCTCGCAGACTCTGATAGGCCAGCCTCGTAGTCAGAAACAAACTGAATATCTGGAGATACTGCCCTATGATCACAGAGGGGTGAGGATGGTCCTTCCTCCTCTACTTTATCCTCAGCTCTCTCTTCCACACCTTTTGTCCAACCCCCATCAGTTTTGGAAAATCCCATACGGTGCAAAGTATGGCGGTTGATAGTGTCGGAGTGAGATAGTCTAGCTACAGCCTCCTCCTCAAAACTAACTCCAAACCTCCTAAATACTAAAGTGAGAGCCATACCAAAAGGCAAGTGTGCTTTGGATCTATTCAAGGTCTCTCTCATAGCCTCAAACATCAATGCCGAGAGGTTTAGGGGGGTTTGAGTAATTATATGATACATAATGCAGATGTCCCGACCAGAGAAATGATCATGTCTACCACTTCTAGAGAAAAAAAACTTAGTTACCATGTGGTGCAGCAGTCTCATCTCAATGGAAAGAATCTTTGCTTCTAATTTGTTGAAGCTTCCAGAGAAGGATCTCCCTAGGATAACATTTATTCCTTCCTCTTTAACTGGGAGTTCCATGTTTATGTACCCCTCACAAGGTAAATGAAGTATTTCCCCCAAAAGCACAGGATCTAGGTTAATGTCTACACCCTTCACTATGGATTTTACTGTTTCATTGCTGTATCCCAAATTCAGGTAAAATTCTCTAACAAGATCCATATAAGTATTTTCTTTTAGGGAGTAGTAGAATTTCCAACCTTGGTCCTTAATTTTTGATCCGATAGAGAACCCTTCCTTCTCAAAAAATTTGAAACCAATATTTTTGCCGGGCTCTACCTTCCTATCAAAGAGGGGAACCTTACTAGGGCTGATTGGTGACTGGGTTGTAGCTGGAGCTGAAGCAAGAGCAGGATTTGAAGCAGAAGTGGTCTCGGTTGCTAGTCTCTTTCGACGCATATTTTTCTCCAACCCACGAACTGATTTCCTCCTCTGTGGAAGCTTCATCTTGAGAGCCATTTGCACAGGCAGAGCTAGCAAGGAACTTAGGAGAGCAAATGTGAGGGAGAGATGAAGGGTTTTTAGTGGAAAGATAAGGATTTTGGAGAAGAGATGTCCCAATTTGGAGAACACGGGTAGAGTCTAGGGTTAGCTCGAATTGCTCCAAATGAGAAAGGAGAAAGGGAGGAACTTGGTTCCAAGAGGACGATTTAGAGGGTGAGAGACGGTGGGAGAACGATCTTGAGAGAAAACTTGGATTTGAGGAAGAAGAGAGGTAGACTTTTGGTTTGGTGGAAGGAAGAAGGTGGAGAGTTGGGTCGGCTCAAGGAGAGATTTTCAAAAAAAAAGAGCATCCGAAGGATTTAGTCATTATTATAAGTTTACCCTAGGGTCGACCCTGGGGGTCGACTCATGGCACAGAGAAATTCAGGAAAAAGATGAAACAATTTCGAAAAAAAAGTTGAAACATTAGGAGAAGGATGTTTACCCAAAAATTGATTATGAGAATGATAATTTTGGATATTTAAGCTCAAAAGAAAAAATGAGAATAAAGCTAAAAGGATGTTTGGTGGTGATACATTGAAATCAGAGAGACACTTAAGTAGATGGATCAAGGATTCCTAGTTCTCTCTTAATTTCACAAAATCTATCTTCACTTAAGGCCTTGATAAAAATGTCAGTCAATTATTTTTCAGTACAAACAAAGTCAAGAATTATGTCTTTATTTTGGACATGTTCTCTTATGAAATGATGCCTGATTTCAATATGTTTTGACCTAGAATGTTGAATTAGATTTTTAGTGAGATTTATAGCACTAGTGTTATCACATCTTATGGGAGTTTCATTAAGTTTGATACCAAAGTCTTCAAGTTGTTGCTTAATCCACAAGATTTGAGCATAACAACTTCTGGCTGCAATGTATTCAACCTCGGTCGTAGACAGTGCTACCAAATTTTGTTTCTTACTAAACCAAGAGATTAGGTTAACTCTAAGAAATTGGCAAGTTCTACTAGTACTTTTTCGATCTAATCTACATCCAGCAAAGTCAGCATCTGAATATCCTATTAAGTCAATTAATGAGTCCTTAGAATACCATAATTCTAGAGTTTGTGTACCATTTAAATATCTAAGGATTCTTTTAACTGCATTCAAGTGTGATTCTTTTGGATTTGATTGAAAGCGAGCACAAAGGCAAACACTAAACATAATATCAGGTCTACTAGCAGTTAAATATAATAAAGAACCAATCATGCCTCTATAAAATTTTAAGTCTACACTTTTACCTTCTTCATCCTTGTCAAGCTTACATGATGGGCTCATGGGTGTGCCAATTGCTTTAGAGTTCTCCATTCCAAATCTTTTGAGTAATTCTCTTGTGTACTTTCTTTGGATGATGGAGATTCTTTCCTTTGTTTGTTTGATTTGGAGTTCGAGGTAGAATGTAAGTTCTCCCATCATGCTCATCTCGAACTCCTCCTACATAAGCTTTGCAAAATCTTGACAAAGAATTTCATTAGTAGATCCAAAGATAATGTCATCAACATATATTTGTATAACTAATATATTATCTTGATTTCTTTTAATGAAAAGAGTTGTGTCTACATTTCCTCTTGAAAATCCATTATTAAGTAGAAATTTGCTTTGCCTTTCATACCAAGTCCTGGGTGCTTGTTTCAAACAATATGAGATTTATTTAATTTAAAAATATGATTAGGAAAAGCATGATTTTCAAAACCTGGAGGTTGTTCTACATAAACTTCTTCAGCAATATATCCATTTAAAAAAATACTTTTTACATCCATTTGGAATAATTTAAATTTTATAAAGCAAGCATATGTAAGTAGAAGTCTAATTGCCTCTAATCTAGCAACAGATGCAAAAGTCTCATCAAAATCAATTCCTTCTTCTTGATTATAATCTTTTGCAACCAATCTTGCTTTATTTCTAATCATATTTTCATGTTCATCCAATTTATTCCTATATACCCATTTTGTGCCAATTATTGAATAATTTTTAGATTTTGATACTAAGGTCCATACATTATTTCTTTCAAATTGATTAAGTTCTTCTTGCATTGCATTAATCCAATTATAATCTTTTTCAACTTCGTCTATAGTTTTAGGTTCAAGATGAGAGACAAAAGTAAAATAATTGAATGCATCTTTAAGTGAAGAACGAGTTCTTACACCATGTGTAGGATCACCAATGATTAGTTCGTTGGGGTGATTGTGATCATACCTCTATTCCTTGGGTAGATTATTTATACCTTGAGATTGTTCTTATTGTTCTTCACCTTTCACATCCTGTTTGTCTTCATATTCTTTATCATCTTGAATTGTTGAATCTTTTAGAGTGATCTCCTTTATCCCTTCTATAAGAGGATCTGCATCACCAAAACCTTCATTCTTCTTTGAAGGAAGATCGTTAGTTTCATCAAAGACAACATGTATTGACTCCTTTACTACTAAGATTCTTTTGTTGAAAATTCTAAAGGCTTTACTAGAAGAGGAGTAATCAAGAAAGATCGCTTCATCGAATTTTGCATCAAATTTTCTTAGTCTTTCTTTACCATTGTTTAACACAAAACATCGGCAACCAAAAACATAAAAATATGCAATATTTGGTTTTCTTCCTTTTCAAAGCTCATAGAGAGTTTTCTTTAAAAATTATCTAATTAATGCATGATTTAATATGTAACATGCCGTGTTAATTGCTTCTGCCCAAAAGTATCTTGGAAGATTGCTTTCACATAGCATGGTACGGGCCATTTCTTCTAGGATTCTATTTTTTCTTTCTACTATCCCATTTTGTTGGGGTGTCCTAGATGCCGAAAAGTTGTGGCCAATTTCTTTTTCATCACAAAACTTTTCAAAATCTTGATTTTCAAATTCGGTTCCATGATCACTTCGAATATTTTGAATTGAAAAACCTTTCTCATTTGTGACTTTTCGATAAAATTTAGAGAAAACTTGAAAAGTTTCATCCTTGTGTGCCAAAAAGAAAACCCATGTAAAATGAGAGAAATCATCAATAATTACAAAATCATATCATTTTCCTCCTAGACTAGTAGTTCTAGTGGGCCAAATAAATCTATGTGTAATAGTTCTAATGGCCTAGAAGTTGAAACAATATTTTAGATTTGAATGAAATTTTTGTTTGTTTACCTAGTTGGCATGCATCACAAATTCTATCCTTTTCAAAGTTCAATTTGGGTAAACCAATAACCAATTCCTTCTTAATGAGTTTTGAAAGTGAATGCATGCTAATATGTGCAAGCCTACGATGCCAAAGCCAACTAGTCTCATTAATCTTGGCATTCAAGGATACTAGGCATTGCATGTTTATTTTGGATAGATCATTCAGATCTACCATATAAACTTTATCATGTCTATGCCCAACAAATTTAATACCTTCATTAATAGGACTAGTTACAATGCAAACAGAAGATTCAAAAATAATTTTGTATCCTTTATCACAAAATTGACTGATGCTTAATAAATTATATTGTAAACCATCTACTAATAAAATATTTTCAATATACTTGGAAGGAGTGATACCAATGTTACCTATACCGATGATCTTTCCTTTGCCATTGTCTCCAAAGGTGACCATCCCTCCATTTTTAGCATCAAGTGTGATGAATTGAGATTCATCACCAGTCATATGTCTCGAGCATCTGCTATCAAGATATCATTTTTGATTTTCTCCTTGGGATGCTAGACACACCTACAAGTAAAAGTCAAGTTTTTACTTTAGGTACCCAAGCTTTCTTGGATCCTTTTTGGTTAGTCACAATAGTTCCTTTTGGAACCCATATTTTCTTTGCATTAAAATTTATGGATTTGTTAGAGAGACAAGTGTATGACTTGTGACCTATTCTACCACATTTGAAGCAAGTAATATTTGAGAACTTGTTGTTTGAAGAGTTTACATAGATATTTTTTAAAAACTTTTGTTTCTTTAAGGGGTTGTAACCAAGACCAGCCTTATCATAAACGGCCTTTTGATTTTCAAAAATCATATTAAGTTTATTAGAACTTAAGGTGAATTTTTCAACTATTGATTTTAGCTTGGCAATTTCATTCTTTAAGTTCAGATTTTCTTAAAATAGGATAGATTTTTTATTTGAAATGCTCTCATTTTGTTTTAGTAAAGATTGATTCTTTGATTTTAACTCTTTGTTCTTTACCCGTAGCTTCTTTAGTTCATCAATTAAATAATAAAAAGCTTCATAAAGTTCTTCAAAGGTAAAGTCAATAGGAGTTGTAGAATTTACCTCATTTTCATGTGTGATAAGGCACAAGTTGACTTATTCATTTGAGTCTTCTTCTTTGGAGCTTGACTCATCACTTTCACTCCAAGTAGCCATCATGACCTTCTTCTTGTACTTCTTGGGACCCTTCTTCAGTTGTGGGTATTCAGACTTAAAGTGTCTCGATTTCTTGCATTCATAGCAAATAAGGGATTGGTCTTTATCCTTTTCTTTGCTATGTTCTTCTTTTGTGGGTGGCCTCTTCCTCATTCTTTTTTTCTTTTTCTTCAAAAATTTCTTAAACCTTCTAGTAATGAGAGCTATTTCTTCATCTTGCTCTTCATTTTCTGTATCATCAGTTTCTTTATCAAGTTGAGCCATGGATTTGAGGGCGATTGTCCTCTTCTTTTTGACTTCTTCTTTTTGATGTTGTTTCATGCTCAGCTCATGTGTCATCAGTGATCCTAGAAGCTCTTCCAATGGTAGGATATTCAGATCCTTGGCTTCTTGGATAGCGATCACTTTGGCTTCCCAAGTTCTTGGTAAGAACCTAAGAATCTTTCTTACGAGATCACTGTTAGAATAAGACTTACCAAGACTTTTCAGACCATTTATAATATCAGTAAAATGAGTAAATATTTCAGTTATAGATTCATCATGCTCTATTTTAAAAAGTTCATATTTATACACGAGCATATTAATTTTAGTTTCTTTCACTTGATTAGTTCCTTCATGAGTTACTTCTAATCTATCCTAATTCTTTAGCAGACATGCATGTTGAAATATGATTGAATTCATTAGCATCTAGAGCACAATACAAAACATTCATGGCTTTAGCATTTAGTTAAGCCATTTTCTCATCAATCTCATCTCATTCTTTTTTGGGTTTGGTTGATTCCACACCATCAATTAATTTAGTGGGTGTGTGAGGTCCGTTTACTATGATACTCCACATATCATAGTCAAGTGCTTGAATGAAGATTTTCATCTGAGCTTTCCAATAGGTATAGTTTGACCCATTAAAAAATGGTCGGTTAGTGGACTGCCCCTCGGCTAGAGAAGTGCCAACTTGAGTTACCATAGATCTTTAGCTCTTTGATGGTTAAATCAAAGTAGGGCTAGAGAACCGAGCTCTGATACCACTTGTTGCCCAGCTATGCAACCTAAGAGGGGGGGTGAATTAGGTTTTTAAAAAATTTAAAATTAATTTACAACTATGAAGATTATTTAACAAGAGCAAGATAAGTACGGAGAGTGTAATTTATGCAAGGGTAATAGTTGGATGCAAGAATGCAAGAGAATAAAGAAGTTTAAAAGGAGAGCAATTAAGCACAACACAAACAAGAAGATTTATAGTGGTTCGATGCCAACCTTGCACCTACATCCACTCTCCAAGCTCCTACTTGGAAATTTCAATCCACTAAACTGTATTCAACCTGAATACACATGTCAGAATCTTCGACTCTAGCTATCCCAAGCTAGAACACTTATTTTTTGGGTACAAGCTAACCCAGTACAATTCGATTCAAGGTTCGGATCAACCTTCCCACGTTTTGGAACCCTTCCAAAACAAAAACAATAACTCAAAAAGAGTATTACAGTTAATTACACAGAAATATAGATGAAGCTCCTTTAATGAGCGAATAAAGCTTTAAATACACTTTACACAATTAGAAGGAAGCTCTTTCAGATTTCTTCAAGGTGGTTGGAGACTTAAATGAGCACTTGAGGAGTTGGTGAACTTGAATTAAAAGCTTCTTGAACTCTTTAAGTGGGCTCTTGCTTAGGGTTGACAAGAATGTTTGAAGAACCTTTTTCAAAATCTCTCTCTTATTTTTGATTCTCTCCTTTAAATCCCTTTATATAACTTCAAATAATGATGGAGAGTAATCTGGGCTAAAATAGAGTCGTTAGAGCACATTAAATAAGCATCAAATACAATTGAAATGGGTTAAAAACTAATCATTGCGGAAATTTTCCATCATAGGGGTCGACTCATGCTCATGGGTCGACTCATAGGGTCGACCTCTATGGAAAAGAGCAGAAAATGACTGTTCTGTAATTTTGACCTGCAAAGCAGCAGAGGTCGACTCATAGGGTCGACTCATGTCAAGGGATCGACTCATGGGGTCGACTCACAGAAGATGCCAGCCAAAATTTTCGCGTGTCGTTCGACCCTTTTAGCCATGAGTCGACTCATTGGGTCAACTTAAAAATAGAAACTTGATTTTTTTACAAAATATACTTTCAAAAATATTAAAATTTCCTCTAATAGATTGCTCATCTTTTGTTCTTGCTCTTGAGGCTTCCGAATCAGATCTTGATAAAATTATGATTTTGCCCCTGAAATGCAATAAGTCTTTTTTCAAGCCAAAATCATTAGAAACCCCCTCAAATGCTTTGTAGTCATCATGTAAAGATATTTGTCATTGATATAAATAAATATGAGGTATTTTTTATTCATCATTTCAGTTGCATCTTTTTATATTAAGGATTATGATGAACCCCATAGATTAGGATAATAATTTTTGAGGATATGAATGGGTCATACCTGTGAGATCTAAAATATTAAAATTCTAATCTTAAATATTTTTGATCATATGAATATTGAGTCGGAGATCAAAGTTCGGAAAGACTGGCACATTCTTTATATGCTCGATAGAGAGGGTGGCTGATCTTCAAGCCACTTATGTGAGGACACTAATACAAGGGTGTGGGTGCTTATTAAGGAATGAGTTCACTAAATTAACCCACGATCAGAGAATATCTTATGGAGTCTTACTTACATGTCAAAAGATAATTCTCTAAATGGGAGTTGTGCAAATAGTCCTTAGACCTGAGACCACCATGAAATCTTGTACATATGAATCCATATTTTGGTTCATACTCAAATATGATATTAAATGATATACTGAGTGTTCTGAATATGGTGGAGTGTGTATCGAGGTTGTGAGTAGGTTAACAAGAAATTGATCACTCTTAGTAAGAAGAGATGACATTCTACGTATTCTTTTCTCTTGATAAACTCAGGAAGACTTTGGCCAAAGTAAATGAACGTTAGATAGGGATTCTAATGGTTCATTAAAGTTATCATTGATTGATAAAAAATTAATAAGAATATGTGTAGAGTTTGACATGATTCCATACTCATAAATATATTCAGGATGCAGGATGATCAAAGGACTGAATTGCATGGTAACTTACCATTAAAGGGCATATTTGGTTTTTTTTACTAAATTCCACATCCTCTAAGTAGTCATGATATATTGCTAGACATCAATCTTGACTTGTGGGTTTGATCAAATTAAAAGTTTAATTTGATCACAAATTGGACAGGATTCTAATTTCTTAATTCATGTTAGCTTGCTTCGGACCTAAATTGATTAGAAGGGTTCTAATCAAATTTGGTCCACTTGCATCAGACCTACTACTAGCTAGATGAGGATCCCAACGGGTCACACACAAAAGAGACTAATCAAGGATCTAATTGAATTAGATTAACTTTACAGAGTTAACATGCTAGCACATGTTGCAAACACTAGCTCCTAGAATCAAATCGATTTTGATTTCGGTTCTAATTTGAATAGAATTGAGTTAATTAAGCTCATGATTTATTTGTGTCTGATTTAGATTAGCCAAATGTTGGCACCTAATTGAATTCCTCTTATTTGGTTGGGCCTAATTGGATTGGGTTAGCTTTGACTTGGTGTTATGGATAGATATGGACTAAAGAGTCCATGTGGTTATGGACTCTTAACCAAACACCCACACCATCTTATTTTTGAGTTGTTTCATGACCTAAAGAGCTAAATGGTGCCTCCAATATAAGCCCTTGGATGGCATGAGGCACTGATCTGTGGTGGAGGAAGGTGCTACAAATTGTTGCTATGTGACTCTTTGGAAACACCGATAAAAGATCGCATAGACTCCTTCTACTTTAAGTCTCTAACGCACCGCTTATATTAGATAATCTTCTGGTTTTTATACATTTAACAAAAGACTTTCCATATGTAAAAATCTGAAAATAATCTGATTAATGAAAAGATGCTTATTACATCTTTTATTGGGTATGCACGGGAGAAGAATAAAATGTCATATCTGATAAGAGAGTTTCACTTGCAGAAGAACTCTTATCAAATATGACTTTTCCTCTGCTTAGGAATGGAAAGACCTCTGAAATTTGATATGGGGCATGTGGATTGGATAACACCCGTTGATAGGTGTCTCCACGCTAATTATAAATAGCGTGGAGTCTCTGATGTTTTGGCATTCAAAAGTCTATCTCTTCTTTCTTACATTCATCTCTAGTTTGTCCAATATCTTTCTTCCTTCCCCTATTAGGACAAGTCCAAATATAGCAAGGGCAAGTCCAATTTTGGACAAGGGCTTAGGAACATAGTAAAGAAAGACAAAGAGATAAGAAAGGTAGAGAAAGACAAGCCAAGGGAGGAGGGTGTTCAAGAAAACACAAGAGGAGTGTTGTGCTGCCCAAATTAGTGAAGAAAAGTCTTGAAGGAGCTTGTGTCTTGATCCAATCTCTGTGTGGATCACCACTAGAGAGTGAACGCTTGGGCACCTAGTGGAAGCTCTGTCGAATTTTTTTTTTTTGGATTTAGCGATACAGGTATTCTTCTATATCTTCTGTAGTGTCATGCATGTTTAGATATATGATTGTTAATCACCAAGGAGGTCTTAACTTAGGGTTTGATAATTATGATTTCATTATGCAAAGTTATGAAATTCATACTTCCACTGTGCTATCATAACCCAACATTTGGACCTTGGCCTTAGCCTTGATCCCCTGAGCCTTGGGAGCACCACATAAGGCCCAACAATTATCTCCATCTTGGTGCCCCAAGGCCTCAACCAACTCCATCCTACCCATCAAGCACATCAGTGTCAAAGCTGTCCCATGGAAGAATCTTCATCAGTGCATCCGCTGGATTCTCTTTGGTGTGGACCTTCACCAGCTCCACCTCGCCTTCTTCCTCAAGCTCTCTGATTTGGTGATATCTAATATCAATGTGCTTCATCCTCACATAGTAGATAGAGTTCTGTGTAAGTAACTATTGGAGCATGATCCTGGCTCCTCCCACGGACCTTTGGTGCAGTAGAACCAGCAACGAATAGATCTGGAGACTTCTGGACACAATCCAAGGCCCATGACGAAATCAGCCTGGTTGCTGTCTTCTTCGTCAGCCTTTCGTTCCAGATGAAGAATGCCTTTGAAACCACCTCTAAAAAATTCAAGATCTGGTACCCAATCAGATCAGACATGAACAGAGGTTTTCCAATTTGTAGATCTTGAATTGTGGTATTCTAGATGGGGAAGAAGATAGATGGAGACAGACCTCATAGATCTGTCCTGCTGCAGCCTTTCCTGTAGATCTTTTGATGGAGATCTCACCCATGCCTCAAACGACCTCAGATCAACTCCAGATCTGAGAGAGACTTGTACCAACCTCTTCTCAAGAGATTTTAGGTCTTGGACCTAGTGTTTGGGTGCCTGCAAGAGAGGGGAGAGAAGAAATGGCTGGCGGCTGCAATGGGGGAAGGGGCTAGCGCCTCCCTTCCTTTCTTTCCTTTTATGGACTGGCGGCAAGAAACCCTAGGGTTTCTTGCTCTCGGTGGGTGGAAGATTGCTGGAGAGAGAGGGAGAAGAGAGAGAGAGATTTGGGAGAAAGAGTCATCTATTTTCTTGGCTTAATCAACCTATACAAGTACATGTATATATAAACACAGGGTCAAGTGACCCAAACCCAAAACTCCCTTGACCAACTCTATGGGAGATTAGGTTAACCCAAGCCCATGTACACCCATGACTCGACTTAATCTCACCTATCCTGGGCCCAGACCTGGCTCATAAAGAATTGGTCCCTTGAGGTCCACATAACCTAGACCTCAAGAACCCGAAAGGCCCACAGCCTTTCAACCTAGGGCCCAACTAGCCCTAGAGTCTCCATGAAGCCCTCATGAATGATGGACCTTGGCCTTAGTCTTGATCCCCTGGGCCTTGGGCACACCACCTGGATCATAACAATCTCCACCTTGGTGTCCCAAGGCCTCAACTAGCTCCACTCTGTCCTTGCGACTGTAGACCCATTTGCAGCCAATGAGCCTCTTCCCCTGTGGCAACTGCACCAATCGCCACGTCTGGTTCTGGTGGAGAGACTGCACTCCTCGGATATCGCCTAGACCCACCACTCTCTGTCCTGGCTCTCAATATCCTCCTGATACGTATATGGGTCTCCATTCACCATCATCAGGGCATATGACAGTATCTCCTCGAAGCCATATTGGTCTGGTTGCTTGATGGTCCTCTTGGGCTTGTGTAGGGCAACACCGATATCAGTCCTCGATCCAGCTCGATCCTACTGGACCTCTTCATCTCGATCATCCATCTGAGTCCTCTCCACCTGTGGAGACACCTTAGGTAGGTTCTCCACCTGAATGTCATGTCCTCCCGTAGTACCTGCAAGAGGCAAAATCAAAGAGGTAAGCTGTCCAGCAGTGCCCTGCTAGACCTCCTCCTGCTCCTGCTGCTCCTCCATGCCTGCTCGCCTCCATAGGACTGACTCCTCATCAAAAGTCACATTCTGACTAATGATGACCTTCTTTTCCAAGGGATCCCACAGCCTGTATTTCTTGACTCCTCGCGGATAGCCTAGAAACACCGTCTTGAGTGACTGGCGTCTAGCTTGCTCCGCTCACCAGCTCCAATATGCACATAGGCCGTGCACCCAAATACCCGTAGATGGCCCAGCCCAACTATCCTCCCAGACCACACCTCCTCTGGAAGCCTTCCATCCAACCTGGTGTGAGGTGACCGATTGACCAAGTAACCCGCTGCGTCTACTGTGTCAACCCAGAACTCCTTTGGAAGCCCTGCCTGCAGCCTCATGCATCGTGCCTTTTCTAGAAGTGTTCTGTTCATCCTCTCGGCCACCCCATTCTGCTGTGGAGTTCCCCTAACTAAGAAGTGTCTCCTGATCCCACACTCCTCACAGTAATCTTAGAACTCTCTGCTGGTGTACTCCCTGCCATTGTCTGACCTCAGACACTTCACGCTCCTCCCCTGCTCCTTCTCCACCTCAGCTCTCCAGATCTTGAACTTGGTGAAGACCTCTGACTTCTCTCTCATGAAGTAAATCCAGAGTTTCATTGAGAAATCATCAATCAGGATCATGAAGTATCTGGCCCCATTCCTAGCTAAAACTGGGGCTGGTCCCCACACATCCGTGTGTACTTAACTCCAGAGGGACTGCACTGCGGGCTATACTGATGTTGAACTGAACTCTCCTCTGCTTTTCCATCTGGCAAGGCTCACAGATCTCTCCTGTAGCACCATCCTCCAGATCAGAGATGAGTCCTCTCCTGCTCAACTCCTTAGCCCCCTGTCACCCATGTGGCCTAGGCGGTAGTGCCACATCCTGTAAGCCCCCTGCTGGTCCTGTGCTGCAGCTGCTGCATCAGACTCTCCGGTCACCATAGATCCCTCCATGCGATAGAGGTTATTGTCCAACCTCCTGCCTCTCATCACTACCATAGCTCCATTGGAGATGTTCAGTACTCCGCTTCTAGCCCTACTGCTGAAGCTGTATCCACTGCGCTCCAAGTAGCCTAGTGACACCAGATTCTTCTCCAGCTCCGGGATGTGCTTTACATTTGTCAATGTCCTCACAATCCCATCAAACTCCTCACCCTGACTGTCCCTATTCCAGCCACCTTGCAAGGATGATTGTCGCCTAGAGTCACTGATCCCTCATCTGTCTTGGTGTATGTCGCAAACCAAGACCTGTGTGGTGTGTAGTGATGTGAGCATGCAGAGTCTAGTGTCCACTCCTCTGTGTAATGCCTGTGACCATCTGATACCACAAGTAGGTCATCCTCCACCTGCTACCCAGCAACTGCACTCACTGATTCTGAGCCACTTCTTTCTCCCTTCTTGCTCTTCCATAGTGGACATTCTCGCTTGAAGTGCCCGAACTCGTTGCACTTGAAGCATTTCACCTCTCTCTTTCCCTTCCTGGACTTGGACCGCCCCCTGGACTTGCTTCTGCCTCTGCCTCTACCTGTCCTCTCCCCTACTGCCAAACCTTCCTGGGGAGCCCAATCTCTGGTCAACTTTTTTCTCTGCTCATTCGATCTCAGCACTGAGACCATGTCCTCATACTCCAGAGTCTCCTTGCCGTAGAGCAGTGTAGTCACCAAAGAATCATATGATCCAGGCAGCGAACATAGAAGCAATAAAGACTTGTCCTCCTCATCCAGCTTCACCCCGATATTCACCAACTCCGTGCACAACTGGTCGAACCTCTGAATGTGGCCAATCACATCAGATCCCTCCTACATCCGAAGATTGTACAACCTCTTCTTCAGCATCAGCTTGTTGCACATATTTTTCCCCATATACATGGTGTGCAACTTCGACCAAAGGCCCTTTGGGGTCTTTTCTTCCAGCATCGAATACAACGCCGCATCCACCAAACATCCTCTGATCACTGAGCATGCTTTCTTCTCCAACGATGCCCACTGTCTATCTGTCATTCCCTCAGGCTTCTCATCCAAAGCCTGATCCAGATCTGCTTGCACTAGAAGATCCTCCATCCAAATTTTCCACATGAAAAAATTATCCTTGCCATCAAACTTCTCAAAATCGATCTTCATATTGCTGCCCATGACTGGATCCAATCCAAAGAAGCAATATAAATTCAAGAAGTGTAGAATATACCTTGATGGTACCTTGCTGAAAATTTTCAGCACTTGGGATCTTCAATTTCTCACGCTTGGAACCGCTTCCTCACCATCGTAGCTCTAATACCAACTATTGGAGCATGATCCTGACTCCTCCCATGGACCTTTGGTATAGTGGAACCAGCAACGAATAGATCTGGAGACTTCTGGACATGATCCAAGACCCTTGATGAAATCAGCCTGGTTGTTGTCTTCTTCGTCAGCCTTTCGTTCCAGATGAAGAACACCTTTGAAACCACCTCTAAAAAATCCAAGATCTGGTACCCAACTAGATCAGACCTGGACCGAGGTCCTCCAATTCATAGATCTCAAATCAGGGTATTCTAGATAGAAAAGAAGATAGATGGAGATAGACCTTGCAGATCTATCCTGCTGCAGCCTTTCTTGTAGATCTGTTGATGGAGATCTCACTCGCGCCTCAAACGACCTCAGATCAACTCCAAATCTGAGAGGGACTTGTACCAATCTTTTCTCAAGAGATTTTAGGTCTTGGACCTGGTGTTTGGGTGCCTGCAAGAGAGGGAGAGAAGAAATGGCTGGCGGTTGCAATGGGGGAAGGGGCTAGCGCCTCCCTTCCTTTCTTTCCTTTTATGGACTGGCGGCAAGAAACCCTAGGGTTTCTTGCTCCTGGTGCATGGAAGATTGCTGGAGAGAGAGGAAGAAGAGAGAGAGAGACTTGGGAGAAAGAGTCATTTATTTTCTTGGCTTAATCAACCTATACAAGTACATGTATATATAAACACAGGGTCAAGTGACCCAAACCCAAAACTCCCTTGACCAGCTCTATGGGAGATTAGGTTAACCCAAGCCAATGTACACCCATGACTCGACCTAATCTCACCTATCCTGGGCCCAGACCTGGCCCATAAAGAATTGGTTCCTTGAGGCCCACATAACCTAGACCTCAAGAACCCGAAAGGCCCATAGCCTTTCAACCTAGGGCCCAACAAGCCCTAGAGTCTCCATGAAGCCCTCATGAATGATGGACCTTGGCCTTAGCCTTGGTTCCCTGGGCCTTGGGCACACCACCTGGATCATAACAGTAACAGTGTACTCTGACTGTCACAGTGCACCCTGACGGCCTCCTGTACAAGCCCCATCTCCAATGCCAAACCCTTCAGTCATAAGGCCTCTTTCGCTACCTCCGTAACACCAATATACTCTACCTTAGTGGTTGATAAGGCTGTGATGGGCTACAAGCATGATCTCCACGAAACTGAACCTCCAAACAGGTTGAATACAAAATCTGTCATCGATCATCGAGTGTCCACATCTCCACCAAAATAAATATCTACGAACCCTCCTATCAGCCCCCAAGCCTTCTTGAATGTGTTGGAGGGTCCCTTAGCACCTCCTCACTATCCATAGCAGATGTTGGCTCCAACAGTACCTGCCAAGTACCTGAAGATCCCCTTCAGTGCTCGTCAATGCTCCCTATCAGGTTGTGCCATGAACCTACTGACCTGGCTCACTGTGTGGGCGATATCCGACCTACAACACACCATGGTATACATAAATATTTCTACACCAGAGGTATATGGCACTCTCTCCATCTCTTGATCCTCCACCTCAGTCTGTGGCAACATCATCTTTAAGAGTCTGAAGTGCCCGACAAGTGGCAGCTCTATCGATTTTTCTTCTTTCATCCTGAATCTCTCCAAGACCTTTTTGAGGTAGCTTCCTTGAGATAAATGCAGAATCTTCTTGGCTCAATCTTTGAAAATTTTTATGCCTAAGATCTTCCTCGCAGGCCCCAAATCCTTCATCTTGAACTCCCGAGACAAGGCTGCCTTCAGTTTCTGCACAACTTTCTTACTCTTGCATGCTATAATCATGTCATCCACATACAAAAGTAGAAACACCATAGACCCATCCTCCAAAGATCAAACATAAACACAAGAGTCATACTCACACCTGAAAAATCCGATGCACCTCATATAGGAATCAAATCGCTCGTGCCATTGCCTCGGCGACTGCTTCAGCCCATACAGTGATTTCTACAGCAAACAAACCTTCTCTTCTACTCCTGACTCTTGAAACCTCAGTGGCTGCTCTATATAGATGCTCTCCTCCAAATGTCTATGAAAGAATGCTGTCTTAACATCCATCTGCTCCAGCTTCAAGTCCTGAGCTGCTACGATGCTCAGCAACATCCTAATAGAAGTATGTCTGACAACAGGAGAAAAAACCTCACTAAAGTTGATGCCTTCCTTCTGGGAGTATCCTTTGGCCACTAGTCTCACCTTGTAACTGATACCTCCTACTTCAAAGACCCCTCCTTGCATTGGTAAATCCATTTGCAACCAATGGGTTTCTTCCCCTGTGGCAACTGCACCAATCGCTACATCTCATTCTTGTGGAGAGACTGCATCTCCTCGGATATTGCTTGGATCCACCTCTCTCTATCCTAGCACTCTATGGCCTCCTCATAGGTGTAGGGGTCTCCATTCGCTATCACCAGGACATATGACAACATCTCCGCGAAGCCATATCATTTTGATTGCCTGACATTCTTTTTGGGCTTGTGCAGTGCAACCCCGATGTCCATCCTAGGTCCAGCTTGCTCCTGCTGGAACTCTTGGCTTCTATCACCCATCCGAGCTCTCTCCACCTGTGGAGACACATCTGAAGAGTGCTCCACTTTAATACCAAGTCCTCCTAATGTACCTACAAGAGGCAAAAAAGAATAGGATGTAAGTTGTCTAGCATCGCCCTGCTGGACCTCCTGCTGCTCCTCTATGCCATCTCACCTTTGGAGAATTAAATTTTCATCGAAGGTGACATCCCTACTAATGATGACCTTCATCTCCAAGGGATCCCACATCCGGTATCCCTTAATTTCTCATGGATACCTTAAGAACACCATCTTCCATGACCTGGCGTCCAGCTTGGTCCGCTCACCAGCACCGATGTGCACATATGCCGTGCACCCAATCAACCTTAGATGGCTCAGTCCAATCCTCTTTCCAGACTATTTTTCCTCTAGAATACCATCATCTAATCTTGTGTGAGATGATCGATTCATCAAATAGCAGGCTACATCCACCGTATCAACCCAGAACACCTTAGAAATCCTTGCCTGTAGCCTCATGCATCGTGCCTTTTCCAAAAGGGTTCTATTGATCCTCTCGGCCACTCCATTTTGCTGAGGAGTCTCTCTCACCAAGAAGTGCCTTTTGATGCTGCACTCCTCATAAAAAATATGAAACTTTCTGCTGGTGTACTCTCCATCATTGTCAGACTGCAGACTCTTCAAGCTCTGACCTGTCTTCTTCTCCACCTCAGCTTTTCACACCTTGAATTTGGTGAAGACTTCTGATTTCTTCTTCATGAAGTAGACCCATACCTTCCTTGAGAAATCATCTATAAAGGTCAAGAAGTATCTCACCCCATTTCTGATTGAAATTGGGGTCGGTCCTCACACATCAGTGTGGACTAGTTTCAGTGGGGCTGCACTGCAGGCTGAACTAGTAGTGAACTGTAATCTCCTCTATTTTTTCATCTGGCATGGCTCATATACCTCTGAAATACCTCTATCTAGATCTGAAATCAGACTATACTTGCTCAGCTCCTTCTCACGATCACCCATGTGGCCTAGGCAGTAGTGCCACAACCGATGAGCCCCCTGCTGATCTTGCGCTACAGCTATTGCATCAGATTCTTCGGTCACTATAAATCTATCAACCTGTAGAGATTATTCTCCATCCTTCTACCTCTCATCACCATCATGGCTCCATTTGAGATGTTCAAGAGTCCACTTTTGGCATGACTGTTGAAGCTAAAGCCGCTCCGCTCCAAATAGGCCAGTGACACCAGATTCTTCTTTAATTCTGGGACGTGCTTCACATTTGTGAGAATCTGCACTATCCTATCAAACATCCTCACCCGAATACTTCCTATACCAGCAACCTTGCATGGATGATCGATCATCTTCGAGTGTCACAGTCTCCTCATCAATCTTGGTGTATGTCATGAACCAAGATCGATTTGGGGTGTAGTGATGCTAACAGGCTGAATCTAGGGTCCATACATCTGTGTATCGTCTGTGACCATCAGATACCACCAAGAGGTCATCCTCCACCTCCTGATCAGCCACCACACACAGCACATCAGATCCTCCCTTGTCTCCCTTCTTGCTCTTCCACTGCGGGCAATCTCGCTTGAAGTGCCCGATCTCATTGAACTTGTAGCACCGAGCCTCTTTCTTGCTACTGCTCTTTTGGGACTTTGATCATCTCCTTGACTTGCCTCTTTCTTTCCTCTTTCTGACCTCTCCCCCATGGCCAAGCCCTCTTGGGGAGCTCCATCCTTGGTCATCTTTTTCTGCTGTTCATTGGAGCACAGCACCAAGACCATGTCTTCATACTCTAGAGTCTCTGTGCCATACAACAGCGTCATCACCAATGGTTCACAGGAAGGGGGCAGTGAGCATAGCAATAATAGAGATCTATCTTTCTCCTCCATCTTCATCCCGATGTTCAGCAACTCATTGCACATCTGATCGAACCTCTGGATATGACTCAAGATATCTCCACCTTTTTGCATCTGACGGTTGTACAGTCTCTTCTTCAACATTAGCTTGTTGCACATGTTTTTTCCCATATACATGGTGTGCAACTTTGACCACAAACCCTTCAAGGTCTTCTCCTCTAATACTGAATAGAGAGCCATATCTACCAAATATCCTCTAATCACTGAACAAGCCTTCTTCTCCAGGGACATCCATTGACGATCCGATATCCCTTCAGGCATCTCCTCCAACGCCTGATCAAGATCTGCCTGAACCAAGAGATCTTCAACCCTAACTTTCTATATAGAATTTTTTTTTTTCCATCAAGCTTCTCAAAATTGACCTTCTTGTTGCTTGCCATGGCTGGATCCAAACAAAATCACAACAAAAAATCCAAGGGATTTGAGAAATACCTTGACAGGGATCTTGCTGAAATTTCAGCCTTTGAAGATCTTTACCTTCTGGCATCTCATTCTCCCTCCACGCAATATGGGATCTGATACCAACTATTGTGCCACATTTTTAGGTGTGTATAGTACCTCTCACCAGGAGATCAATAAAGAAAACTCATTGGAAGGGGATGAAATACATTGAAGAAGAACAGGATTCTTGATTTCAGCAGCCTTGTAAATCCTATCGGCAGGCTTTCTTTCTATGGTTTGAACCCCTTCTCGATCAGATCTGAAATCCACCTATTGAGACCTGGAAGCACACTTAATCAAGCCTCCAAAACTAAAAAAATTAGAACCTAAAACTCCTCTTGGGTGGCCAAGAGGGGGCGCTCAAAGTAGGGGCATGCAAAAGAGGCAGTGCTGGTTCCTTTCTTTCCTTTTTGGGCTGGCGGCCAAGAAACCCTAGGTTTCTTGGTTCTAGGGCATGGAGAAGACCAAAGAGAGAGGGGAAAAAAAGGAAGAGAGAGCGAGTTTTGAGAGAAAATGATTTGATTGATTGAACCCTTTATACAAAACCTAAATACAAAGGTATTTATACAAGGTCAATGTGACCCAACCACAAAACTCTCTTGGCTAACTTGATATGAGATTTGTGCTAATCTAAACCTATGTACACCTATGATTTAAACTAATCTCAACTATATAGAACTCAAATCTAGCCCAAAATAAGTTAGCCCCTTGAGACTCAAGTCTCCTGAACCTCAAGATCCGAAAGGTTGACAGCATTTCATCCTAGGACCCAAATTAGTCCTAGAAACCTCATGAGCACCTTATGGACTTTGGAGCTTGGCCTTAGCTTTGATCTTCTGAGCCTTGGGAGCACTACATGAGGCCCAACAATGAAGGCATACAAGCAATGATGCAATGAGTTCTTGCGAAGGACGGTCGGCAACGCACTTAAGAAGAAGACTGTAGCATCATAATGAGTTGGGAAGGGCCCTAATCAATCCTGTGTAGATCACCGTTGGAGGCCTTCTACTTTGGAGTCTCATGAAGATCTCAAAATTATTAGTTCGTGATCTTCATGATGGTATATGACTTCTTGTCTTCTTCTCATATCCACGTCTTTGTGGTTTGATTGTAACCATCAAGGGGTTCTTAGGGTTTTGAGTTTTGGTGGTTGAGTTTAATTGTTAAACTTTATTTTTAATTATTGAATGCATGTAAAAATTTTTGAAATCTATATTCTGCTACATCACCAGAACCCAATAAGCCTTGCACTTACTTGTGAATGGTGGGTCGGGCTTAACTAAGGAGTGTGGTCAATAACTGTTAGGTGAGCCCACATGACTTAGAGACCAAGTCGCTACAACATACTTAGAGAAGCATCTAGATAAAGAGTTGTCCACACATCGATGTGCATGTTACCAATAATTATTAGGTGAGGTATATGATATCGGTGGGATCGCAGCACCCACTAAAAATCTATTTATCATGTTAGAATTTTTATTTTCCATCTGAGGAGTAGATGGATTCAAAAAATTAGTGGTAGTCATTGTTTGCATCCTAAAGTCTCTAAAAGTAAATATAACTTTAAAGTACATAAGTCTAACTTGAATCTCTACTCTTGTAATTAAACAATGTTAGCCTCAAACCCTCTATCCCGCATCCTTGAATCCAATCATTTGATTGGAACAAACTATAAAGACTGACTAAGAAACCTCAAGATTGTCCTGACTTCTGAAAAATTAGGTCATGTACTTGATCAGGAACCCTTTGTGTTACCAAACAGTCCTACTGTTGAGCAAAGAACTACTTATGAAAAGTGGACAGATGAAGACAGTCGGATCAAGTGCTATGTGTTAGCATCTATGTCAAATGAGTTGCAGAGCCAGCATGAGTATATACCCACTACAAGGATTATGATCACTCACGTACAAGAGTTGTATGGTGAGCAAGGCCATACAATGCACTTCAAAGTATCCAAGAGACTCTTCAATCTGAAGATGCATGAAGGACAGTCAGTCCATGAGCACTGTATGATAGTGATCAAGGATATTGAGGAGCTTGAAAAGCTCAAACATGATATGCAAAAGGAATTGCAGATAGATTTGATCCTTTAATCCCTTATGAGTTCATATAGTCAATTTATTATAAATTTTCATATGAACAATCTTGATTGCACTATATCCAAACTAGTCAATATGTTGGTCACTGTGGAAGGAACCTTGAAGAGTTCAAGGGGTACTATTCTCGCTGTGGAGTGGACTTCTTCCAAGAGAAAGTCTAGTTGAAAGAAAAAGAACAAATCCGTTAATAAGCAGAAGAAAGAAAGCAAGCCAAAGAAGGATGTTTGAAAGAAGGCTGAAGCAAATGAAAAGTGTTTCTATCATAATGATGATGGCCACTGGAGGAGAAATTGTCCACTCTACCTAGAGAGCCTAAAGATCAAAAAGGGTGATAAACCTTCAGAAGGTATACTCATAATTGAATCTAACCTTATAGTTTCTTCTACTTCTAGTTGGATATTAGACTCTAGTTCGAGTGCTCATATATGCACCTCAATGCAAAGTCTATAGAAAGTAGGAGGTTGAGGAAAGGTGACATGATCTTTCGGATCGGCAATGGAGTAAAAGTTACTGCAGAAGCTGTTGGCACTTATCCTCTTCGATTATCATTAAATTTTAGATTAATTTAAAAGATTATTATTTTGTTCCTAAAGCTAGTCGAAATTTAATTTCTATGTCTGTGCTAGCATAGGATAATTTTGAATTTAATTTCAATAAAGATTTTTATTTCATTTATTTATGAAATAAATTGGTTGCACGTGATCTTTTAATTGACAGTCTATATCACTTGCATATTGATGTGAATGTGAATTTGAATGAGCAAATAGTAAGTGTCATAGGTCAAAGGAGACCCAAAGATGAAATTAACTAGAAGTACTTATGGCATCATAGATTGGCCATATTAGAGAGGACAGGATAAACAAACTGAAAAAAGATAAGATCCTTGGTTCTCTTCATCCAGAGTCGTACCCAATTTGTGAATCTTGCTATCGAAGAAAAATGGCCAAGTTGCCCTTTGTAGGACATGGGGAAAGGGCCATTGAGTTACTTGCCCTGATGCACATCGATGTATGTGGGCCATTTGATGTGCAAGCCAAGGGTGATTATAACTACTTCATGACTTTTACCGATGATCTATCTAGGTATGGGTATACGTATCTGATGAAACATAAGTATGAAGCCTTTAAAAAATTTAAGAAATTCATAAATAAAATAAAAAAACAAACAGGCAAACCTATTAAAGTTCTTCGATCTAATCAAGGAAGTGAATATCTTAGTCAGAAATTTTTGGAATATCTTAAGAACAACAGCATAGTCTCTCAACGGATTCCTCTTAGAACACCTCAACTCAATGGGGTATCTGAAAGGAGGAATAGAACCCTATCAGATATGATCAAGTCCATAATGAGCTTCATTGATTTACTCTTATATCTTTGGGGATATGCCTTATTAACTGTAATTCACCTATTGAATAGGGTTCCATCAAAATTTGTTCCTACCACATCGTACGAGATATGGTATGGTAAGAAGTTGAGTCTAGGTTATCTTAAGACTTGAGGATGTCTGACCTATGTCAAGAGACAGATGGCTGATAATTAGAGGATAAATCTGTAATAGCTCATTTTATAGGGTATCCAAAAGAATCAATAAGATACTACTTTTGTTGGATGTATGTCCTAAAAGTCAATATGACTGACACATTATAATAAAGTTAGGATATAATTTTATAATTAATATATTAATTTAATCAATAAAAAGATAAGTTAAATTTTTATTCAAGTTTAATGTATCCTTGAATCATCCATAAAATTAATATTTTGATACATATTCTCAAAGTGTTGAGAATTAAAGATATGTATTTAGTTCTTAAATGCTCTCGATCATAGTATCATCATGAGAATGGTGATCGATTGAGATAGATTAGTGCATAAATCATTTCTTTCAGGATAGATGAGTCTTTGATCTATAGTGTAGAGACATTGAGCGACGAGTGCAGATAGTTGTTAGAGAACAACTAGTACTGAGCATGACCATATGAAAGATTACTTAGATTTCTACTCAACCATCAGTGATTGTCTCGATGCTGTAGTTGTGTGAATGGTCTTTTGATCTGCGATGGTATGACTGCTCGTAATGAGACTGCTAGAGTTTGACTGACACATAAACATGATCTCAATGAGCTCTTATCGTAGATGTAGGTGACAGTTGGTCCACTGTAGGAGCTGGGTGCCCATCAAGATGAAATCTATCGACCTTGATAAAAAAGAGTAATCCTATTGGATTTAAGAGGCTAAGTCTGAGAGTCAGTGGCCACAATAGTATGATTGATAGAAAAAATTTTCTATAAGGATCACAATTGGACTAGAGCTGATCAGATCTATCATATGACTGATGATGACGTATGATGATTTATCCATGACATGCCATCTAGTTGGGACTTATGATAGAGGGATTGAATCACACGTAAACTACATCTTGAGATTCTTTTTTGATTCTACTAGATTACCACTACATACTGCTAGGTGTTATTAGTGGATTGTGAGAGCCCACTAGGATTGTTCAAGATTGACAATCCTTGATGAGATAGAGTGAAATTATTTCGATCCGTTGAAAAGAGTTTCAATTTTACTATGATAGAGATCATGTATATCTAACTACCAGATAGAATTAAATCTATGAGATCATACAATAAAGAGATTAGTTTTGAAATAAGCAATTAGACTTATGAAGTCTCAATTGGATTTAGAGAAACCCTATTGGATTTAGGGTAACCTTGCTAGCACATGGTTGGACCTAATTTTTTTTTTTATGTTTGAATTTTTTATTTGATAAGATTAATTTAAATTTAATTATCTGCTAATAACCTAAATGAATTAGATTTATTGAGCTCCAATTATTGGATGCCTAGGATTTTGGATCAAATGAATTAAGGGTTCAAGCCCTTAATTAATTTCTTTGATAGTTTTGATTGGGCGCCACTTGATTTGATCAAGTTGGGCATGCCCACCCATTAGAGAGCATGTGAAATCAGTATGGGATGTCCCATGGGTGCCATGTGGCATGTGTATTTGTGGGTGCAAAAGCTCCAATAGTTGGCACCTAAAGATTCTCCTAAAGGGAGTCAAATAACTAAAGGAATAAGGATTCCTAATGTAAATAGGAGTTGTATTAAGTGGTTGTTTAGGTTTGAATAGGATTCAAACCTTATATCTATTTAAAGGAACCTTCCCTAAGGCCTCTAGACAATTGAACCAGCAGCCCCACGTCTCTATAGAAGTGCCCACACCCTCTCTCTCTTCTCCCTTGAAGAGCCAATGCCCAGGGTTGGGTGTCCTCCATCTTCCATGCCCAAAGGAGTTTGGGTATCCCTCTTGTTTGTTGGTTTCTAGTCTTTGATTGCTTCATAATCAAGGAAAGAAAAATAAGAGAAGAAGAGAAGAAGAAGATCAAGGAAAGGATCAAAGAGTTGATCGCGATCCAGGCTTCGTTCAGATTCGCAAGCTGATGTTTCTTAGAGAAGAAAAATCAATACGAAAGAAGATTATTGTAGGCTGATCCTGAGTGGATACCTATAGAGGCTGGGTACTTGCACAGCTAAGGAAGAACCTATTCTCTTCTGGATCTAGATTTGAAGAAAGAATTTACGAAACAAATATGTGATTCGATTATATATTCAATTTTAGCATATGTTCAATTTCAGCATATGAAGTAGATCCTAGTGCTTTATATTTTATGCATACATGATGTAGATTAAAAGATATTTTAATCTTCTATTCCACTGCATTGTTTAGAAAAAAAAATTTTGAAAATACATGCATGCCCCGACATGGAAAATCCTACAGTGGTATCAGAGTCAGGGGTTTCATATGCATGAAATTGACATATATGTTTTGAAAAATATTTTAAAATTTGATTTTTTTTTGATACATGAGATGTATAGATGAATATTTTAAATTTAAAATTTAACTTCAAAATATATAGTTGATATGTAAAAGCATGCATAGATCTGAATTTTATTCTAGAATGATGTTTAGTTCATAATCATGTAATATGTAGATGCATGTATAAATCTAAAATTTAATTCAACCTGATTCATGATTCATATATGAGATATATGATTATATATTTAGGTCAAAAAATTACTTTTAATATGATTCATAATTTATGTATGAAATATATGATATCATGGTATGATCTGAATTTTAGTTTAGATCTAAATCTTATACACATATATGAGATATATATTTCTATGTTAAACCTGAAAATAAGTTTCATGATTTAAAACTTACCTTTCATGCAAAAAATTTAGATCTAAAATTTAATTTTAGAATCTAAAATTTGCAATTGTACATAAGGGTTTTGGTTATGAAAAAATCAAATATTAGGTCATGTAACTAGATTGCATCTAGGATTTTTTGATTTGAACATAATGGGTTTAATTTGATTAAGTAATTGATCAAACCAAGTGTTGATTAGGACTAGATCAATTAAGTTATATGATCATACAATTGTTATTGATCAAATTGATTGAATCCCATATGTAGAATTGATTAATCTACGGACCTAATTTGGCTCGATGGCTTGAGCTTGATTCACTTAAGCTAACCTATTTGGATAAATTGATATATTGATATCTAAGGCATGTAATTGAGAGGTGGTTTTTTAATTGGTTCTATTTGCTGACCTAATCAATTTATTGATGTCTAAGAAAAGTAACGGAGGGAGTCCCACCGATCTTCACTTACCTTGCCAATTTGGACAATTGAGTATTGAATGAGGTTACTTGGCGATTTGGTTTAGCCCATGCCGATTAGATCAATCATATGATGATTGATTACATAAGACCTAAACCTAAACCTATCCACAAATATTAAGTTCATAGATTTTCTACCATTGTAGATGTACAGATGTGCTACTGGTGTTGATTGTTCTCGATTGATCATAGTGGTTCAAATGTACTGAGAGCATGCAACCACTCTATTAGCAAAGAGTTGCTCCAGGATAAGGATGGGGTTGGGCCCAATAACTATTAGGTGAGAGACCCAATGACAACCTTGCACCTGCTTATGAACAGTGGGTCAGGCTCAACTAAAGAGTGTGGTCAATAATTGTTAGGTGAGCCCACATAACTTAGAGATCAAGTCGCTGTAATATGCTTAGAGAAGCATCTGAGCAAAGAGTTGTTCATGCATTAGTGTGCATATTACCAATAACTGTTAGGTGAGATACATGTCGGTGGACTATAGCACCCACTAGAACTTCAATTATCGTGTTAGGGTTTTCATTTCCTACTCAGAGAGTGGAGGGATCCAAAAAATTAGTGAGAGTTATTGTTTGCATCTTAAAGTCCCTAGAAGCAAATATAATTTTAAGGTACAAAAGTCTAACTTGAATCTCTACTTTCACAGTTAAACAATGTCAGCCTTAAACGCTCTAGCCTGCATCTTTGAATCCAATTATTTGACTGGAACAAACTATAAAGACTGGCTAAGAAACCTTAGGATTATCCTGACTTCTGAAAAACTAGGTCATGTACTCAACCAGAAACCCCTAGTGTTACCAAACCGTCTTACTGCTGAGCAAAGAACTGCTTACGAAAAGTGGATGGATAAAGATAGTCGAGTCAAGTACTATGTGCTAGTATCTATGTCAAATGAGTTGTAGAGCTAGCATGAGCATATGCCCATTACCAGGGCTATGATCACTCACCTACAAGAGTTGTGTTGTAAGCAATGAAGGAATAATGCTCTACAAGCCAAACACACATGTGATGCGATAGGGTGCTTATTGTAATTTATCTTTCAAACTCATGTAATTGATATTGATATTATTAATAAATAGATATTTTTGATTCATTATATGCTGCATCTTATTATTTTTAAGATTATAATGAACCCCATAGGTCCAGACAATAGTTTTAGAGATGTGATGAGATCACGCTAGTGAGATCTAAATCTTTGAAAGTCCTAACTTAAAATATTTTTAATCGTTGGTATATTGAGTCAGAGATCAATGATATTGGTAAGACTGGCATATCCTATGTATGCTTAAAAATGAAGGTGGTTGATCTCACAACCACTTATATGGTGATACTAATACAAAGATATGGGTGCTTATTAGAGAATGAGCTCACTGAATTGACCTACGAGAGAATATCAGATGGAATCTTATTTACATATCAACTGATGTTTCTCTAGTGAGAGTTGTGTAAGTAATCCTTTGACCTGAGATCACCATAGTACCTTATGTACTTGGATCCATATTTTGATCCACTTTCTAACTTAGTTTTTTGATCCTTGTGTGGGGTGTTCTAGATATGGTGAAGTATGTATGGAGGTTGTGAGTAATCAATAAGAGATCAGTCACTCCTAATAAGGGGAGCGAACATCCTATGTGATCTCATAGGATGGTGATTCTGAAAGTCTTTAGCCAAAGTAGGATGATAATTAGAAAAAAAAATTTAATATATCATCAATTGAATCATCACCTTTAGATTGAGATATATATAGATAAGTAATTGAGTTTGACATATTTTCATACCCACAGCTCATCTGAGATATTATTTGACTGAAAGATTGAATTACACGGTAACTTACCACTGAAGGATATTTTGATAATTTTTTATAAAAATTTTAAATCTTTGGGGTAGTTACAACATATTGTTAAATATGAATCTTGACTTGTGGGCTCATCAGAATTAAAAGAATTTGATTCTAAAATTAATTTGGAAGAGTCCAAGTTGATTGGGACTCTTCGAGTGACCTAATCTCATCAGATTAGGGTTACGTCGAAAGTCTGGATCCACTGCTGGCTAGATTTGGAATGCAATGGGTCTCACACTTTGAGATTTAGCTTTGATCTAATCTAATTAGAGTTTAATATAAATTTTATAAGTTAATTTGATATGCTAGCACATTGTATTAACCCAAGTTTTCAAATTGGTTTAGTTCAAAGTGTTTGAGCTAACCTACACCAGTTGCCTTTGACTTAATGGGATTGGGTCAATTTGGATTAGAACCTTATCCAACTTAAAATAGTTTCAAGTGGAGAAGAACTCCTCTGCACCCACCAAAATCCATAGAAAAAAAAATAAATACCACCCCCTTATTTTTGGCATGTGAAATGAAGAGTCCTTAATGAAGGCTCTTAATTTTTACGCATTGCCATATTTTCCCAATAAGATCTCTTATGTTTTGTTATCAAAATTTATTGAAGTTTTTGTGGAATGTAGAAGAAGGAGAGTCCTTCTATTACAAGTATCTAGACCACCAAAACTTCACTCGATGAATTTATTCATTGTATGGAAAGTTGAAGTACCAGAGGTTGGCACCCCTTCATCCCATGTGACATCCCTTGGTCACCTATTTAAAATGGGTGGCCCAAAAGGCTGATTATTGTGATTTTTAATTGAAACTATAGAGAAGAGATGTGGTAAATATAGAAAAAATTTTGGAAAAATTTTGAGAAAAAAGAGAAGAAAATTTGAGTGGCAAAAGTTGCAAGAAGGGTGGTGAGATTTTTAGCAAGTGTTGCTGGTGTGCCCTAGGGTTTGATTTTTCTATTTGTTGGAGTCAAAAATCAAATCTTAGGTTGTATGACATCTGAAGAGTATCTTCTTGGTATCATTTTAGTAGAAATATCAAAAGCAACTGGGTTTTGACACGATCGTGATGCAAGTTCGAAGCCAGCAGTATTCTTGAGAAGATAAGGCTGTGGCAGTGCACTAATTGGGAAGAATCTTGGCCAACTTTCATGTGGATCACCATTAGAGAACTTCTACCTTGGAGTCTCATAGAGAACACCAACATGTCACTTTTTTATTTTGGTTAAAATATAAAATTCTATCTCTTTGCATGCTTGATTTTTCTTTGATCGATTTTGGCAAGGTGATTCTAGGGTTTGGATTTTGGCATGGTAGTTTTATATGATAGAACTACCGATTTGTATGTTTTAAAATTTTTAAAATTACTTTCTACTATGTGGCCAAAACTCAATAGTGGTATTAAAGCCACCCTTATCTGATTCGATCAAACAAGTATAATATAGTAGCATAGAATCGTTCTTGCTCATATCCTGCCTAAAATGTAGCATTGATTTTGGCATCGATTCTTCAAACTCAAAAAATATTTTTGACTTTTAGTGAACCATGATTTTAAATTTTAATTATTAAAATTATAAATTTATGATAATTCAAAATTTTATTATCATGGTAGCATTATGCTTAAATCGATGTATAGAAAAATAAGGGTGTTATGCATGCCTAATTAGATTAGGGTTTGTTATATTATAAGAATTTGTTAGTCATACGTTATGACTTCGATTGCACCCTTATATGATTTTTGGCATGATAATGTGATTGCTATTATGAATAGTTGAAGCATGCAAATTTGCATAATTTATAGTATATATTTTATGCGCTTATAGTTAGGATGTGTCGAGATCAGTTTAAGGTCCCTCATTTAATTATATTAAGTTTTAATGTCGGAAATCACTTTTTTAATCAAAAGTCAAATTCTTAAGATCAATTGGTGTCGAAGAAAGTATGAATGGTGGTTTTCTAATTAGATCCATATGCTAGCCTGACCAACTCTGTTGGTGTCTAGAAAACCTACGGGAGGCCTTCCACCTACTTACCTGGCCAATTTGATCTTGTTGAATTTCGAACTTAGATTGATTAAGTGATGTAGACATTACAAGGGCCTTCCTTCAAATTTGATCGATAGAGTATGTCAAGATCTTAATGAGCTTGTTGTGCTATCCACAAGGCTTACTATAGAAATTGACATGATATTGATCAAGTGTATATTGAGGCTTATGGTATATTTGAATAGTATTGCTTTGTTGTGTTATCCACAAGGGTAGCACTATTTAAGTATGACCATATGGGATTGAAAGGTCAACTTAACTAGAATACTATAGTTTGTTGTGTTATCCACAAGACTATATGTGATCTAGAGGCCAGAATGAAAGATGTTGAGAATTGTAGAGGTATAATTGATAAAGAGTTACCTACTTTTGAACTCATGAGTGCTTGTTGTGCTATTCACAAGGTATTTGTGAGGAATAAAAATCTCAACCCTACTAAGAAATATTAGAATGTTTCTCAATTTTTATATTTGAGGGCTATGAAGTTCGATAAAATAGTGAGAGGTACAATTAGATAAAAATCCTAGTCTAATTGTGCATGTCATCATGAGTTGTCTGCTTATATTATGTTCTTGTTGTTGTAGATTAACTACACACATGGCATCCTCACTTTCACTTAGAGGTATTCGAGATGCAAACAAGTTGACTAGACCTAACTATGTCTATTGGTTAAGAAACTTGAGAATTGTTCTCACTCAGGAGAAAGTTTTCTACATTCTGGATACATCTGCTCCAGATTCTCTTGAGGAAGATGCTTTCGAGGAGGATAGGGCCTAATATAAAATATGAAAAGATGACAGTGTGACTATCAAATGCATCATGCTTGCCTCTATGAGCAACGAGCTCTAGAGACAGCATGAGGACATAGACGTTTCCTATATTTTTCTTAATCTCAAGGAGTTATATGGAGAACAAAGTTGAACTACTCGATATGAGATATCGAAGTAGTTGTTCCATGCCTGTATGAATGAAGGCACCTCCATGCAAACACATGTTCTAAAGATGATTGATTTGATCACTCATCTGGGATAATTGGATTTTATTATGGATGGTAAACTGAGCCAAGATTTGATCCTATAGTCTCTCTCTGACTCTTTTTCTCAGTTTGTTATAAATTATCATATGAACAAACTGAACATAAGCCTACTTGAACTGCTGAATATGTTGAAAACAGCAGAGAGCCATTTCAAAGGTGAAAAGGCTTAGGTCCTTCATATTGATAAGATCAACAAGAAAAAGGCAAAGAAGAGTTCTAAGAAAAAGTTAAACCCTAAGGCTAGCATCTCCAAGAAAAAGGCGTAGAAGATCTTTGCCAAAGGTACTTGTTATCACTGTGACAAGAAGGGCCACTGGAAGAGAAATAGCAAGGAGTACCTTGCAACCGTAAAATCGGCAAATATTGCTAAATATTTGTATATGATACAAACTAATTTATCATTAAGTATTTCATTTTTAGATTCTTGGGTATTGGATACCGCCTGTGGCTCACACCTTTGCAAATCATTGCAGGGTCTACAGGAAATAAAGAATCTGAATAAAGGTGACTTCAAGCTGTTCGGTGCTAGTGGAGAGTCCATTCATGCCGAAGTCATAGGAACCAGAGTTTTGAAGTTGTCTTTGGATAAAATTTTAGAACTGAAGACCTGTTATTATATTTCCAATATTGTTAGAAATATTATTTCTGTACCATTATTATTGGAACAAAGTTTTGAAATAATCACAAAGAATAATGGTTATTCTATTTACTTTTCTAATGAATATTATGGAAATGCTTTTATTGGTAATGTTCTTATATTTCTTTTACTTAATGATAATGTATTTCATATTGATAATATGAAGAAAAGAAAGAGAGAGGATATGAATGTCACATACCTCTGGTACTGCTGACTTGGTCATATAAATGAGTCAAGGATTAACAAGTTATTCAAAGATAATTTCTTTGATCCTTATGATCATGAATCATACGAAACTTGTGAATCTTGCGTCATGAAAAAAATGATCAACACCCCACTTACTGGACATGGAGAAAAGGCGAGTAACATTTTGGATCTTGTACATACTGATGTATGTGGTCCAATGTCGACTCAAGCCAGAGGTGGATACTCTTATTTCATTATATTTACTGATGATAGGTCTAGACTTGGATATGTGTATTTAATAAAATATAAATCCGAAGCCTTTGACAAATTTAAAAAGTATCAAAGAATGGTTGAGAAACAAACTGATAAAAATATTAAAGCTCTTCGATCTGATCGAGGAAGAGAATACTTGTCTAATGAGTTTCTTGATTATTTAAAACAAAATAAAATACTCTCTCAATGGACACCTCCTTATACCCATAATTAAATAAAATTACAGAAAGGAGGAATCGCATCTTGTTAGATATGGTGTGGTCCATGATGTTTTCACGATTTTTCGATATCCATTTGAGGATATACCCTCGAGCTTGTAGCGTATATCTAAAATAAAGTACTTTTGAAATCTATTTCTAGCACTCCATATGAAATATGAAAAAAAAAAAACCAATCTTAAGCATCTTAAGATTTGGGGTTGCCCAGCTTATATAAAAAATATTGATGGACATAAGCTGGATGCTAGATCAGAAAAATACAGGTTTGTAGGTTATCTCAAGGAGAGTATAGGATACTACTTCTATAATCCTACTCAATAAAAAGTGTTTGTTGGTAGGCATGTCATTTTCTTGAAAAAAGAGTTTATCCAAGAAAGAGATAGTGGGAGGTCTATCGAACTTGAGGAAGTTCAAAACCTACAATCCATCCAGGATTCACAAAATGGTTCTCAACCAGATATGTCCATTATTGAGGCACAGCCACTACACATACCTCCTCTCTGAAGGTCGAATAGAGTGCGTAATGTGCCACTCAGATATGGGTTCGTCATTGAAAATGATAACACATCCCACATCATTAAGAATGATGATCCCACGACCTATTCAGAAGCTGTCATGAGTAGTGACTCTGACAAGTGGCTAAATATCATGAAATCCAAAATGGACTCTATGTATGCCAACCAAGTATGAATTTTGGTTGATGTGCCTGAGGGTGTGACCCCAATAGGCAAATGGGTCTTCAAAAAGAATATTGGAGTAGATGGCCAGGTAGAGATCTATAAGGCTGGGCTTGTGGCAAAACGTTTCAGTCAAAAACAAGAAGTTGATTATGAAGAAACCTTTTTGCCGATAACCATGCTCAAGTCTATTCAGATAATACTTGCTATAGCAGCATACCATGACAATGAGATCTGGCAGATGGATGTCAAGACTGTCTTGTTCAATAAAATCCTTGAGGAAGAAGTCTATATGACTTAGCCAGAGAGATTTATCTCAAGTGGGAGAGCAAATAAGGTATGCAAGCTGAATAGATCCATTTGTAGATTGAAGCAAGCATCGAGAAGCTGGAACATCCATTTTGATGAGACAGTCAAATCATTTGGCTTCATCAAAAATATGGATGAACCTTGTGTGTACAAGAAAAATAGTAAGAGTGCTATTTTCTGCTTGGTCCTGTATGTTGATGACATACTGTTCATTGAGAATGATATCCCGATGTTGCAATCTATCAAGACTTGACTATCACAAAAATTTTTCATAAAAAACTTGGGTGAAGCATCCTATATACTTAGTTTAAAGATTTATAGTGAAAGATCGAAAAGGATGCTAGGCTTGTCCCAGTTTAGGTACATTGACCTTATGTTGAAGAGGTTCAACAGGAAGGAAAGTAAAAGAGGTTACTTGATCATAGGTTATGGCATACAACTCTCCATGAAGATGTCTCTTAAGATACCTAAAGAGAGAAATATAATGAGTTCTGTTCTTCATGCTTCAGTAGTGTTGGGTATAAAATAACCCCTGTCGAAGTTCATAAGAGGCCAACCCTCCCGGGACTCTTTCGGCTTCCGACCTTGTGCGGCGTCTTTCTGAACTCCCCCGACCGTCCGAGCTTCTACAGTACCATCTAGATTCCTCCAACAATTGACCTTCCACAGTGTCCTCCAGATTCCTCCAACGGACGAACTCCTATCATACCCTCCGAACTTCTCAAATAATAAGCTCCTTCAGTCGTCTATCAGACTGCTCCAAATGCTCTTTGGGCTTCACTATCAGCCGATTTTCTATAGTGATCGACTACTCTCTGAATCTCTTCCAGACATCCACCTGTCACGATCGACTTTACTCCGAGCTTCTTTCAGACTTCGTCAATGTCTGGGCTTCTCCAGCAGTAGGACTTCTACAGTAACCAGACTCTATCCAAGTTTCTACAGTGGTCGATCACCTTTCGAATTTCATCCGAGCTTCTACAGTAATTGAATTCTATCCAAACTTTTATTGCAAGCGGACTTCAGCCGAGCTTCTATAATAAGCGGCCTCTATCCGGGCTTCCACGACAACCGATCTCCATCCGAGCTTCTACAGTAAGCGATTCCAGCAGCCAGACTTCTACAGTGACCGATTGTCTCTGGTGTCTTCCGTGCCTCTCAAGCCATCAACCTTCAACAGTGCCAACCGGACTTCAACAATGCTAACCAAACCCCTCCAACGGACAAATTTCCTCCAGACCCCTCCAGCGGTCGACCTTCCACAGTGTTCTCCAGACTCCTCCAGCGGACGAACTTCCACAATGCCTTTCGGACTCTTCTATTGGTCAACCTTCTATAGCACCTTTCGAATTTCACTATCGATCGACCTTCTGTCAGATTCCTCATGCAATCAGATCTCTCCAGTGAACAGTCTTCAGACAAGCTTTTACATCAGACAAATTCCAGACAGACTTCCCTAGCAATCGGACTCCAATCAGATTTCTCCAACAGAAAGTTTCTGTCTGGGCTTCTACAGCAGATGACTTCCGTCTGTAGCATCAACGCCTAAGACACCCAACAACAGTTAACCCGTCAGCAACCTCGAAAACATCCGAGCTTCTTTTAGATTACTGAGACGGAGAGCTATTCCGCTCCACCAGACGTCCCAACCGAGCTTCAGCCATCCAGTCCGAACTCTCTGACAAGTCGCGACAACGAACACCACTCCACTCTCTGTAACAAACTCCACATGGCCCCACCACTTTCTGGCAAGTCACGACAACGGACACCACTACTCTTTGTAATAAACTCCACGTGGCCCTGAACGACCCACTACCAGACAGTTACGGACATCGCTATCAATCAGTTATGCTCTCTGATAAACACTTAATTTAAGTCATTTAAAGCAGAAAATCATATTTAATTTATTTTATTTATTAAGAATTTGATGCTTCTTTTTATGTTTTACAGGAAAGATGATCGCCGATACAAAGAGTCCGATTCATAGATCAAAAAGACTCAAGTTTGAAAAAATTTGGACTTAAAATAAAATTAAAATAAAAGAAAGATGCATCCGGTATTATAGAAAATGAAGATACTATGCAAGGAATCCAAAAGGATATAAATGTCATTGTAAAGAAATAAAAGTTTCTTTTTGGTATGTGAAAAGATTGGTTCACGTTAAATTTGCCTGGGCGCACCTGAATGTGGGCAGCATGAGCTCGTGGGCGCGCGTGAACACGCGGGACGCGGCGTGGACGTGCGGGATGGGATGCGGTGTGGATGCGGGGATGGGCACGGACGCAGGACGCGGCGTGGACGCGGGCACGGGTGCAGCATCGTGCGGGTGTGGGCGCACGGCAGACGAGTTCAAAATAAGGAAAAAAATAATATTTAAAAATATTTTGAAAGATTTGTATTTTTTTTTTAGTCCCACATCGGAAAACCATGTAAAACTCCTTCCCCCTAATATCTATAAAAAGGCTTTTGTACTTCCATTAGAGGGGGAGCCCAGAAATTCTTCTAGAGCCTTGCATAGAGGAATAGAAAGGGACTACTTCATGAGCAGCTAGGCTGGCAGTCTCGGGAGTGGAGAAGAAATTTTGTAACGACACAGAGATGGTTTATTGTTCTAAACTTTCCTGTATTTCTTTATATGCAATAAAGATTATGCTTTTTATTTAAATTATCATGAGTTCTTTATTTGCTCCCTTTCATATGCTTTTATTTATGCTTTCTTGTTAGATTAATATTAGGAACAACTTTTACTTTCCGGAGATGCACCGTGATCTATGGATATGGGGCGTGCTAAGGAAAGAAGAGTTGTTTACCTAGTACTTTCCGGAGACGTGCCGTGATCTACGGGTACGGAGCGTGCCGAGGAAAGACAGGTATTTTTCCTAAGATTAATCACATCTATTTAGTTAAAAAAGAGATACAACTCTGTTAGTGCAAATTAATTCAAAACTCCCGAGCTCTTTATTTTTTAATTACCTCAATTTTAAGATAATTTATTTTCTAAATCAAAAACAACGCTTCTTTCTTTTACCTTGCAATCTCAACTTAGCCCAAGGTCCCTGAGGATACGATCTCGACTCATCCTACCTACGTAGTGAGTAGAGTTATTTTTTTGGTGCTATCAATGACTACGCATCAAATTTTGGCACCGTTGCCGGGGATCTTGGTACGGTTGAATTAAAAAAATTGAAAAAAAAAATTAAAAAAAAAATGCTTTTCAGTTTCTATTTCTCACTCTAATTTTTTTCAGTGCTTTTTAGCTAGATAATCTTATTTGCATAATTACATAATTACCTTGCATAACTAATTTACTACCTAAGAATTTTTCTGCTTAGAATAATTTGCTACTTTTTATAGCCTAGTGATTTATTGCTTTTTAGATTTAATCACTTAAATTTATTTTCTTGCAAAACTAAAAAAAATTAAAAAAAAAATATAAAAAGATAAAACTATAAATTAAAAAAAAAAAGCCACTGACATTTCATAACACTTAACTAAAATAGCGTAACCTCAAATATAAAAATTTCTAACTTGATTGGACATCTTGCTTCTTTGCATTGCATCTCCATAATTAATCTTAAGGGCAATAACCCATTAACCAGATAAGGTGGAGATTTGATCACCCTTCCTTGGCCCATAAATCACTCCCTTGCATTTGCATAACCTAGACCTTAATTTAAAATCAACTAGACGTCAGCCCTAGGAATTTCGAGCTCAATAGGATAAGAAAGCTCTAGAGTTGAACCGAGTGCGGATTGGTTAATTGCTCGATGTCTAAGGCAAGTGGTTAAAGAAAGTGATTTTCAATTGGTTCCGTTGACTGACCTGGCCAACTTAGTTGGTGTCTAAGGAAAGCAACGAGCAGGAAACCTTCCACATCTTACGCTTACCTGGCCGAGTCAGTTAGTCAGTCTTGAGCTTGGAGTGCTCAAAGGCGGTCTTGAAAGTTAGGAGCTGTCTAGATCTAAGTTAATCTTAGGATAGAGAGTCTATGATTGTTTAAGTTGATTGCAATTAATATCTAAACATTAACTAATTTCTCTCTTTTCATAGATTTAAGATTCTTAGGTTCTTCTCTTTAGATTTTCTTCATTCTTTTCTCACTTTATTATAAAAATATATATTAAAAAAAAAAAAAAATCTGTGTTTGCTCTACAGTATAATTGTAAGGTGTATGCTTGGCCGTAGATCATTACTATCAGAAATCCAACCTTTTGATCCAGAAATAGAAAGAACCTTTAGAGCTAACAGACGTAAAAACATGGACCGAAATCAAGAGAATGATCCACCCAAGCAATTGAAGGAGTACTTTACTCCTTCCACATATACTTACTCTCCTTGTATTCAAGTGCCCCCTATGGAGGCCACTCAATATGAAATTAAGTCCAGTATAATCCAAATGTTACCTTCATTTTATGGACTTAGTAATGAGGACCCTTATAAACATCTTGAAGAATTTCTTGAGATATGCTCAATTGTCAAAATTCACAACTTCTCCGATGATGCTCTTAGGTTAAAATTATTCCCTTTTTCACTTAAGGACAAAGCCAAATACTGGCTACATACTTTGGATTCCATGACTATATCAACCTGGGACCAGCTGCAAGGAGAGTTTCTCAAGAAATATTTTTCATAGGAAAAACGAATCAAATAAGGAAAGCCATAACTAGTTTTTTCCAATTAGATGGAGAAATGTTTCATGAAACATGAGAAAGATTAAAAGACCTTATTAGAAAATATCCCCACCATGCTGTACCCAAGTGACAATTAATCCAATATTTTTATGATGGGCTCTCTGAAAGACATCGACAAATGGTCGATGCATCATGCGGTGGGATATTTATGCTGAAAAGTGAGGATGAGGCATGGCAACTGTTTGAAATTTTAAGTGAAAATTTATTACATCATATGTCTGCCTCTATTAGAGATAAACCCATGTTAAACTCAAAAAGAGGTGGAATATATGAAGTAGGAAATGCCATAGATATCCATCAAAAGGTAGATGAACTATCCCAAAAATTAGATCGTCTTCTAAATACTGGACAATCTCCGATTCCACCTAATCCAATCTAAGAAGTTTGTGCATTTGTGCAAGTTCGAACCATTTTGTTAGTGAATGCCCAACCGCACCTCAATTTTCTGAGTTTGTGCACGAGCAGGTTCAGCAAGCTCAAGTCCAACAAGCTCGCATACCAGGAAATGATCCATATTCGAACACTTATAACCCCGGCTGGAGAAACCATCCAAATTTTTCCTGGAGACCACAACCAGTGGTTGGTCCTGCCACACCTCGACCTCAATATCAGGATCCAACATATAGGCATGGATCATACCATCAATTTCAAAATGCTCCTCAACCATCTACTACTGGTCACAGCTCAGCTTTTGAGGAAGAAGTTCTGAAAGCACTAGAATGATTAGAAGTCAACACTCAGATTCTTAACTCCCACACACAATCCATTACTAAGCTAGAGACCCAAATAGGTCAACTAGCGACTGCATTCCGTAGGAGGGAAGAAGAAAAATTACCTAGCCAACCCGAGAGCAACCCAAGAGGGCAATTTGTGATTGAGAGTTATAATACCCCAGAAGCTTTTTCTGAACATGCCAAATCAATCATGACTCTGAGAAGTGGGAAGGTCATTGAACACACTAGTAAAACCAATGAGACTGACCCTAAACCTCTAACCGAATCCAAATCACCCAAGAACAAGGAGGATCGAAAAATAGAGAAGGAACCAACTGCACCGGAATCATCTTACTTGCCTAAAGCCCCATTTTCGGATGCCCTGAAAGCCCCTATTCCTGCAGATAAGAAGGGAGGAAAACTCGATGAGATGTTGGAATTGTTTAAGCAAGTCCAAATTAATCTTCCCCTTCTAGATGCAATCAAACAGGTCTCTGCTTATGCCAAATTTTTGAAGGATTTGTGTACCTAAAAACGTAAATCTAGATCATAAATCCCAAAGAAAGTATGTCTCACTGAACAGGCTAGTTCTGTCGTCCAGCATGCCACTCCTCCAAAGCTTAAAGACCCAGGAGCCCCCATCATTTTCTGTGTTATAGGAGATTATCACATTGAAAAAGCTCTTCTAGATTTAGGGGCAAGTGTGAATCTTTTACCTAGTTTGGTGTATGAACTTTTTGGATTTGGAGAACTGAAACCCACATCAGTCACATTACAGTTAGCCGACAGATTAATTAAGGAACCACGTGGAATGCTTGAGGATGTCTTGGTCAAGGTAGATGAGTTTTACTTTCCAGTTGATTTTCTGGTTCTCGATATGGAATTAAGTGGCAACCCCAGACAAATTCCCATTATCTTAGGACGACCTTTCCTAGCTACGGCGAATGCATGCATCAATTGTAGGACAGGAGTCATGGATGTATCGTTTGGAAATAAGAAACTGAGACTGAATGTGTTTGGTGCTTCCCAAGGACCATCAATGGATAGTTGCTTCAAAGTAGATACACTAGAAGACATTATAGAAGATGCAACACCCACAATTCTAGCACCTGAACCCTTAGATACTTGCTTGGCTCACTTTGGAGTGTATGACTTTAAGGGATATATGAAAAAAGTTAACATATTGTTCGATACACCACATGATAAAACCACTCCTCCATGGACAATCAAGTATGAGCCATTGCCCATCTTTTGTTGGTTTTATTGCATATGACGTCTGGCTGAAGACGTAAAACTTAGCGCTTTTTGAGAGGCAACCCAAATTTCTTCTATCTTGTTTTAACTGATCATCATTTTTTTAAAGAATAAAAGACCACTCTGTATGGAAGAGTCTGTTAATAAACTTGACGTCTGGCTGAAGACATAAAACTTAGCGCTTGTTGGGAGGCAACCCAATGATTTCATATTTTTTTTACTTTACCGCAGCTGCAGGAATTTAGAACAAGAGCCTATTAATCAATGAAGCTATCTTCAACTTTCGAAGCAAAATTATCCCAAGTGCACTCTCTCCTTTTATTTTCTTTGCTTTCTTACTTCATTGAGGATAATGTAGATTAAGTTGGGGGGGGAGGAAATTAATCAAATCCTCGAGTATGGTCAGAAATAATTAGTTTTGTGGATTCAAATTTTATTAGGCATCCTAATAAATGAATGATTAACGGTCAAGATAATTTTAGAGATACTGAGGAATAAATTATTAAGAAAACCCAATGAATGGTAGGGTTTAAACTAGATCAAATTTTAGGAGTGATTCTACAAACACTCTTCTTACTGATCTCAATAAAGAATCTGCTTCATGAGAAATTGGGTGGAAAGATCGAGGTATGCAAAAAAAAAAAATCTCTTTAAAAAAAAAAAAAAAAAAAAAACATTGGTTTCCTACTGAGTAACCGGGCCCTTTCACCTAAGTAAGCATTGTGGTTCGAGTAAAAAGGTAGGCAATGTTATATAATAAAAAAAAAGTAATAATAATAATAATAATATATATATTAAAGAGACTAAATTGCAAGAAGATAATAAACCTCTTTCCCATTAAGTTAGAGGATTTAAAGAGTAAAGTGGGGAGTTGGTGAAAGAAAAGCTCTGAAATTTCTTTAGTTAATACTCAACCACTAATTGGGTCAAATTGATAATCCAATGAAATATCTTTTTAATGGTCTGACCAAGTATCATCTACCTTTTGGGATGTCTAACCTAATTTTTGATTCAAAATCGAGTCGGTACACAATGCTGATATATCTATTTTACTCGAGGATGAGTAAAATTCAAGTTGGGGGGTGTGATAAACACTTAATTTAAGTCATTTAAAGCAAAAAATCATATTTAATTTATTTTATTTATTAAAAATTTGATGCTTCTTTTTATGTTTTACAGAAAGATGATCGCCGATACAAAGAGTCCGATTCATAGATCAAAAAGACTCAAGTTTGAAAAAATTTAGACTTAAAATAAAATTAAAATAAAAGAAAGACGCATCCGGTATTATAGAAAATAAAGATACTATGCAAGGAATCCAAAAGGATATAAATGTCATTGTAAAGAAACAAAAGTTTCTTTTTGGTATGTGAAAAGATTGGTTCACGTTAAATTTGCCTGGGCGCACGTGAATGTGGGCAGCATGAGCTCGTGGGCGTGCGTGAACACGCGGGATGCGGCGTGGACGTGCGGGACGGGACGCGGCGTGGATGCGGGGACGGGCGCGGACACGGGACGTGGCGTGGACGCGGGCACGGGTGCAGCATCGCGCGGGTGTGGGCGCACGGCAGACGAGTTCAAAATAAGGAAAAAAATAATATTTAGAAATGTTTTGAAAGATTTGTATTTTTTTTTTAGTCCCACATCGGAAAACCATGTAAAACTCCTTCCCCCTAATATCTATAAAAAGGCTTTTGTACTCCCATTAGAGGGGGAGCCCAGAAATTCTTCTAGAGCCTTGCATAGAGGAATAGAAAGGGACTACTTCATGAGCAGCTAGGCTGGCAGTCTCGGGAGTGGAGAAAAAATTTTGTAATGACACAGAGATGGTTTATTGTTCTAAACTTTCCTGTATTTCTTTATATGCAATAAAGATTATGCTTTTTATTTAAATTGTCATGAGTTTTTTATTTGCTCCCTTTCATATGCTTTTATTTATGCTTTCTTGTTAGATTAATATTAGAAACAACTTTTACTTTCCGGAGACGCACCGTGATCTACGGATATGGGGCGTGCCGAGGAAAGAAGAGTTGTTTACCTAGTACTTTCTGGAGACGCACCTGATCTACGGGTACGGAGCGTGCCGAGGAAAGACAGGTATTTTTCCTAAGATTAATCACATCTATTTAGTTAAAAAAGAGATACAACTCTGCTAGTGCAAATTAATTCAAAACTCCCAAGCTCTTTATTTTTTAATTACCTCAATTTTAAGATAATTTATTTTTTAAATCAAAAACAACGCTTCTTTCTTTTACCTTGCAATCTCAACTTAGCCCAAGGTCCCTGAGGATACGATCTCGACTCATCCTACCTACGTAGTGAGTAGAGTTATTTTTTTGGTGCTATCAACGACTACGCATCACTCTCCTATCTATAAAAAAGACCCCCCAGATACGTTCTCCTCTAAGCTCTAAGCACTATCTCTAAACTCTGCTAAAATCTCATTCGAGTGCTTCATTTCTGTTGAAGCAAAGTACTGACTTGAGCATCGGAGGGTCTTGTTGGAGCACCTCCAACTCCGGTTTAGACTTTCTTTACAGGTCCCGATGGCAGCCGTGATCCCCTCGACTCCAGCTTCTCCGACATTGGTGAAATTCTGCACCAACAGAATTGGCGCTAGAGGAAGGGACTGTGTCTTCGCAGGACCCTTGTTCTTAAAGAAATACTCAACGGGACTGTCTCCGATCATCTTCTTTGACATCTTCTTCTTCTTCTCTGATCAGATCCCAACCTGATGCCTCCCTGAAAGGTATCCACCAGGCGATCTACGACCTCCATGGCCAGATCTCAGCAAGATTCGCCAACTCCAGCCTCATCTCCAATTTCCCAAGCTCCTCCTCCTCTGGCAACGGCAGTTGGCATAGAGCAGTTTGACTTGCTGGTTCAGTAGGTCAGGGGCCTCACCAAAGCAGTGTAGACCATGCAACAGTAGCAGCTGCAGGCATCTGTGCGGCTGGAAAGAGCATTGTCAGAGTTTCAGAATTCGATGATCGGGTGGCCCACTTGGGCCAGTCGCCCTATATCCCCCGAAAAGGGGAAGCAGAGGGTGGAGAGCCCTCTGTCTGATCACGATTCCACCCCCAGAGGATCTCTACCTCTGTTCTGCCAGAAGACCCTCAAGATTCATGATCGAGAGGATCTCTTGGATCAAAGATTCCAAGAGATAAATAGATGGATCGAAGAGCTTCACCATGCTCTCTCTACTTACGGTGAGGATATCTATACTAACCCTCTTTTTTCTCAAAGGATTATGCAGGAATCGATCCCGTCAAACTTCAAGCTCTCCCAATTTGAGAGCTACGATGGGACCTCAGATCTGGTTGACCACTTGGAGGTCTTCCGGATAATGATGCTACTCCATGGCATGCCAGATGCCATCCTGTGCGAGCTTTTCCATCTACCTTGAAGAGAGCAGGAAGAAATTGATACTCGAAATTGAAATCGGGTACTATCTTCTCTTTGGATCAAATGAGCCATCAGTTTGTGGCTCATTTCGTCAGTAGCCGACATCCTCGGAGAGGTTCGAAGTCTCTCATCAACATCAAACAAAAGGAGAGAGAATCCATTCAAACTTATGTCAACTGTTTTAACGCCGCCGCATTGGAGGTCTAGAACTTGGACCAATCAGTTGCAATGGCTGCCCTGAAGAGTGTCTTCAAAAGAATGACCTTCTATTTTTCTTGAAAAAGAAGTATCCCAGAGACTTTGCTGATTTGCTGGCTCGGGTCGAAGGATATGCCCGAGTAGAGGAAGCCTTCAAGCTGAAGGACGAGGAGGCCGCGAAGGAGTGGCAGGCGGGTGACTCCAGCAAGCCCACAGTTGAAAAAGGGCCAAGTGAAGCTCAGCCATGTTCTCAAACTCTCTCCAGACACAAGCATGTCCGAACTTCTCCCCGAGCTCATAGGCAGAGAAGCCCGGACCACAGAGTTTGGTGGAGCTCTCCCCCAGGAAGATTCCACAGTTACGCCCCTCTCAATGCTCCAAAAACTCAAGTGCTGATGGAGATCAGGGAGTAACTGCCAAGGCCCGAAAGGATGCGCACACACCCCAGGAAGCGCAACCCTAACAAGTTTTGCCTCTATCATTGTGACCATGGCCATGACACGAAGGAGTGTATTCAGTTTCGAGATGAGATCGAGGAGCTCATCAGACAGGGTCGGCTCAACAGATTCATCCTACGTCGGTCTGAAGGTAGGGAAGATCGGTCGAGGGCCCTACCACAATCAGAGCCATCAAAGAGGGAAGAACAACCTGAAGATCGGCCTCCAATCAGAATCATCAACACCATCTCTGGAGGACCCCGATTGGGAGTAGCCAGTGGATCGATCGGACCACCCAAGCGGTAGAGGACTGAAGAATCTGTAACCTTTACTGAAGAAGATGCCCAGGTGATTCAATTCCCTCATAATGATACGGTTGTAGTTTCTTTAAATATTGCTGACTATGATGTATGCCGCATTCTTGTTGATAATGGAGGCTCGATCGATATTTTGTTTTACGATGCATTCTCAAAAATATCCATTTTTGATGATCGATTAGGGCTGATAAGCTCCCCATTGGTAGGGTTCACTGACGATGTTGTGCCAGTGGAAGGAGTAATAACTTTGATCGTAGTTGCAGATTGGTATCCGAAACAATCTAGAGCACAAGTGAATTTCCTGGTAGTAAGGGCGCCGTCTACCTACAACCAAATATTTGGCCGACCTAGCCTCAACGCCCTTCGAGCTGTGGTATCGACCTACCATTTGAAATTGAAATTTCTTACAAGCCAAGGGGTCGGAGAGGTCAAAGGAGATCAAGTCCTGGCAAGACACTGCTACAACATAGCCTTACAAAGAAATGGTCAGTTTGACCCCTATCCAGTTGATGGATTAGACACCTGCGATGACCTTACTGAAGAACGGGGTGAGCCAATTGAAGATCTTGTCTCAATTTCTTTAAACGATGGGGATGAAGAGCACGTGGTGAAGATCGGCTCCCGCCTGGAAGAAGAGGTACGGATAGAGCTCATCAATTTTCTACAAAAGAATGCGGATATTTTCGCTTGGGTTCCGACGGACATGCCGGAGATTGATGCGGAAGTCATGGAATACCATCTAGCTATTGATCCCAAACATCGGCCGATGAAGGAAAAAATCTGAGGTCATGCACCGAAAAGGTAGAAGGCAATAGCTGAGGAAGTTGATAAACTCCTGAAAGTCGGGTTCATCAGAGAAGTCAACTATCCGAACTGGGTCTCCAATGTGGTTCTCGTCAAGAAGGCGAACGACAAGTGGAGGATGTGTATAGACTTTAAAAAGCTGAACAAAGCCTGTCCAAAGGACAGTTATCCTCTGCCCAGAATTGATCAATTAGTGGATGCAACCTCAGGCCATGAGCTTCTCACTTTCATGGATGCATTCTCTGGCTACAATCAAATCAGGATGGCACCAGAGGATGAAGAAAAGACTGCTTTTATCACTGACCGTAGTCTTTACTGTTACAGGATCATGCCTTTTGGCCTCAAAAATACAGGGGCGATCTATCAACGGCTGGTGAACAAGACTTCAAAGAGCAGATCAGCCGCAACATGGAGGTCTATGTGGACGACATGCTTATAAAAAGTAAATTCTCAATGAACCACATCGCCAATCTTGAGGAGACCTTCAGCGCCCTCCAAAAATACAAGATGAAGCTGAACCCAACCAAGTGCACTTTTGGAGTAACCTCAGGGAAATTCTTAGGCTTTATGGTATCGGGGTGTGGGATCGAAGCAAATCCAAAAAAGATTCATGCCATCCAGGAAATGACCGCCCTAAAGTCAATAAAGGAAGTTCAGTACCTTACTGGGAGAGTAGCAGCTTTGAATCGCTTCATCTCAAGGTCAGTCGAACGGTGCCTACCTTTCTTTCAGACTCTCAAGCAGTCGAAGAACTTCTGTTGGACCAATGAAAGTCAACGAGCGTTCGAAGAATTGAAGAACTACCTTGGCTCACCTTCGCTATTGGCAAAGCTCAAACCTGGAAAGGAGTTGTTCCTGTACCTAGCGGTCTCCCCTGTGGCTCTCGTAGCAGTTCTGGTTAAGGAAGAAGCAAAAATTTAACAGCTGATCTACTACATAAGTCGAGTATTGAGAGATGCCGAAATCAGGTATACTAAGTTAGAGAAACTAACTTATGCCCTATTGATTGCAGCCCGAAGGCTCTGACCTTACTTTCAAGGGCACACCATAACACTGCTCACTGACCAGCCGATTAAGGCAGTTCTACATCGAGCGGATGCTTCTGGAAGGATAGTGAAATGGACAGTCGAGCTCATGAAATTAGACATCAACTATCGACCTCGGCCAATGATAAAAGCCTAGATATTAGCAGACCTCATAGCGGAATGCACTATCCCGAAAGAAGCCGAACTTGAACGAGGTGAAGCTGATAACCCAGGGCTCCAGTCGAACTCCCCTAAGGAAAGAACAGATCTCCCTGATGGTTTTTGGGCCCTCTATGTGGACGGTTCCTCCAACATGTCAAGTGCGGGCCTGATCTTGGTCAATCCGAAAGGAATTATCATGGAGTACGTGCTGTGCTTCGAATTTCCTACGATAAATAACGGAGCAAAATATGAAGCTCTGATTACAGGACTGAAGATCGCCAAAGAATTAGAAGTAGATCAGCTCCAAGTCTACAGTGACTCCCAATTGGTGGTGGGACAAGTCAGCGAAAACTATGAAGCTCGGAAAGACAGTATGGCCAAGTATCTTGACAAGGTAAAAGAGATCATCCCTGCCTTTGGCAGCTTTGACATCAAATAGATTTCAAGAGCAGAAAATACCAGGGCCGATCTTCGCTCCAAGTTGGCTACACTGGCTCTGACTGAACTATCCAAGGAAGTCCTCTTCGAAGTTCTGAAATGTCCAAGTACGGAAGAACCACAGCTTGTAATGGAGATCAGCCATGAACCCAACTAGATTGACCCACTGGTTGCATACCTCAAAGATGGGGTTCTTCCTCATGATGCAAAAGAAATTTGAAAGCTTAGAAATCAGGCCTCCCGATATATCCTTTATGAGGGCAAGCTGTACAAGAGGTCATACTCTTTGCCCCTCCTGAAATGTCTCTGACCTTCTGAAGCCGACTTTGCCTTGTGAGAGGTACATGAAGGAGTCTGCAGAAGTCACCTAGGGGCCAGATCTTTATCCCATAAACTACTCCGATAAGGTTATTACTGACCTACAATGTACCATTACTCCATTGAATATGTCAGAAAGTGTGATCGGTGTCAGAAATATGCGAATATCCAAAGATAACCCACCTCCGAACTTACACCCTTGAGTGCCCCATGGCCGTTTGCACAATGGGGGATGGATATCCTTGGACCTTTTTCCATGGCGTTCGGGCAGCAGAAGTTCCTTCTGATGGCAATTGACTACTTCACCAAGTGGATCGAAGCTGAATCTTTAGAGAAAATCACAGAAGCTAAAGTGCAGGACTTCATCTGGAAGTCGATCGTTTATAGGTTCAGCTTACCCAAAACTTTCATTACTGATAATGGGCGACAATTTGCTAGAGCAAGGTTTGCTGAATTTTATGAGGACTTAAACATCTCCCATAACTTCACGTCAGTAGCCCATCCGCAGGCAAATGATGAAGCCGAAGTGACCAACAGGACTCTGTTGCAAGGAATCAAAGCGAGACTTGAAAAAGCAAGGGAAACTTGGATAGACGAGCTTTATCATGTGTTATGGGCATACCGAACTACCCAAAGACTGCCCTGGGGGAGACCCCCTTTGCCTTAGCCTTCGGAACAGAAGTCGTTATCTCGATTGAACTCAAACTTCCATCAGTGCAAGTCATGGCATTCGACGAGCAGCGTAACTCACAGGATCTCAAGGCCAACCTCAACTTATTAGAAGAAAAGTGGGAGACCGCTCAAGTTCGGATGGCAGCCTACAAGCAGAAAGCAACCCGCTACTACAACTCCTGGGTCAAGAGCAAAGTCTTCAGAGTGGGGGACTTAGTACTTCGGCGAGCTACAATTTCACAACCTCAAAATCAAGAAAAACTTGCCCCAAACTGGAAAGGCCCGTATGAAGTCAGGGAGGTAGTCCAGTCCGGAACATTCTATCTAAAAGAGCTCAGAGGAGCAGACCTTCCGCGACTATGGAATTCGAAAAATTTACGAATGTATTATCGATAACTTTGCCTTAAATAAAAGTTTCATATTCGCATATCTTTTATTTTGGCATGAGCTTATAATGATAGGGAGTAGCTCCTTCAAACAATCAAAACTAAGCGTGTCAGGAACAAGAGGAGAACCTCGTCCCGACACAAACGAAGGCCCAGTTATTAAGAGATCAGATGGGGGGAGAGGTCCTCGCAACGACCCTTATGCACCCCCACAGCCATGTTAGGGACAGGAGGAGAACCTCATCCTAACATGAGCAAAGTCGAAGATCCGGTTATTAAGAGTCCGGATGGGGGGAGAGGCCCTTGCAACGGCCTTTATGCACCCCCACAGCCATGTTAGGGACAGGAGGAGAATCTTGTCCTAACATGAGCAAAGTCGAAGATCCAGTTATTAAGAGACCAGATGGAGGGAGAGACCCTCGCAACGGCCCTTATATGCCCCCACAGCCATGTTAAGAATAGGAGGAGAACCTCATCCTAACATGAGCAAAGTCGAAGACCCGATTATTAAGAGATCAGATGGGGGAAGAGGCCCTCTTAACGGCCCTTATGTGCCCCCACAGTCTTGTTAGGAATAGGAGAAAAATCTCATCCTAACATGAACTGAAATTGACTGTGTCAGGAATAGGAGGAGAACCTCATCCTGACACAAACGAAGACCTGATCGTTTAAGACCGGATGAGGAGAAAATCCTCCTCAACAGCTCCTCTATATCCCTACAACCCCGTTAGGAGCAAAGGGAAAACCCTCGCCCAAACATAAAAAAATAGGGAGAGAGAAAAAGAGAAAGCGATTAGCTACGCCAGAGATAAGGAAAAAATGAACTACATCTAAGACACAAGGGATCTCGTCTCAACGAGGAAGAAAACTCTTGTCAAAAATCTTTAGTCTCTAAGGGGGAACCCAACACTAGCAGAAGAAAATAGACTTCCTCAAAGTAACGAGAAGTTTGGGCCCCAAGCTCGAACATCGGGAGAAAGCATCAAATTCGAATGGCCTCAAAAAGACCTTCGGTCATGAACAAAAAGGGTGAATTAATGCGGTGATGATCAGGAACCTTTAAACAACGTCGACATCGAATAAGATAAAAGATAAGAGAAGCTCGGTAAATGACAACTCAGAGCAAGAATAGACAAGGTGATGTGAAAATTCTTTTTCATTTCATTAGTAAAGAGTGCATTACAAAAGCCTTTGAAGGCCAAAAAAAAAAAAAAAGAAAAGAAAAGAATACATGGAACAAAAGGTAAAAGAAGCTCTAAGGAAGCTCGGCTTCTTCAGACTTCGGACTCTCGATTTCAACCATTATCAGGGATTGCTTTAAGTTCTCAACATCTTCTTCCAGTTTCTTCTTTCTTAGCAGCATCTCCCGATACATTTGGTGAAACTGCCGGCTTTCACCCTTCGATTCTCGAAGCCTCTTCCACAGAACTTCAGACTCCGCTTCTGCATCCTTGACCGCCTGCTGCTCATAGGTCAACTGAATTTTCAACCGCTGTAGTTCGGCTTTCTCTTTTTCAAGGGCTATGAACAGTTCTTCCATGGTCTCCCTCAAGGATCGGAGCTCATCGGAGCCTTGAACCGAAATGGCCTGGGCTCTTTCGGACAACTGCTTCTGAAGGTGAGCAACCTCGTCGGTCACCATCTTGAGCCTCCTTCTGTAGTTGTCTATTTGCCTGCACCAGCCGACTCGGTAAGTGTTGTAATTCGTTTCGGTGTCCTGTAGGTGCTTCTGGAGGTCGAAAAATTTCTTCGACTAGTCCCGACCGTAGTCAACCTGAGTTGGAAGCCAGGATGAGCTCCCTTCCAATTGGCCGATCTTCTTCCGTGCGGCCGCCAACTCGACCTCGAGGGAGCTGATCTTGGAGGCCTGAGTCCAAGATCGGTCGCTGGTGCATTTCTGGAGTTTCTCAAGCTCCTTCTCAAAGTTGGCTTTCTTCCGACTGTAGTCCACGAAGTTCTTTTTGTAGAGGTTTCGAAGGTGAGTAACCTCCACGGTGGCTTCCGAATGGCTCTTCCTCAGCCTGTGAAGTTCGTCGTCCATCTTCTTTGATTTCTTCGTTAGGTGATGAACTTTTCTTCTCAGATCCTGAATCATAGACTTTAAAGGAATTCCCTACGGTAGGAGAAGAGCTTGGTAGGGCATTGTTGTCGAGAAACAAGAGCATCACAATGCAAATCATTGCAAGAAAAAAAAAAGGAAAAAAGAAGTAGAAGAAGAAAAAGGAGCTCTCTGTAAAGAGAAATTTGATTTCATTGATTGAATAATTCTTAAGTACAAGAGAAAGAGAAAAAAAGTTGTAACAAAGAAAAATATAAAATTAGAGATCTCGGACCTCTGGAGCAGAAGTGGAGGAGCTCGGTGCCCCCAGAAGGTCGGTCACGGCAGCTGCGACAGTTGAAGAGGTCCTGACAGGAGGGAGACCGACAGCAGCTTCGGAAGGTCCAGCTTCATCGTCGGACGCTTCATCCAGGAAGCTGAGGTCGAGTTTAGAAAACTTTCCGACCACCTCCTCCTGGCAAAGCTCGAAGCTTTTGATAAAGGTGGCCTGGCCAAACTTGAAATTCAAATCCCTCATCTCGGAGGAGGTCTTGAACTCCTCCACTGCTTGGGCCCTTGCCTCCGAGACTAGGGTCAGGATCTTCTCCTTCAACTTGGAGACCTCAGCCTCTGCCTTCCTTCTTTCCTCCTCCAAAGCAGCCTTCAGATCCGTCGAAGTTTGTTCCTCCTTTTGGAGCACCTCTTGGAGACTCGTGACTTCGGCAACCTTCTCCTTAAGACGGGCAGCCTTAGCCTGACGACCTTCCTCCGCCTAGGCTGCTTCCTTCTTTGCATTTTTCATCATCTCGATGTTGGCGATGAGTTGGTGTCCAATCTGCAAGAGCGGCCAGGAAGTCAATATGAAAGCTAAGGAATGAACTAAGTGAAGAAGCAAAAGGAAGAAAAAAGTAAATCGGCCTACCTCAAGAAAGGACCCCAGAGAGTCCCAAACCCATTGTTCAAGATCGGCATGGATGATCCTGTGGACGATCTCGGGCAAAATGCACCCATCGACCAACCTTTTTATTAAATTTCTGTTGTTGAAGGAATTCTCCCCCAGATCCTCTTCGGAGCCGTTGGACCCTTCGATGGCAGCCCTGCTGCTGCTGATCTTGTGGGCCACCGTCTTCTTCCTTCTCTTCCTTTCGACCCTCGACGCCTCCTCGGGATGAGAATCTGGAGCAGGAACCTCAGTCGGAGGGCTTCTTGAAGAAGCTCGGGGGACTGTGGGCTTGACATCGGAGGGGGCATCAATGACAATGGCCGTCTAGGCAAGCACAGCCGAGCTTGTCTCCTCTACCCTCACCTTCTTCGCCGACCCAGAAGTTGCGGTGCCTTTCCTCTTGTGGCCCTTGAGACCCTTGGCTAGTATCTGAGCTACGTCTGCATCCATATCTGCAATGAAAAAAGATCGGCATAGCTTAGAAATAGAATAAGAGAAAGAGGAAGCAGTGAATGACTTGAGAAAGAAAAAATACCGACAAGGTTGAGAGGGCTTAGGCCGACATTGAATAAAAGTTGCTCCTTCAGAAGGTTGGGGAGGAGAGGAGCTGGATAAGTCTTAAGTTTATTGGAGGCTTCAAGATCATCCTTTTCCAGACTAGAAGCCCGACAGACGGAGTCCCTCAGGGAGCTCCAGGGGGGCAAACCCAGCATCAGGGTCAGGCATCGGACGTAGATGTATTCTTTCCTTCCAGTTGTGGATAGAAGAGGGGGCACCTTTCAGCAACCCCTTTCTACCGAATTGGGAGAGAAGTACCATCAGTCCTTTACCGAAGGGTGACGCTTAAAGGTATAAAAGTTTTTAAACAAGGAAAGAGTTGGCCGGACTTCAGCTAAATGACAGAGGGAAAGAAATCCTATCAGAAACCTAAAGGAGTTTGGCACTACAAAAACTAAAAAAATATTTAAAAAGTAAAAAAGAGAAACAATAAAAGGTGGGAGTGGAAGTCGAAGCCCGACGCGGAAGGCTTCCTAGTATAAACAAAAGCGGCCAGAGGGAGGGGTGCTAGCCCAGTCAGTTGGCCCGGGAAGCACAAGCTCATAGTCCGAAGGAACCCCATACTGAATCCTAATCAGCGAGAGTTTGTCCGAGGTCAAAGAGCTAGGAATGGTATCTGGTACAAAGATCGAACGAGGTTTGATCCTAAGTACGGGTTCATATACGGTACTAGAATTTTGCGGGGCTGGAGCTGACAAACTTCTAGAACCGCTAGAGGAGAAAGTGTTGGAGGACATTTTGAATCAAATAAAAATTTTAAAAAAAATTAAAAAAATAGAAAACAAGGCGCTCATGGAGAAACTAAACGGGCGGAATGCAGAGGAGGAAAAATGGAAGAATAGTAAGAAAAAGAAGGGTTTCGAAACTAACCTAGGCTGGTCTGAGAGGTGCAGGAGGGCAGTGAAGGCAATAGAGGTCGACCTAAAAGGCGCCTAAGACCGAGAGGGATGCTGGAGGAGGACTGTTAGCCTATTTCGCAAGTGCACGAAATCACTCAAGTAATATAATGATAAATAAGAGATCGTTCTCACGAGGACTGAGTTTAATTACCAAAAATGAATGCTAATTTTACTAATATCTAAATGATCGAAACTGAATGACAGTGGAAAATAAAATTAACTCTAAAGAAATCAATTAAAGCTGAATCAAAATTCGATTGATAAAGCACTAGGGTATATCTGATTTCACTTGGACCAATTATCAATTCCAGCTATTCCGATTAATAATCCAAATTTAATTATTAATGCAAGGATAAATAATCCTAAATTATTTAATAATCTCTTCTGAGTCTTATTAAATATACTAATTAAAACCTATAATCTATCTTCCAATAGTAAAATAGATTTCAATTAGTTCAATAAGCACAGTGATTATTTTCAAGATCCCACAGGTCAAATCTTCTGCTCCCGCTCCAATTATTATTCCGATGATGTTTGTTATTAACTCAAATTTATAATCTTCCTTTCTAGTACCAATTATAAATCGAAATCAATCAAGTACCAAAGATAATAATACTTAAAAGCATTAAGTGCAAATAACAAACAATTGCATTAACAAAGAAAATTAATACAAGATTCTGGAATTGAAATTAAATCCAAGCTACATCAGGTACCCTAGCTAGAAATTTAGCTTTTCATCATATCAAAATCAAACTCAAGTTTACTTGAATAAAACTCCAAAATCATTCTAACAATGAGTTCTAGAAAATAAATTCAAAGTAAACAAGAGAAAGAATTAAAAACTCTGAAGGAATTACAGAGCCGAATGAATCCTCTCTTTAAATCTTCTAGATAATCCAAACTCTCCTTGCTTGATTTCTAGCTTTCAAAGATGATTCTCCTCCCTTTTTGCTGGTGTTTTTTGATCCTTAAATAGGGCTAGGGCTAGGGTTAAGGTGGTATTTTTTCCATGATTTTATTCTATATATCATTCTTTCTATTTGGTATAGAATCTCTCCTCCTTTGGATAGGCTTTAAGCAACCACCAGCCATCTACTCCTTATGCTGCCCAAATTTTTTGATTTTATTATAATTTCCATAGTAAAAGAAGGAAAAGAGGCAAGGTTAATTAGAGAAGAAAAATTTCTTCCTTCCTGGGTCCACAAAATCTGCAAAACAAAGTAAGGTTTCGGCTGCCCAAATCAAGTTTTCCAAGAATTGGTTCCAATTCTTTCTAAGTTTGCTCCTCATGCAGAATTAGTTTGGACTTTGATTTTCTTTCATTTAATTCTTTCCAAGATAGCTCTTTGCCACCCAAAATTGGTTGCCATATCAGATCTTTATGCGAAAAAACACTAAGAAGAATCTGGGTGTATCGGGTGTTTCTTGTTGTGTCCAACATTGTTACCAACTTCAACCTACTGTAGCCTCCTCATCTAGAATCCAAATTTAATTTTGTAAATTATATTTCTTTTTTGCTTCTCTTAAAATTCTGTAGGATCTAATCTTGCTCAATTTAGAATCCTGTAGCTTACCTTTTAGGGGTCCTCACACCAAAATATTTAGAATTTAGATTGGTTGACTAGATGGGAGAGATTAACTGCTTGATTTATTTCCTGCACCTCTAGTTTCTTTTCTGGCTGATGATGCCAAAAAGGATAAGGTGTGGGGTCCATTGATATCTTGATTTGATTATTCTGCTTTGAGGTGGACTTTGATTTTGATGCAAGACCTGATGACTCCGGATGACAAATCCTGCTGAATCGGACTCAACCAATTTCACTTAATTTGACCTTTAAAATATGGTTAAGCCCAATTAGGTGTGACCTGGCTCAATTACCTGTAATTGACATAAAACATATCAGGTTCTTACATTTATTTAGTTAATTATTATACCAATTTCATCAAAATCATTAAAAACTAATAATAATAATTACTATAAAAATGTAATACATTAAATACCCCCCAACCTAAGTTTTTGGTTTCCCCAAGCAAAAGAAAAGTCCAAATCAAAAATAGAGAATCTCAAAAAAATTAATGCTAAAAACTTTATTTAACATTAATATACTCAAAATCCATCTAGACACAAAGGAGTAATACCCAAATGCCATGGTTTAACCACCTCAACCCAAGACCGAAAGGCAAACCCACAAGCTAACTATTCCAAACTCATTCATACTCAAACAAAATTATGCACAATCAATAGCTACCCTGCTTCCTTTAGGTTTTAATAAAATAATTCGGTTCAAACATCCAATTCTGAATGCAAAATCCTATCAGCCCATCTCCAATAGTGCAAACAACGTACTCAAGAGATCAATAGGACTTTTTCGGGTTAAAAAAATGGAAAGCAAGCAACAAGAATGATGGTTATGGTCACATAAGTGAAAATAAATCAACCACAATAAATCAGAGCATACTCAATTACTTATACTTTACATCTGTTCCTTTATTTATTTTATTTTATATTTTTAGAACAGCCTATACACTTTGGCACTCTTCCTTAAGTCATCATTTGCCTTTTTACGCGAATACCGACATTGGCGATGAAGGCACCCGGTTACTCAACAAGTCATATACTCAAAGTGCTTTGCATACTCATAATTCAAGTCACTGTTTAACGTAAAAGCAAACATGAGGCTCATGAATGCTCCTAGTTACTAGGCAACTTGAAACAGCAGAGTAGATTGTGCTTTTTTTTTTTTTTTTTTTTTGAAGGAAGAAAAACTAAAAATTCAGTATGCTCTAACCATTATAATCAATTTATTCTCAAAAAATATGAACAGTAGATATGAGATAGGATGAAAAGAAAATACAAGGGGTTAAAAAGGATATGCCAAAGGAATGCCTATATCATTTCTCCCAAGTAAATTGTCTACATTTTATTGCAACAAAGCTCACAAATAGGATTGACGAAGCAAAGTAACTATCTCCTATACGAGATTTTATTTAAGTATTTACAAGTTTAAAACAGTCAATCCCTGAATTTGACTTCCAAATTTAAAGCTAAGATAGCTAAACAATAACACAAAAGTAAAATTGTCCCCCTTTATATCCTTACAAGTGATCAATGAATCAACATTCCAATTTTTTTTTTAATTAAATTTTATTAAAAAATAAAGACAAAGATGCAAACATAATGGCAATCCTATATTATTAACACGAAATGCTCATGCAAATGCACCCCCAAATCTGAATTGGACATTGTGCTTAATGACAAGATCATCATCACAATACATATTATAGCAAGGCATTCTTAAAGGTTAGGGGTACTCCCCTTTGTAGCATGCCTATGCGCTTGTGCGAGTTTGCAACTCATCCTCAGTCATTTCATCTCTCTTGTCTTCTTCAATGTGTCTACAAAAAGTGAACAACGTCCATTCAAATCTTGAAAATAAAGTGAAGATTAAAATTGACTCAAAAAATAAAGAAAATAAAAAAAATTTGCTTGGGTTGCCTCCCAAGAAGCGCTAGTTTATAGTCGTTAGCTTGACTATCTCAATGCATTATATCAGTGATATGGAGGTTTTTGGTTGCTCAAATCCTCCATCTATGTATTCCTTCAACCTTTGCCCATTGACCTTGAAGGTCCTATCACCACTCTTCAGCTCAACAGCTCCATGTGAAAAAACTTGTATAATCTTAAATGGACCTGACCACCTAGACCTGAGCTTGCCTGGAAATAGCTTTAGGTGAGAGTTATACAACAACACCTTTTGTCCTGCTTGGAATTCACGCCTCACAATATGTTTGTCATGCCATCTTTTCATTCTCTCCTTGTAAATTCTTGCATTTTCATATGCATGGAGGCGGAACTCATCAAGTTCATTAAGCTGTAATAACCTTTTCTCCCCAGCAGCTTTCATATTGAAATTTAGCAACCTAGTTGCCCAGTAAGCTCGATGCTCTAGCTCCACAGGTAAATGGCATGCTTTTCTATAAACTAGACGATACGGGGACATCCCAATTGGTGTTTTGAATGCTGTTCTATATGCCCATAATGCATCATCTAATTTTAGGGATCAGTCCTTTCTTGATGAGTTGACAGTAGTCTCCAATATTCTTTTAATTTCACGGTTGGAGATCTCTACTTGTCTACTTGTTTGAGGATGATATGGTGTTCCTACACGATGAGTAACACCATATTTTGTCAATAGAGAATCCAAATAATGATTACAAAAATGCTTACCTCCATCCGTGATGATAGCTCTTGGAATACCAAAGTGTGTGAATATGTATTTCTTTAAGAACTTGAGCACACTCTTGGCATTATTAGAGGGAAGTGCTACTGCCTCAATCCATTTGGATACATAATCCACCACCACCAGGATGTATTGATTTGAATGAGAAGGTGGAAAAGGCCCCATAAAATCTAATCCCTACACATCGAATAGTTCTACTTCAAGGATATTGGTTAGTGGCATTTCCTGTCCAAAAGAAATATTTCTAGTTCTTTGACATCGGTCACAAGAAGAAACAAAAGCAATAGCATCTTTAAACAGGTTAGGCTAATAAAAACCACACTATAATACTTTAGCCGCTATTTTGTTGGGTCCAAAATGGCCTCCACACTCTAATGAATGGCAGTGTTTTAAAATATTTTTAATTTCATCATCAGGCACACATTTCCTAATAAGCTGATCTGGACAATACTTATATAAATATGGATCCTCTCAAAAATAATATTTTGCATCATGTAAAAATTTTTTTTTTTGCTGGTAATTAAATTCTGGAGGAATAATATCACATGCCTTAAAATTAACAATATCAGCATACCAGGGTGTACTAGATGTGAGTAATGCAAATAATTGCTCATCAGGGAATGACTCATTAATGGGTACCTCAGTGTTCTCAATTTCTTTACTTAACTCTAATCGAGATAAGTGATCTGCTACAAGATTTTTTGCTCCTTTCTTGTCCCTAATCTCCAAGTCAAATTCCTGCAATAAGAGCACCCAACGAATTAGTCTTGATTTCGCATCCTTCTTTTCAAGTAAATATTTAATTGCTGAGTGATCAGTATAAACTATTATTTTTGCTCCTATAAGATATGGCCTAAATTTATCAAAAGCAAAAATAATGGCGAGCAACTCTTTCTCTGTGGTGGCATAGTTCAACTGTGCATTATTCAGTGTTCGACTCGCATAGTACACCACATGAAGTCTATTCTCCTTTTTTTGTCCCAAGACTGCTCCTATAGCATAGTCGCTTGCATCACACATGAGTTCAAATGGTAGATTCCAGTCAGGTGCAGTGATGATAGGAGCTGAGATTAATTCTCTCTTTAACCTGTTAAAAGCAACCAAACACTCATCAATAATTTTAAAAGGCACATCCTTGATCAATAAATTACAAAGAGATTTGGTAATTTTAGAAAAGTCTTTTATAAATCTTCTATAGAAGCCAGCATGCCCTAAGAAACTCCTCACTCCTTTAACAGATGTTGGTGGTGGTAATTTTTCAATGACCTCCACCTTTGCTTTGTCTACTTCTATCCCTCTAGATGAAATCTTATGACCTAAAACTACTCCTTCCTGCATCATAAAATGACATTTCTCCCAGTTCAACACAAGATTAGTTTCTTCACAATGCTGTAGAACTTGGGAGAGGTTAGTCAAACACATATCAAAAGAAGGATCAAAAATTGAAAAATCATCTATAAAGATTTCAATGAATTTTTCAACCATATCAGAGAATATAGACATCATACATCTTTGAAAAATTGCAGGTGCATTACATAACCCAAATGGCATTCTCCTATATGCAAATGTTCCATATGGACAAGTAAATGTAGTTTTTTTTTGATCCTCAGGTACAATAGAAATTTGAAAATATCCTAAATAACCATCTAAAAAATAGTAGAAGGATATCCGGACAATCTCTCAAGCATCTGGTCAATAAAAGCAAAGGAAAATGGTCCTTTCATGTGGCTTTGTTTAACTTCCTATAATCAATACACACACGCCAACCAGTGACTGTTCTAATGGGTATCAGCTCATTTTTATTATTTGTAATAATAGTCATCCCCCCTTTCTTAGAAACTACTTAAACAGGACTCACCCAACTACTATCAGAAATAGGGTAGATAATTCCTACATCAAGTAACTTCATTACTTCAGCTCTAACTACTTCCTTCATATTAGGATTTAACCTACGTTGATACTCAATTGAAGGTTTGTAGTTTTCTTCCATTAAAATTTTATGCATGCATATACTGGGACTAATTCCCTTAATATCATCAATAGACCAGCCTAGTGCTTTCTTATGCTTTTTCAACACATGCAACAATTTTTTCTCTTGTTCAGCAGACAAATGAGCCGATATAATGATAGAAAAAATAGATGAGTCTCCCAAAAATGCATATCTTAAGTGAGAAGGGAGCTGCTTAAGCTCAAGCTTGGGGTTTGGCTTAGCCTCTACTGAATCCTATATTTTCTCAACATCATTTAATACATCAACATGCTGTTTATTTTTAACACCATCAATCAAGTCATATTCAAAATTATCAATTATTTCACTAACAAATTTATTAATCACATCTAATCTAAAATATTCATCATTCTCAAGAGGATATTTAGAAGAATTAAGCACGTTAAAAATTACCTCTTCTTGTCCCACTCTTAAAGTAAGCTTACCCTCATGGACATCAATAAGTGCCTTGCCAGTTGCAAGGAATGGACACCCCAATATCAAAGGAACCTCTCTATCTTCCTCCATATCCAAGACAATGAAATCCACTGGGAAGATAAATTTGTCCACCTTGACTAATACATCCTCCATTATGCCTTTAGGATATGTCACCGATCGATCAGCTAGTTGTAATGAGACACTGGTCGGTTTCACATCCCCTAGTCCAAGCTTTCTGAAAATAGATAAAGGCATTAAGTTAATGCTAGCACCTAAATCGCACAATGCTTTAGTGAATTCGATATTGCCAATATTGCATGGAATTGTAAAGCTCTCTGGATCCTTTAATTTTGATGGCAACTTGTTCTGAATGATTGCACTGCACTCTTCGGTGAGCATGACTGTCTCATGGTCCTCTAGCCTTCTCTTTTTGGAAAGGATGTCCTTCAAGAATTTGGCATAGCTAGGCATCTGAGCTAATGCCTCCGCAAATGGAATATTTATGTGTAGTTTCTTGAAGACCTCCAAAAACTTCAGAAAGTTCTTGTCATCCTTACTTTGCTTGAGCCTTTGAGAAAAAGGAACTGGTGGATTGTAGGCTTTACTGGCTCTTCCTTTTTCTCTTTTAGCTTCTCTTTGACCATAGTCTCTTCTTGAGTTTGTTCCTTTACTTGTTCTTTAACAGGCTCTTTCTCTTGTTGTTCCCCTAGTTGTTTTCCACTCCTCAAGGTAATTGTCTTCACATGCTCCTTCGGGTTCGTTTCAGTATTGCTAGGCAATGACCCTTGAGTTCTGTTAGCTACCATGTTGGCCAACTGTCCCATTTGTATTTCCAAGTTTTTAATGGCAGCTTGCTGGTTTTGAAAGTTTGCCTTAGTTTCACCCATGAAACCAGTAGTGGCCTTGGTGAGGGTTGCAACCAATTCTTTCAGGTTAGACTTCTTTTCTTACTGTGGAAAACTAGGTGGTTCTCTATTCTGATAATTCTGTTGTTGCTGTTGATTTCTCCAGAAAAAATTTGGATGGTTCTTCCAGGCAGGCGTGTAGGTGTTTGAGTATGGATTATTCTGTTGCCTTCCTTGGTTTGCCACATGTTGCACTTGTTCTTGTACTGGAGGTATGAATGAGCTGTCCATCGGACAATCTCGAGTAGCATGTTACCCAGTACACATCTCACAGGTCTGCACACAAGTATTGACAGCATAATAGACAAATGATCTAATTTTTTCAAAAGAGTGTCTACCTTTGCATTGAGTGCAGTAATAGCGTCTATCTCATGAACCCCAGCAGGTCTCCTCGCCATGTTTCTCTCATTGGGCCATTGGTAATTGTTGTTGGCCATTTCCTCCAAAAGATCATAGGCCTCATCAAGCAACTTTCCCATCAATGAACCTCCAGCAGCAGCATCAATATTAATTCTGGTATGGTTGTTCAGCCCATTGTAGAAGGTTTGCACAACCAACCATTTAGGCAGCCCATGGTGTGGACACCTCCTAAGCAATCCTTGAACCTTTCCCAGGATTCATATAAGGTCTCCATATCGAATTGCACGAAGGTTTGGATGTCAGTCCTCAACTTGGCAGTCTTAGCAGGTGGAAAGAATTTTGCTAAAAACTTTTGTGCTAAGTCATTCCAAGTGGTGATCGAGCCAGCAGGAAGAGACTGTAACCATGCTTTAGCTTGTCTCTAAGTGAAAACAGAAACAATCTTAGACGAATTGCATCATCTAACACTCCATTATGCTTAAGGGTATCACATATCTCCAAGAAGTTTGCAATGTGCGCATTAGGGTCATCATTGGGCAATCCTCCAAACTGAACTGCTGTCTGGATCATTTGGATCAAAGCAGGCTTGATCTCAAAGTTGTTTGCTTGCACAGGTGGACTTGTGATGCTAGATGAAGCTCCATTCACGGTAGGCATGGCATAATCCCGCAGTGCCCTGGGGTTTGCCTCACTAGCAACCTCATTATTCCCTACTAGGATTACTTCTCTCCTTGGATCTTCAGCCATTTCTGGATCTACTTTTGCCTCAGATTTCTTTCCTTCTCTGATTGCTTTAATGTTTTGTTTACAAGTGCATTCAATTTCTTGACTTGAAATGGGTTTGATTCAATTCTCACAAGTCGACCCGATTCTCTTTTCCAAGTTGTAATTTTGAAAGATTATTATCCCTTTTTTTTTTTTTTTTAAGAGAAGAGAGAAGAGGAAAAGAGAAAAAGAGTTCTAGAGATGAGTCCTAAGGATCCTAAATCTAGAGATGAAAGAGAAGAGTATTTTAATTAGGTTTAAATTTTAATGGCAAACAAGTTAGCACAAAATGAACTTTCTATCATAGGGTTAACCTAAATCTAGACAGCTCCTAACTATTCCAAGATCGCCTTCAAGCACTCCAAGCCCAAAACTGACTAACTATCTCGGCCAGGTAAGTGTAAGATG